>NW_023601754.1:11893211-12337915 GCF_014898055.3 Talpa occidentalis
GCATGCTGGAGACAGTCACAGCCACTCCCCGTTAAATCTGAGAGTGGAGAGGTGAATCAAGAATAGCCAGATGACTAAAATAAGGGCAAATTTTGCTGTGAAGGAAACAAACAGTGGAAACTTAAAGTGGCGAAGGCAGGAAAAGCATCTCTGTGGAAGCATCACTAAAACTGAGATCTAAAGGGGAAGGATGTGGTTTGGAAAAAGTGGGGATGACCAGAGGGCATTCTAGGCAGAAGGAGTATCATCTTAGAAAGAGTCTGTCATGTTTTGCCAACTAAAGAAGGCAGGTAAGCACAGACTCAGTGAGAAGAAAGTGGCAGAAAATGCATTTGCAAAGAGCAAAGATTTAGATTTTACTTGAAATGCTATTAGAAAGTGTTAAGGGATTTTAAGTTGGAAACAGACATGATCAAATTGCTTTTTATAAAAGATGTTTTTTATCGCTTTCAATATTTTTTAAATTAACCTTTTTGAGGTATTATTTACAATAATAAAATTCACACAACTTAAATGTACAGGCTGGTGACTTGGCAAATGTATATTCTGTGTGATCACTACCAACAATCAAGAAAGAAAACACTTCAATCCCCCAAAGTTCATTCGTGCCTCTCTACAGTCAATTTTCCCTGTCCCCACCCCTGGCTGAGTCAACTATAAGCCTGTTTTCTATCACAGAAGGTGACTTCTGCCCATTCAGAATTTCATATGAGTATCATCACTTCTGGTGATCCACTTTCACTCAGCAGTCTGTGAGAGTCTCATTCTCTTGTATGTATCAGTTAATTCTTTCCTTTGTGTTGCTAAGTGGGAGTCATGTAAATATAACCTAATTTGTTAATTCCCTCACCCATAGACTGCTTCTTTTCATTTTGGGCTAGTATGAATAACCTATTCTGGATATTGATGCACAGATTTTATTTTTTTAAAAAAAGATTTATTTTTATTTACTTATGCATACAAGAACTGGGGTATAGGCCAAGTATGTGGAGCGGGGGTGTGAGAGGATTCACCAAAGACAGAATGGGGAACAGAACAGGCAGATCTACTGAAATATACTGCAAAGGGGAGCTGAAGGCAAGAGAGAAGAGGTCTACTATGCCATATGTGGGTCAGATTCCTGGCCAGGGCTCGAATTCATGGCACAGTGGCTGGTGATAGCTTGTTAACGCTGAGACCTTAACCCCTGTGCCACCAGGGAAGCCCATGTACAGATCTTTTTAATAGGAATATGTTCACATTTCTATTTGGTAAGTTTCTAGGCAGAAATTTCTGGGTCATGTGGTAAGTATAGGTTGAAATAAAAGAAAATTCAGAACAGGGGCCTCCCTTGGTGGCACAGCGGTTGGGTGCTGGGCTGAGAAGCTGCCCGCAGCGTCTGCAGCGCTGGTTCAATCCCCGGCTCTATCCCAGGCTGCGGGGCATGGGTCCCACATGGTGCGCAGACCTCTCCTGCCGCGCCTGCTGCTCCCCTCAGCAGTGTACTTCGATCCCTCTGCCCGTTCTGCTCCCCGCTCTGGCTCTGGTAAGTTCTCTCACCCTCCCACACTTCTGACTGTGTCCAGTGCTTGTATGAATAAATAAATAAATCTTTAAAAAAAAAAAAAAAGAAAGAAAATTCAGGACAGTTTCCCAAAATGGTTGCACCAACCCTCACAGCAGCTTAGAAGAGTCTAACTGCTCCACCTCCTAGTCAACAGTTGCTTGTATTTATAATTTTAGTCATTCCATTAGATATTAAGTGGTATCTCTTGGTTTTAATTTGCATTTCCTTGATGACTAATAATTATAGAAATTTTGCATATAATAAGAGGCCATTTTATTTTTTAAAAGATTTATTTATTTATTTATACAAGCACTGGGTACAGTCAGAAGCGCGGGAGGGCGAGAGAATTCACCAGAGCCAGAGCGGGGAACAGAACAGGCAGACTGAAGTACACTGCTGAGGGGAGCAGCAGGCGGCAGGAGAGGTCTGCATGCCATGTGGGACCCTCACCAGGTGGCCGGGGATCGAACTGGCACTGCAGAGGCTGCAGGCAGCTTCGCAACCCAGTGCTCAACCGCTGCACCACGGGGGAGGCCCAATAAGAGGCCATTTTAATATCTTCTTTTGGTAAAGCAATCAAATCTTTTTCCTATTTTTAAATGGAGTCATTTGTTTTGTTACTATTGAATTTTAGGATTTATTCTAGATATATATCCTTTGTTAAGTATATGCTTTATAAATGTTTTGTCTTGGCTTACCATATATTTTCATGGTATAGCTTTTAAAGAGCAGAAATTTTATATATAAAATTTTAAAAAATAAAAAAAGCAGAAATTTTAATTTTATGAACTTAAATTTATTCTTTTTTATGATTAATGCTTCTGTGTCTTAAATTTTTATTTATGCCAACTAATAGTCTATATTTTAGCTTTTTAAGTTTAGGTCTATTGTCCATTTCAAGTTTGTACAGGGGGTAGGGAAAAAGTTAATTTTTTTTTTTTTAAGATTTATTTATTTTTTTTTTTTATTTTATTTTATTTATTTATACAAGCACTGGGTACAGTCAGAAGCGCGGGAGGGTGAGAGAATTCACCAGAGCCAGAGAAGGGAGCAGAGCAGGCAGAAGGACCGAAGTACACTGCTGAGGGGAGCAGCGGGCGGCAGGAGAGGTCTGCGCGCCATGTGGGACCCTCCTCTGGTGGCTGGGGAGCAGCCGGGGATCGAACCGGCGTCGCAGAGGCTGCGGGCAGCTTCGCAACCCAGCGCTCAACCGTTGCGCCACCGGGGAGGCCCAAATTTTTTTTAATATATGAATACATCATATTCCTCAACAAATGGCCCAAGAACAACATTATTTTACCATGAGATTGTCACCTTTGTCAAAAATCACTTGACCAGATATATGTCTACCTATTTATGAACTTTCTATTCTGATCCATTGGTCTTAGAGGCACAGAGAGTATTTTAGGCTTGGGGGCATATATAGTCTCTGTTATAGCCTCTGTTATAGTTCTAAGTCAAAAGCAGTCTTAGGAAGTATAAACTTATATGTAATGTAATAAACTTGATTTGCAGAACAAAGCCAATCTGTGGAACCCTGATTACAAATTTATCCTTCCAACAATACCATACTGTTTTGATTACTTCATAGTAGATCTTTATAATAAGTTCTGAAACACAAGGTATATAAATTATACATTTTTAAATTCATCTCTTTCAATTGTTTTAGCTATTCTAGTTCACTCACATTTACAAACAAATTCTAGGCTCACTTTGTCAATGTCTACCACCCTCCAAAAGAAAAAGAGTTACTGAGATTTTGATTGGGGTAGCACTGAATTGTATCTGCATGTCTTTCAAATCAAGGAACATATTATCTCTCTGTTCAGATTTTTACTTTCAGCAAAGTTTTTAATGCAAATTTTATTATCTATTAATACTAAACACACATAAAAACAAAACAGAGCTTACTCTTGTGACACCAACTCCCAGATTCTCCAACACTAATTCTGACCCTCATAACCTAGAGTCAGCACAGACCTGGGGTGGGGGCTCAGTTCCATAAGACTGTTTTAGATGCCAGGCACAAGCTCCTGGTGCTAGGGTGTACAGGTTCCACAGGGGTGTATTCCTGTCCAAGCTGGTTACAGGTTTGAGGCCATGACCTCTTCCTCAGGTTCATTTTCTAGAATGACTCTCAGAACTCAGGAAAGCACTTTACTTATATTTACCAGTTTATTAAAAAGAATACAACTCAGGACCAGCTAAACAGCAGAAAAGCAAAGGGCAAAGGGAGGGAAGGACCACACCATCCCCTTAGCACCTTGAAGTTTGAAGTGTCCACCAATCCAGAAGCTTCCGGACCTTCCAGTTCAAGGTTTTTTGATGAAAAGCTTAATCTCTAGCTCCCTCCTCTAGCTTCTAGGAAGCTGGTGGGTGGAGTTGAAAATTCCAACCCTCTACACACTAATTTTTTGGATGACCCAAAGCTATCTACCTTAAGTCACCTCACCAGCATACACTCAGGTAAACTGGAATGGGATTTGTTGTAAATAAGAAAAGAATTCCTATCAGAAACATCTAAAGGTTTTAGGAGTTATGTGCCAGGATTGGGAACAAACTCCAAATATATTTTTTATTATATCATACTCTTAAAAAATGGGGAGGGAGATTTGATTCCTTACAAATATGTACCAGTTCACTACCATGGGAATGCAGTCTCCCTTACAATTGCCCTTTTAAAAATCAAAATTAGCTTGGGTCATTCCAAGCAAAACAGGCAACCAGTTGATCCTTGGAATCTGCCTTTATGGTATTCTCCAGCAGCCACACCCTCAATATTGTTAGTGTGGAACTATGACTCACAGAGAATTCTCCTTCCCCTGAGATAACTCACAAAAACTGGCTTTCACTTCCTCCTATTCTAAGAGAAATTCTCCCTGTTTACTTGGATTTAAGTTTATGGTTGAGTCATAGGACCTTTTTTTCCCCTTCAAAACTTGACTGTTGAGGCAGATTCTAGCTTAACAGTATTAGTTAAGTGGTAATTATCTGGAACATTCTCTAAAATAGGTGAAGACTCCTCCACAGCAGTTTCAACTTGAGTTTTTATACTTTGCTATCATTTTGATATTCCTGTGGCTTCTAAAAGCTGAGTTTTCATTATATATCCAAATTGCATAATTTGGTATAGAGCTCATATTTAAGTAGCATTCTGATTATACCAGAATTCACATATATGAGGATATAATTTATCAATCCAGATAGTGATAATGATGATGGTGATAGGATTAAAAATCCCCAACCAAAGCATATGCATCCAACATTCAACAAACCTCAGTGACAAGTATTTAAGAACTAAGTACAACACAAAATAGACATCTGGAAGAGACACTTGAAAATTACTATTTGCACAGTCTTAATAAAATTAAAATTTGCAAAATTCCTCAGTATTATTTATTTAAATCCTACTTTGTTCCAAAAGGATTTAAAACAGAAATTATTCAATGAATGAGTTGAGATGCCCACATTTTTCTCAATATATTACTGCTAAATATGAGTGTGTCACTTAATGTCAGAAGGGACTTCATTAAACCATGATGAAAATGAACAGTCAGGAAAAGAACTACATTATGGACAGGAATTTTGGAAAAGTGCAGAATAAAATACCTTTTGATGGATGTGACTTATTAATATTCATTTCCTCAACTTGCAAATTCAATGACATCATTGTTTGCCATTGAATTAGCTCTTTGCTCAACAGTGAGCCTACAGATAGATGCCCAAATAAAGATGAGATGCTACTATAAAAAGATGTAATTTCTTTCTATTTATTTGCTAGGACTTTGTGGTTAAATAGGCGGGAATACCCAGTTAAAACTATGTTTGAAGATACCAACAAGATGAACTATTCTCACATATTGATCAAATGATTATTGTGATAGTTTTTAAAATAAGTACACATGGGCCTTCTTGGTGGTACAAGGGGTTAAGTCTCAGCACTATGAAGCTATTGGCAGCCACTGCAGCACAAGTTCAATCCCCGAGCAGGGAGCTAAGCCACATGGTGCAGCAGACCTCTCCTGTCCCGCCTGCTGTTTCCCTCAGTAGCGTATTTCAGGAGATCCGCCTGTTCTGCTCCCCACTCTGTCTCTTGTGAATCCTCTTACCCCACCCCACCCCTGCACCTCTGGCCTACACCCCAGCTCTTGTGTGCATAAATAAAAAAATCTTTAAAATACGTACACAAATTGCAATTTCTCCTTTAAAAACTGGATCAAGTAATCAAATTCATCAAGTCATAATCTTGTTTTTGTCTAGTGGCTTTGTCCAGACTGATAAAACACAAAATAGGTCAATTATTCATGTTGTGAAAGGATTCCCTATATAGAAAAACAAAAAAACTTAGCACAAATTTCCTTTATTTTTTTTTTTTTTAAAGATTTATTTATTTATTTATACAAGCACTGGGTACAGTCAGAAGCGCGAGAGGGTGTGAGAATCCACCAGAGCCAGAGCGGGAAGCAGAGCAGGCAGAAGGACCAAAGTACACTGCTGAGGGGAGCAGCGGGCAGCACGCCATGTGGGACCCTCCTCCAGTGGCCGGGGAGCAGCCGGGGATTGAACTGGCGCTGCAGAGGCTGCAGGCAGCTTCGCAACCCAGCGCTCAACTGTTGCGCCACCAGGGAGGCCCCACAAATTTCCTTTAAATCTCCAACTAAATCAGCACAAATAAATATGATCCCTTTCTCCAAAGAATGATTTGCAACTGTGTTTATGCTTCCCTGTAAAATAACTACACATCACATCAAGATAATTATTAATGTGTTAGTTTCTGTAATGTAGTACCATGGCAGCAAAAACTTCACATACCACAAAGGATAGCATAAAGTCTTCTTGCTACTTAGTCCAACCACTACGGAAAGTTGTGGGAAGGTTCTTCTAATTACTAAAAATGGAGCTACCATGAGACCCAGCAATTCCACTCCTAGGAATCTACACAAAGAACACAAAAAAATTAATTCAAAAGGATACCTGCATCCCTATGCTTATTGCAGCACTATTCACAATAGGTTAGTCATGGAAACAACCCAATTGCCCAAAAATAGATGACTGAATCAAGAAAATGTGATATATATACACAATGGAATACTAATCAGCAATCAAAAAAGAAACTCATGCTATTCGCAGCAACTTGGGTGGAGCTTTCGGAATTGTGCTCAGTGAAATAAGTCAGAAGGAAAAAGAAAAATAGGAATATAGGGGAACCAAATAAGGGATCAGGAAAAAAAAATAACAATATATAAAAAAAATAAGTAACAGGCAACTATAAATCAGAGACATTCTGCAGGGTAGTGGGGAGCGAAAGGGTGATGTCAAAATAGGGGAGGGAAGAGGACAAGGGACTGTGGTGATGGTGCACAGGTGAACTGGTGGTGGGAATTCTAAGGGGACTACACCTGAGAGGAGAAAGCAAACATTGTACAAAAATGAACAATGATGTAAAATATATATGTAAATAAATACAATTATCTTTTTAAAAAAAGTCCTCTTGCTAGATCCTTCCTCCATGACAAGAGCTAGGATCATTCCTAGGCTTTCGCTCACTTATTTATTTATTTTTAAGGTTTATTTATTTATATAAGCACTGGGTACAGCCAGAAGCACGGGAGGGTGAGAGAATTCACCAGAGCCAGAGCCGGAAAAAGAACAGGCAGACTGACGAATACACTGCTGAGGGGAGCAGCAGGTGCGGCAGGAGAGGTCTGTGTCGCCATGTGGGACCCATGTGGCCGGGGATCAAACCAGCGCTGCAGAGGCTGCGGGCAGCTCCGCAACCGAGTGCTCAACCGCTGCTCCACCAGGGGAGGCCCCGCTCACTTATTTATACTAAAGAACTTGGTTTGGAACATATAAACCAACGTTTGTATTTTACTTTGGAACGTAATATGGCTTTATTCAGCATTTCCCTGAACTAACAATTAAAATGTGCTGCCACTCCTGACCAATGGTTCAGAAACAATTTGTTCAGGAGTTAAATAATTTTTGTGGAAAAACAGTCACTAATTCATACAAGGACAATCATAAATTGGTGATAATTCATCTACTTTATATTCTAGTAAAAGTTAATTCCAAATTCTTAAAATGCCAAAAATTCCTTTTTACAAGGGATTGTTTACTATAAAAAAAAAAAAATTCTATAGGAGAAAAGCAGGAAGTGGGGAATAAGTAACAACAGGAGTCTATTGATTATTTCATGACTTTATAGAATTTAACTTTACTAGAAAGTTGAAGGATTTTTACTAGGAAAAAAGTGCTTCTTTCTACAAAATTTTTGTTTTTGTTTGAGGCTAATTCAAACACTTTTACCAACTTTTGTATGGAGTATTTTAATTTGCAGATTTTATAGACAAAATGACCTAAAGTCTCTAGTCAAGGAGTAAGAGCACAACAGAGGCTATTTCTATTATGTAAGCAGATAAGAACTCTAAATATATGGCTTCATTTAATTTACCTGCATTCTTGTAAAGAAAATGTATTTAGATTTTCACCATTCAGGAACAGTTAAATACATTATTAATTTGGTAGGAGGAAGACTTACTCTCACCACACTTTAATAGTAGGGTGAATCTTTTTCCCACAAAATTATTACAACCCTTCCCATAAACTGGTGTAGAGGTAAGTGTAGGGAAGGAG
Organism: Talpa occidentalis; assembly: GCF_014898055.3. Taxonomy (NCBI): domain Eukaryota; kingdom Metazoa; phylum Chordata; class Mammalia; order Eulipotyphla; family Talpidae; genus Talpa; species Talpa occidentalis. Next base: position 11,901,394 of record NW_023601754.1, read on the forward strand.
TCCTGGCCTTGGGTAAAAACAGCTTAGTAAATCCTTATGTCAAATATTACAAACTTTCCTATAACAACATATTATTTGTGTTATGTATTTTTTTTTTTTAAAGATTTATCTATTTACCTATACAAGCACAGGTCACAGCTAGAAGCGCAGGAGGATGAGAGAATCCCCCAGAGCCAGAGCAGGGAGCAGAACAGACAGACTGACCAAGTACACTGCTGAAGGGATCAGCGAGCGCGGCAGGAGAAGTCTTTGCACCATGTGGGACCCTCGCCGGTGGCCGGGATTGAACTGGCGCTGCAGAGGCTACGGGCAGCCTCGCAGCCCAGCACTCAACCACTGAGCCACCGGGGAGGTCCTGTGTTAATGTGTTTTTAATGGATCTTAATTACTGTATAGTTATTCATCTTATTATATAATAAGTGAACTGAAGTAACACAAAGATTTCCAATTAAAGAAAATTTTAATCATAGTGGTTTTTAGGTACTAAAATAGGCAGAAACCTCTGTTTAGGTCTGGAAAGTGACCAGAGTATAGGCTGATCAAAGAGGATGTGACCAGAGGTGACTGTAACTTGCAGACACTGGTAAGCCAAAAGACTGAGAAGGTACAGAGACTGTAGGAAAATAAACCAAATGCTCAGGTGAGACTGAGCAGTTAACAGGAGGTAAAGAAAGCCGAAGATGCTGGTCAGAAGACCTTTTCCAGGAAGCAATTGAGAGAAGCCTAGGGCAGTTATCTAGCAGCCAGCCTAGTTCCTTATAAACAATGTATTGTCTTGAAAAGCCCGGGTCTTTATACAATTCCCCATATATTAAAAGGGAAATAAAATGAGTCTTTATTTGGGAGACAGGCATACTGAGACACATACTGAGAATGTGTCTAAACGCAGACACATGCTAATTTAAAGAAAGCATAGAACGATGAAACTTTGGGTAGCTAAGAAATTAGAATATTTGCATTTTCATTTACAGGTGTTTAACTTTCACAATATGATTTTCATATATTATATAATTATATACCTACAAGACTGTTAAATGCTGATTTTACATTCTGTGTTTACCAGCTGACAAACTTTTGAGCTAGTTTGCCCACCAACATTTCACTTTTGGCAGTAGCAACACTTAAGATGTGTCTCTGTAAAATTATCAGAACGCTTCGTTGGGTTTAAGGGGACAGTTAAAAAATGCAAGTGCTAATATTAACAAAAAGAAGCATCTCAAATTTAATTGACTACCTTCTGGTCCTAAGCCAGTCAATTATGTAGGTTGGATGATAAAATGAAAGCATGTGCAAAACGTTTGAATTATATTACTGAAGACTAGGCCTAAAAGGTTAAGAGTAATTTGGGTTCTATAATATTTGCTAACTCACGGAGCACCTGTCTCATGTAACATCTAAGTTTAACTTTAACCTATACTACTTTCATCCAGGTTTCCATGGATACACATCCATAAATTTGAGTACTTGAAAATTAAAAGACATTTTTTAGAGAATGTGAAGAATCTGCCGTTTTGCCCCTTTTCCCTTTCTGTTAACTTGTTTCTTTGAGGGATGTCTAGAGAGAAGAGCAGATAATTGATGTTTAATTCCCTCTTCAAACATTTAATCTCATCTTAAAATAACATGAAATTTTTAACTTGATTCTATTACCCATCCTGTCACTAACTGCCTCTTCCTTTTACTTTTTAAAAGAGGAATATGATTACATTTCCTTATTTCCTGCTTCGGGTGACTTTCACTATTGAAAGTAACCTCTTATCTCATTCTTTAGGCTTTCTGCTGTTTTTGGCGTTTAAAAAACAATTCTGTTTTCCTTAATCCTTTATTCTCTTCAACAATCTCAGTTTTGGATAGTGAACTATGAAGATAAATCCAGTCAAAATCTCCCCTTCCCTTCTGATTCTTGATACCCTTAAACTTTAAACTTTAATTCTCTATCTTCTTTCTTCATTCCTCATTCTCACAGAGGTCATCACATCTTCCCACAGACAGCAGTATCACTATTATAATTACCTCATTTTTTAATCTTTGGAGTCGAACCTGTATTCGCCTCAAATGTCTACATCTCCTAAATTGTAAGGTGCCTAAAGCAGAATTCACTTTTTCATTCTGAATTTATAGTTTTTAAAATAAAACTTTTATTATAATATTACAGAAAAGTTGCAAAGTTACCACCTATATTTCTGTACACCTTTCTGGATTTCCCCCATTATTAACATCTTGTAAGACTATGTAATGTAATTTGCCACAAAATAAAGAATCAATAATGGCACATTACACTAACTTAATTTTATGAATCAATTTCACTGGGCCAAGGAGTGCCCAGATATTTGGTCAAACATTATTCTGTAAGTATAAGTGAGGGTGTTTGTATGAAATTAACCTGGTACTCTGAGTAAAGAAGATGGCCTTCCCTCAGTGGGTGAGACTCAGCCATCTGAGGCAAGTGAATCCTGAAGAGACAAAAAGGCTGGCCCTCCTTTGAGTATGGGCACATGCCTCTGCCTGGCCGCCTCTTCTCAGGACACTGGTTGTTGCCTGTCTTCACACTAGAATAAGAACAATTATTCTTCCAGGGCATAGAGCCAGGCAGTGTTGGGACTATAACGACACACCATTAGCTCTACTGGGTCTCCTGCTTGCTCTGAGGATCTTCGGACTCATCAGCTTCCATAAATCAAGTAAACCTGTATCGTATTATCAAACAATCTCTCTGTGTGTATATACACACACACACACACTCCACCCTACTGATCCCATTTTATTGTTATTTTTCTGCAAAATGTAAAAGAACAACTTTTTAAAAATATCCCTTTTCTGCTGTAGAATTCCTTGAGGATTATTCACTATGATTCCTTAGCCATCCTATTTCTGAGGGCCTTGACAGTTTTGAGGAAACCCTGTCAGGTATTTGGTAGAATGTCCCTAAATTTGGGTTTGTGTGGTATTTTTCTTTTCTTTTCTTTTAAATAAATAAGAGTACTGGGGGGGGGGGGTCTTTTATTATTTATTTATTTATTTATTTATTTATTTATTTATTTATTTATTTATTTATACAAGCACTGGGTACAGTCAGAAGCACAGGAGGGTGAGAGAATCCACCAGAGCCAGAGCGGAGAGCAGAACAGACAGAAGGACCGAGGTACACTGCTGAGGGGAGCATCGGGCAGCAGGAGAGGTCTGCGCGCCATGAGGGACCCTTGCCCGGTGGCCGGGGATTGAACTGGCGCTGCAGAGGCTGTGGGCAGCTTCGCAGCCCAGTGCTCAACCGCTGCGTCACAGGGGAGGCCCTTGTGTGGTATTTTTCTTATGGTTTATAGGTTTGGGGGAGGATGTGCATCCTGTCAAGGGCATACATGCTATAAACTTGACATCACCAATGATGCCAACTTTGATTACCAGGCCGAGGGCGTATTTGCTTTCTCTAATGTAAAATGATTCCCCTCAGCCTTTACAGTCTACTTCTTTTTGAATTCAAAGTATTAAAGAGTCCTAGGATATAGGATCTGTTTTTGATTCGAGTCACCTCAGAAATAAAACTTCCAAAGGTAAAAACTGTTGCTTCCTACACTGAAACCCTACAACATAAAGTGAAATTTTGTTTTTCTCTCCCTTTCTTAGCCCTACTCTTAGTTCAGTTACTTCAGTTAGGACTTCATTTTTAAGACAAGGTAAAGCAAAGGGCTCCAACATCTAAGACTATACTTATAATACTCCTAAGTGGTTCAAGGCTCAGACAATGACAAACAATAAGACAAACAAAGCTGGCACAGAATGAGGAGTCTGGCTACTTTGGCCATCTTGCCACCATATGGAGACAGTAAGCAAGACTGCCCAGAAGCAAGACAGGAAAAAGAGAAATCCGTTCAATTAAGAGGGTTAAGCCCTGATATTGAACAAAACCTGAAGCCAGTGTTGTGCCTTATCTTTACAGTCACATGAAGCAAATTAACTTTTTAGCTTGACCTCCCCCTAAGGGCGAGAGAGATTTTTCTCAATACAACTGGAGTAGGCCTCTTCCAGTTAGGGTCACCTAGGTCAAGAGAGATCTTAAGAGGCTCAAGAAATCTGTTACCATTACTTAAAGAATGAAGACTATAAGTTAAGAGCAATGAAGTTTTTAGATGAAACAAGTTTTTTCCTTTTCTTGGTAAATTTGCCCCTTCCCTAACCAAGAAATGAACTTCTCATTTCTGCTCATTTTTCATGATCTAGAAAAGTGTACTTTGGGGGGGGGATCATTCTGGTGTATGTTTATCTGGGAACATGTCCATCCTATCTGAGAAATTTATCTTTTTACTCTCAGAGGAAAAGATGAGGTCACCTCCTCCCTTGCCTATCATGTGATGTCTCCCCTCTGTCCTTGACACCAGGTCCTCAAACATAGGAGAGATATATATATGCCTTGGGGATACCCCATTTGCTTAGAAATTTACAACCATGTAAATTCCCCATACATAAGTCAGTAAATTGATTTTTCCTTTGCTAACCAATCCAAGGCTATTTTCATTACTTATCCGGTCCAATGGGGTGTAGGATTTTTTCCCCTACACCTGTATGCTAGTTTGGATAGGGCTTCCTCCTACTACAAAAGAATCCTAACTCCTAACAGAGAGAAACATGTATTTTTAAACTTAAATATTGCTCTGATAAGACAAAGTTGAAAAAAAATTAGAAAATTTTTGCTATTCTTTAATCTGTCTTTAACGACAACACAGTAAAGGTTTCTTTTTCTTTTAAAGAAGCCCAATGGTATTATATACATTATATGCTAAATGCAATTAAATCACCCAATTTTAAAAGGATATGGGAAAAAGGAACAAGGCACCTAAAATACTAAAGCTAATTATGCTATACTCTGGCAAGTGGACCTGTTTAGTTGTAAAGCACATCATCATCAACTTCTGCCAAGTAACTTTCCAAAAGGAACACAGCACATTTTCATGTCCTAAAATCTCTCTGATCTCAATGGGAGCCGTCAGTCTTCTAAATCACATTTTCAAAAGGCCTAGAAAAGTTACTTAATTTTCACCTGTTCATTTGCAGTTTCATGTGCTTTTTTTTTTTTTTAAAGATTTATTTATGCATACAAGAGCTGTGGTACAGGCCAGAGGCCAGAGATGCGGGGTGGTGGGGTGGTGGTAAGAGGATTCACCAAAGAGTGGGGAGCAGAACAGGCAGACTGACTGAAACACACTGCTGAGGGGAGCAGCGGGTGAGACATGAGAGGTCTGCTGTGCCCTCATGCGTTATTTAATGGGCAGATGGCAACTACTAAGTTTTTAACTCTGGCTGTAGCTGTAGCTATAAGACTGAGAGTCTTACAGCAGATCAAATAGGAATTTCTATGGAATTATTAAATATAAAATGCCTACCTCTCTGCAAGGCCCAGAAGCTGATGACATACTTGTAAGCAGTCCTGGAAAAATGTCATCACATCTGTTTTCTTACAGATAGGTTTGTAAAACCAAACCGACCAAATAGTAAGAGTTTTGTGGCTACTGGTTTGTAGTGGTTGTTGCTATCAACTACCAGAAGGCTGTGTGTTAAGAGAGAAAACAAAAACAAAAAGACAAGGGTAGGAAGAGAAATTCTTATGCTTTCATAACAATGGAAGTAGATGTTGATTTAAAAAATGTGGTAAATGTTTAGAGTTTGGCAAATGTTAACACACTCGAATGTTACAACTCAGAGCATTTTGAATTATTTAATGCTTAGAATAACTCCAGTTTGTCTTTATAGTGACTATTCAGTTGACAATAATCCTAGGCAATAATTCACTGTGCAAAATACAAACATCTGTGTTGATTTTAATACATAAACCAAAGTACTAAGTCCAGGAATGCATAATACACATATAGTTGTCAAATCACAGAAGAGGCAAAAATTTGCCTTTGTCAACTACAAGACTCAATGAGTAGGGATCAAAGTAACAGCTATTAAGCATTCATTCACCATCACACCAATCTGATTCACCTTCTGATTTGTCTCTCTGTCACACTACTCTAAAATATTTGTTTTGCTGTTCAAGAAAAGACACATTTGAGACAGCTAATCTCATGACCCAAGAATCAGAGCAACAGCCTACTATAAATGACCAAAATCACTGATTTTCCTGTAATACTTAAACACCTTAGTTCCTACATTGCATGGTCCAGAGCAACATAATAAATCACAATCTTAAAGAGGTGTGTAAAGCAAAGCAACTTGAAAGAAAAATTGTCAGTTCCTTACCTACAGTGGTGTGTAAATGTAATAGAAAATAACTAAGAAATATCCGCTTTTAGTACAGGAGAAAATATTTAAGAAATAAAACACCTAGATGGAATTGTTTTATATTTCACCTGCAGATTAAGAGAATGTCAAATTATAATTACAAATTAAAACTGTTTTTCCACACATATATAGGATAGTTTTTAAAAATGGCAAACTGTAAAAAAAAAAAAAAAAACTAAGCCCAAAAATAAATATAAATTACTGGGTAAAGACACTGCAAAATAAAGAGTTTTAAGTGCACATTTCTAGTAGACATGTCACAATTCCTAAATATGGGGAGGGTATCCTGTGATCCTAATCCTAACCACAGCAGTCATCAGTTAAGCAACAGGTAACAATCAATCACTTTGTCCATACTTTTTCCTTATTAGTAAGCTAGAAACTTCCTACTGCCATAAACACATTTGATCAACTCTATAAAGTTCCAAGTAAAGCAAAGGAATTTCATCTTTTTATTTTTTTTAATAGAGGCATGTTTTATTTATTTATTTATTTATTTGTCTGCTTTGTCTATACATGCACTGGGCACAGTCAGAAGAGTGGGAGGGTGAGAGAATTCACCAGAGCCAGAGCGGGGAGCAGAGCAGGCAGAAGGACCGAAGTACACTGCTGAGGGGAGCAGCGGGCGGCAGGAGAGGTCTGCGCGCCATGTGGGACCCTCCTCTGGTGGCCGGGGAGCAGCCGGGGATCGAACCGGCGCCGCAGAGGCCGCGGGCAGCTTCGCAACCGAGCGCTCAACCGCTGCGCCACCGGGGAGGCCCAATTTCATCTTTTTATTAAGTGAAGAAATGCCAGTTTTTATCTAGTATGTGTATTTAAACTAAAATGGACATTCCCCATTGATTTAAATGACTCCCAGGTTCTCCCTCATAACAATGTAACTCCCCACCTACTTAATTTTTATAATTCTACATATATCGTCCATTTGCAAATTGCCTAATCAATCATATCCTGTATCTTGTATACATGAGAGTAGAGGAAGCTTTAAGATAAAAAAGAGATATGGTCATCTATTTCTCGTAATGGCATTATTTAGAACTAACCTCAAACGATTAACAACTAAAAATTCTGGAAGGTAAGTAGTCTTAAAAGCATAAAAGAGCTAACAATACTCTAGCTATTATGAAGCCAGGACTGTAGGAAAAGGGAGTACTTCAGAAGCACAGGACAGCTCAACAGCTCACTTTTTTATTGAAGGCACCCACGAAAATGGCTACATCTTTTTAAAGCACCATGTGGGCAGACTTCAATTCAAGCCCAAGACCTGCCTAAGGTGGTACTGGATTGGCAGAGATCTGAACTGCCTGGCAAGAATCAAATAAAAATCTTTTCCAGGAGGTCCCTCAACAATGACTATTAGGAGTGCCATGGCATTGTGGAAGAGTATGGGGCAGCATACTGCCTCTGGCAGAAAAATTCACTGGAAGGCAGCTTTAAGTGAGCTGAGAACACTGCACAGCTTGGCCATATACAAAATTTCGCTCCAGCTTCTGACAAAGAGAATGTCTTTCAGAGAGGTAGGGGATGGATTCAGTTTTCTTCAGCAGAACTTCAGAATGCACTACAACATGAAAATCATGTTACTGATGAAGTTCAAGCTTGAAGACTGTAAGTTTTACAAGGGGATCAAACATTCAATAAAAAGAAAGACTGAAACTATTACTGCCTATTAAATAAAGCAAACAAAACTGTGGGTGGGAGGGGAATCCTGAATGAAAAACAGCAAATTCATTGTGGGTTATGAGTTATTGTTACAAATAATTTCCCAAAAGACAATGAGCAGCACAGTAAAATTAACCCAAAATATTCTGAAACAAGACATCATGAATGAGAATCGGCAAAAAGACAAAGAAACATATCTTAAAAAATATGTTATTGGTGGGCCTCCCCGGTGGCGCAGTGGTTGAGCGCTGGGTTGCGAAGCTGCCCGCGGCCTCTGCGGCACCAGTTCGATCCCTGGCTGCTTCCCGGCCACCGGAGGAGGGTCCCGCATGGCGCACAGACCTCTCCTGCCACCCGCTGCTCCCCTCGGCAGTGTACTTCGGTCCTTCTGCCTGCTCTGCTCCCCACTCTGGCTCTGGTGAATTCTCTCACCCTCCCGCGTTTCTGACTGTACCCAGTGCATGTATAAACAAAACAAAGAAAGAAAGAAAGAAAGAAAAACATGCCTCTATTAAAAAAAAAAAAATATGTTATTGGAATTACCAGAGATTATAAAACAATCATATTTGCTGTATCTAACTTTCAGAATACTGGTAAAAATAATAATCATTGTCATCTTGATATTAAATACTTTACAATAGTCTATAGTAGAAAAAAGTGGAAAACTTAATTAAGAAAGTTTAAAATACATCTTTATATAGGCAGCCCAAATATTTATTGTATATATTCCTGGGTTTTTACATATACATAGAAATTTAAAAGTCCAAAAGATCAAAGAAACCAGGGCCTCCCTGGTGGCGCAAGGGGTTAAGCACAGCACTGTGAAGCTATCCGCAGCCTCTGCAGCAGGAGTTCGATCTCTGGCAGGCCAGAGACCTACCCACATGGTGCAGCAGACCTCTCCTGTTTTGCCAGCTGCTCCCTTCAGCAGTGTATTTCAGTCTGTCTGTTATGTTCCCCACTCTGTCTCTGGTGAATCCTCTCAACAAAAAACAAAGTAAACAATGCAGTCAAAAAATGGGCAGATGAACTAAAAAGACACTTCTCCACATAGGAAATGCAAACAGCAAACAGGTATATGAAAAAATGTTCAATATCACTTATAATCAGGAAAATACAAATCAAAACCACAAGGAGATACCACCTTACACCAGTGAGAATGGCATATATTTAAAAAAAAAACTAGCAACAACAAGTGTTGGTGAGGATGGAGAGAAAAAGGAACTCTCCTACACTGCTGGTGGGAGTGCAAACTGATCCAAGCACTATGGAAAGCTGTGTGGAGGTTCCTCAAACTACTAAAAATGGAGCTACCCTATGACCCAGAGATTCCACTCCTAGAAATCTACACAAAGAACACAAAAACATTAATTCAAAAGGATACCTGCACCCCTATGTTTAGTGCAGCACTATTTAAACAGGTAAGATATGCAAACAACCCAAACACCCAAAATAGATGGCTGGATCAAGAAGATGTGGCATATATACACAGTGGAATACTACTTAGCAATCAAAAAAAGATAAACTCATGCCATTTGCAGCAACGTGCTTGAAGGGCTCATGCTCGGTGAAGTAAGTCAGAAGGAAAAAGAAAAATATCAGATGGTTTCATGTATAGGAGGAATATGAGAGAACCAAATAAGGGATCAGGGGAAAAAATCATTATAATAAAAAAAAAACAAAATTAACAGGCAACTATAAATCAAAGACAATCTGCGGGGGTGGGGGAGTGGGGAGGGATCAAAACAGGGGAGGGAAGAGCATGATAGTGCACGGGTGAGCTGGTGGTGGGAATTCTACGGGGACTACACCTGAGAGGAGAAAGCAAACATTGTACAAAAACGAATAATGATGCAAAATATAAGTAAATTATGTAATTTTTAAAGTTTAACATACATCTTTTCATAGTCAGCCCAAATATTTATTATATATTTTCCTGGTTTTTATGTATATATACACAGCTGCTTATCATCTGTCAATCATAAACATGGAACACACAGACCTTGTAAATATTTGTTCCAGATTTTAAATACATCTCTAACAGATTCTATTTTAGCATTACTTCTGGTTCGTCCATTCACTTACATCATTAAAATGCAATAGTTTTGAAATTTTTGATTGTTCATTATTTTGTTGAGTGCAGATCTATTTCTTCTTTGCTCCATAAATACATAACATTTCATTTGCATATTCATAAAAATCATCAGAATAATAAATTCAAAGAATATTTTCATTTCTGTATCACCTACCTCCTCTTTGTATGTATACTCAACTTCAGGATCTTTCCACTTGTCTAGTAAATTTTGGTGCAAAACATCATGAAAGATGTACAAACACTGTGACACACCTAGAAATTAAGACTTCCTAATTTTTACTGAAAGGGGAAACCCTTACAAAGAAAGAGTTTCCTTTGGGCAACTTCCACTCAGTTTTCAGTGCCTCTCCAATGAAGCATATGCAAAAGAGACATATTTTGTTTGGGGTGGCAGATTTTGCTCCCTTATACTACCATACAGGAAGGCACACTTCTACAGTGCTATTTGTCTCTTTACAACATCTCTCCTAACTCATGTAACGGTGAAGTGTTCTTCTTTTCGCCATTAAGAGCAGAAAACGAAGTTTTCAACTGCATTCAATGAAAGCTTAAAGTGGACTATAATGAATTACAAATTACTAAACTACTTAGAATTACTAACGGATCCAAAGCATCTACAGGTTAATTGGGAGATAAAAAGTAAATTTCTTTGGAAGACATCTAAAAAGAATAAAGGTCATGAAATCTCAATCTTCAAATTATTTTCCAAGACAGAAAATAACTAAAATTGGGTCCAGTGGAACCTTATACAGTACAAGCTGACCAAGGATATATGCATTAGTCCAGTTGACACCACTTAGACCAGGAACAAGTCATCCACTGAGTGCCGCCCAAACTGCTGACCCATAGACTCATGGGGAAATAGCTGGTTATGAGTCATTAAGTTTGGGATGGTTTGTGACCCAGAAATAAATAATTGATATCCAGGATCAGCAAAAACATCTTTTAAGAACAGAAACAAGACATTTCCAGGCAAATAAAACCCAACAGTTGGCCACCAAGAGACCTTATTAAAAGAAATTCTGAAGAATGCAATATAGGTATTTGGAAAAATCATCCCAGATGGAGGGTCAGATGCAAGAAGATAGGAGAAACAAAGGAAGTGCTAAATATGTGGGTAAATCTATATGATTTTTTAAAAAACACTGTTTTTGCAAAACATTTATAGTAATACCTTAGAAGATTAAAATAAATTCAAGTTCAGCAACCACCCCCACACATACTGATTTAATTTACCTGAGACTTGTGTGTGCTGATATTTTGACAATCACCCTAGGTGTAACAAGGCTTAGAACCACTGACAAACAAAAAACTATGCCTGTATATTAAGAGTTGGCATTAATCCCCATATTCCTTTCCCTCCCCCACCCCACCCCCGTATTTGGCTTGGCTTTCTTAAGATTTGGATTTGTGATTCTCCACTAAAAAAAAAGCTTTTAAAAAATGTATTGTCTGTACAATACAAAGTGTCTCACTATGGGATATATGAAAGGTTAAAAAAAAATTACTATGTAATTTCGAACTATTTCCCATCAACAGGGTACTACTGTTGATAAACTCAGTGTTCCCAGGCCCAAGCATTCAAGAAAATACCAGCTAAGGCTAAAGCTAAAGAGGCTGCCTGGTTAATGTTCTTCTACAATATATTCACCAAAGCAGAAGGTCAAGCTGTTAACTAAAAGGAACAGATCAGGCTACTCTGCATTAACTGTTCATTTTCCTAAATTCCTCTACTGACCACATATGAATGATAATGCTTATGACCCAACTCAACACACAAATTTCAGAATTAAAAATAACACACAAAGCAAATGGTTTTGAAGTAATAAAAGATTTCTAGAATAATCGTTTCTGGTTGCAAAATCAAAATAAGAAGAGGAGGAATAAATATAAAAAAATAAAATAACGTCCCTAACAGGTAACATAAATTAGTAGAATATATATGAACCATGCCTTATTGATTTTAAGATGTTACATTATTTTATGTACCACTAGGGGGAAAATTCTACCAATCACAAATGATTAATTTAAGAAGCATCTTGATTAAGGTGAAAAAATGAAAAGTATGTTTTTGAATCTGTAAATATAAATGACAAACCATTATAGCTAGGCAAGCAAGGGACTTTTGCCAGCAAGACTCTACCAATAAAAAACTATCCACTAAGCCAACTGTACAATACAACGTAACATCTAGATACAGCCTCAGAGAAGTAACTCTCTCTTTGTGCAGTAGACAAAGGTATCAATGAGAGAACACTGACTCTGGAGAAAACAACAGATAAATTCACAGAAACACTTTCAAGTGAGCACTTGCTTGCCCACGCTCTCTCTCTCTCAACAAACCAAACCATTATAGTTTAATTAAAATCCATGGTGTCATGCCTACACATTTGGTCCTGCTTAATAAAGTCCATATCAACCACAAAGACTGACAAATTCAGTGTCAAGTTAGGATAGGTAAAGAAATTAGAAATTTAGAAATTAAAGCAAAAACGTTTTTCTAACTCTATGTGATGCCAATTTAGATGGGATGTAAAATGTTTAAAATGATTTACATTATAGTATAAGACAAATTTGTTCTGCAAAATGACATAAGATAGGGCCTCCCTGGTGGCGCAAGCAGTTAAGCACAGTGCTGTGAAGTTATCCACAGCCTCTGCAGGATGAGTGCGATCCCGGCCACAGAGCAACCCACATGGCGCAGCAGACCTCTCTTGTCTTGCCCGCTGCTCCCCTCAGCAGTGTATCTCAGTGGATCTGCCTGTTTTGCTTCCTACTCTGTCTCCGGTGAATCCTCTCACCCCCCACACCTCTGGCTTACACCCCAGCTTTTGTATGCATAAATAAAATAAAATAAATCTTTAAAAAAAAAAAGAGAGAGAGATACTAAGATCTTACTGAGAGCAAATCATTTATTCTAATACCTTATATCATACTTTCTACATGGCACAAACCTGGGCTTCAATGTAACTCACAAAAAATAACTACAGAGAATCATTCTATATACTCTTGCAAATAACAAAGCCTATCCAGGCTTTGATAATCATAAATAAAGAGCCTAATTCCCTAAGACTGGATGTGCAGGATGCATATCCCCAAAAGGGGGAGAAGTGTCTAGGTGTAGTATTGCCCACAAAAGGATGCGTAATTTTTGGAGTTTTGATCAGGAACTGTTACCAGGCAGGGTGATGGGTAACCCAGGCCTCCAAACCTGCCTACTCTAAACAGGTTCTGTTACCCACTCCATCAAGACAAAACTGACTCTAGTGTGTAAGACCTTTAATGGAAAGGAACGTTGATACAATTAGTGTGCAATAAAGAGAAGATAAGAAAAAGACAAAGAATAGAGTTTCTAAACCAAGCATCCAAAGTTACCCATCCCCCCATGAGTAAATGTTCAGCCAGAGTTGGCCCAAAGCAGGGCGACTGAGACCCAAAAGCCTGTCACAAGTCTAAGGTACCTCCTGGTGGGGACACAAAGGCAAGTGGCAGAAAGGGCCAGACAAGTCTGGAAGGAAAAGAGCAAAACCAAAAAAATCATGATAAACGCTGCCATTGTTAACCTACACAGGTCTCTCAGCCAAGTCTGTTTCAAGTGCCCTCTTCCATGTCCACCAAGTCCCTAGCACAAGTGTAAGGCCAAGAGGCAAGTGCAGCTTTTTCACCACTCTCCCTGCTCCACGTACTTCTTCCAGGTCTCCTTCTGGCTCTCCATCCTTCTTCCTTCTTCCAGTGCCCTCCCCAGCTTCTCCTCCAACCAGCTCAACCCCACCCTCCTTGGGTGGGCAGTGAACCCGGAACCTCCCCTTTCCCTGGGGACCACCCTGTTAGAGAATCATCTGAAACCCTTCTCTCCTTCTCTCTCTATGCCCTTTGAGCTTACATACCACTTAAAGATATCTCTGAGCACCCTAGGAGTCTGTTTTCCTTTCTTTTGTGAAAGCAGATGGTCATACCCTTAGGACATGCAAAATGAGTCTTTCTCCTTGACAATCTGGGGTCCCTGGGACCTCTCAGCTTCACCAATGAGGTCAAGACTAAGGCAACAGCTTCTTCTGTCTAGTCCATACTTGCTTATAAACAGGAAAATGAATTTATTGCTAAGTTTTATATAAATGGCATTTTTAGTAGGTATTAAAAGAAACTTAAAGGCTAACGCCAATTCAGAAGAATCTCTGGCAAATTGCTCATGTATCCTTAGCTGTTCTTATGTAGAAGAAATCATTTCCAAACTTAAAAAATCAGATTCAGGGCCTCCCCGGTGGCGCAGCGGTTGAGCACTGGGTTGCGAAGCTGCTCGCAGCCTCTGCAGCACCAGTTCGATCCCCGGCTGCCAGGAGGGTCCCACATGGCACGCAGACCTCTCCTGCCGCCCGCTGCTCGCCTCAGCAGTGTACTTCATCACTCTGCCTGTTCTGCTCCCCGCTCTGGCTCTGGTGAATTCCCGTGCCTCTGACTGTACCCCAGTACTTATATAAATAAATAAATTTTAAAAAAATCAGATTCACAAAAATCCAAAGTAAATTTATTATGATAAACTGAGTCACAAAGGAACGATTCCACAAAGGTAGATTCTAGAAATATTTTTAACAAAGAACTCTGCAAAGTTAAAATGGGCCATGACAATGGGTCCAGAAATGCAAAAGAAACACAGCCAAAGGACTTTAATAACACAATCTATAACAAGAATCCCAAATAGGGCCTCCCCGGTGGCGCAGTGGTTGAGCGCTGGGTTGCGAAGCTGCCCACGGCCTCTGCGGCGCAGGTTCGATCCCCGGCTGCTCCCCAGCCACCGGAGGAGAGTCCCACATGGCGGGCAGACCTCTCCTGCCGCCCGCTGCTCCCCTCAGCAGTGTACTTCGGTCCTTCTGCCTGCTCTGCTCCCCACTCTGGCTCTGGTGAATTCTCTCACCCTCCCGCGTTTCTGACTGTACCCAGCGCATGTATAAACAAACAAACAAACAAATAAATAAATAAATAAAATACGTGCCTCTTAAAAAAAAGAATCCCAAATATGGCAATAAAAATTATAAAACATGAAGGGGATGAAATCACTTATTTTGCTCTGAGTACTTTCACTTCACACTAAAACATTCTTACAGCAATGACAGATTTGTTCCTTGTTCTCTATTAAAATGAATAAGACACAACTTTGGGATGGGAGGGGTATTTCTTTGCTTTTGCTGTTTCTTTAAAGTAATCAGACCTAACTACAATGAATTTGATCTTTCTTAAAAAACTGTTTACTGTATCAGTATGTTGGTGACTCATGATTGATGAATGAGACTGAGACAAAAAGGAAATGGACCAAAATTGATTCTCATTAAAGCAGATAAAAGCTTTCTGTAGAACTTAGCCAATTAATATCATATTCAAAAACTACTGTTGTCTGAATCTGCTTGCAGTGCAGCATATAGTCTGTTTCATCATTTAGCTTTGTAGGGTTTTTGCTCTGTGAACTTGCTTTCAGAGTAAACACTGTCAAGGTGTTTTATGAGGACTAAACATAAATTATTTGTAAGAAATCAATAATGCTTAATATATTTTTTTTTTAGAGGCACGTATGTTATTTATTTATTTATTTGTTTGTTTGTTTGTTTATACATGCACTGGGTACAGTCAGAAGCGCGGGAGGGTGAGAGAATTCACCAGAGCCAGAGCGGGGAGCAGAACAGGCAGAAGGACGGAAGTACACTGCTGAGGGGAGCAGCGGGCGGCAGGAGAGGTCTGCGCGCCATGTGGGACCCTCCTCCGGTGGCCGGTGAGCAGCCGGGGATCGAACCGGCGCCGCAGAGGCTGTGGGCAGCTTCGCAACCCAGCGCTCAACCACTGCGCCACTGGGGAGGCCCAATGCTTAATATTTTTAAATAAAGAGTACAGCACAAGTATTTATTTAAAATACCTTAGGTAATAGAAAAAGAGTTAAAAATGGGGTGAGCTGAAATAGGAGACTACATAGACCTGGTAATTCTCTGATTATTAAAACTATACATTTTTTTTTTTTTAAACTAGGGGAAGATTAAATACATTTGCCTGGGGGCTTCCCTGGCACAGAAGTGAAAATCTCAGTGCTTTCAAGCTATCGCCAGCCACTGGGGCCTGAGTTCGATCCCAGGCTAGGGAGCTGACCCATATGGTGCAGCAGACCTCTCCTGTCTCACCCGCTGCTCCTATCAGCAGTGTATTTCAGTCAGTCTGCCTGTTCTGTTCCCCACTCTGTCTCTGGTGATCCTCTCACCCCCACCTCTCTGGCCTGTACCCCAGTTCTTGTATGCATAAATAAATAAATCTTTTTTTTAAAAAAAAAGAAAAGAAAAGACCTTTGAAACAATGTTTTCCTCCAAGGTGACAGGATCAGTTTTATAAGACATTTCCGTAATCTTTAACCTGTTGAAAATGGGTAAATGTGTCCTGAACCAGTTCTTAATAATCCACATAAATGGATTGGGGCCCTGAACAATATCCTGAACCAAGAATGCTGCATAGCAAAAACATACCAGGATGTGAGAAATTAAATGCATAAACTGTTTTTAAAACTAAAGAGATCTTCATGTAAAGATATTAGCATACCTTTTCCAGAATACTTAAATCTCCTGGGTACCATTAAAAAATAACAGGGCCTCCAGGCAGGGGTTGAATCTCTATTGCCCTGAGGGCCTGGGTTCTAACCCCAGCTAGGTAGCTGGCTGGCCCACCGGGCGCAGCAGACCTCTCCTGTCTCGCCCGATGCTCCCCTCAGCAGTGTATTTCAGTAGATCTACCTGTTCTGTTCCCTACCCTGTCTCAGGTGAATCCTCTCACTCCCCACACCTCTGGACTATGCCTCAATTCTTGTATGCATAAATAAATAAAAATAAAACTTAAAAAAAAAAACCCATAGGTCTAAAATTTAAAGATCAGTAGATATTAAAGATGCTAAATCAAAGAATGAAATTGAAAACGATGCTTTTAACGGGGATAAGAACAAATCCCTGAGAGGCTTTCTGGGTCTAGAAGAAAAATGGAGCTCGAAGGACCGTGTAGAAGAAATGCAACATTTCATCATAGGAAATTCTTGGGCTTCAAAGCCATATTAATAAATCCTAAAGGTTTTTTTTTTTGTTTTTTTTTTTTTTAATATGAGGGCCAATTTTCAACAAATAACTATGAACCAGAGATACACTATGGGGGGGGGGGGACGGGGAAAGGTGGGATTGGGGTCATGATAAGGGGGTTGCAATTGTATGGGGAATATAAAAATAAAATTTAAAAAAATAATATCAGGGCCAATTAAAAAAATTTAAGTATCCTTTTTTTTTTTTTAAATGCTCGCCATCTCTTTTTTTTTCCTTTAATATTTATTTATTTATTTATACAAGCACCGGTACGGTCAGAAGCGCGGGAGGGTGAGAGAATTCACCAGAGCCAGAGCAGGGAGCAGAGCAGGCAGAAGGACCGAAGTACACTGCTGAGGGGAGCAGCGGGCGGCAGGAGAGGTCTGCGCGCCATGTGGGACCCTCCTCCGGTGGCCGGGGAGCAGCTGGGGATCGAACCGGCGCTGCAGAGGCTGCGGGCAGCTTCGCAACCCAGCGCTCAACCGCTGCGCCACCGGGGAGGCCCTAAGTATCCTTAATATATACGTTTAGATTTCTTTTTCCTGAGTCACAGGTTTGTACTTGACACATTATTTTCAGATGTATATGATATAACTTCCCACCAAAAAATCCAACTAAAAATTACCAATTAAGAAAAATAATGTTTCCCTCCCTGGCCACTTTAGGATCCATCACTATCATGAATGACACAAATAACTATCCAGGGCAGGAAATTCATGACCAACTAGCTAATTCAGCAGAAACAAATGGTCATTGACATCTTTCACTTTTGGATGGCAACAGGACCTAAGACAGAAATTCAATAAAAACTAGGTAAAATGTACAAGACCACCCCAATGCCATCTTTGTATCTGGATTCAGAACCCACTTTGGAAGTGGCAAGAGAACTAGCTATGGCAAGATTTACGATTTCTTGGATTATTACAAAAAGAAAAATGAACCCAGACATAGACTTGCAACACATTACCTATATAAAAGGAAAAGGACCTCAAGAAAAAAGTAAAACAAGGCAAAAACAGAATGAAAAATGTCAGGGGGACTCAAAGGCCAATGTTGGTGCTGGCAAAAAGTCAGCTGGAGAATGGAACTAGGCATACAATGCTGGTTGGCTGCCAAGAAGCACACACATATACTCAGAGCCCAAGAGGCCAGAAGTGCTTACACAGACACGAAATCAGAGGACAGCCATGCTGACAAAGGTTAGGCATTGTACAACTTACTGAAAACTACTAGTTAGATCAAGAAGGATCACTCTGTGATCCTGACATTCTGCTTTACAGTAATTTCCTACACTGATCTATTCCAGATGGCACTTAAATCATTTCTGATTTAAGTTTACTTTCCTAAAGGCCTCACAGGCTTACTAAACATTATTACAGGGGCACAAAGCCCCTGTGTTTGGTTCCACTCCCAAAAATACCTTGCAATATTAATCAGCATGGTGACGATTTAAAAAGTGGCTATATAATTACTGTGAACAATAGGGTTAAACATCTCTACTTTTTGCTGACAATGAACTTGCCATGAAAAAGTTCTGAGGAAGGAAAAGAAGAAGGAAAACAAAACAATTTCTATTCTGTGGATCATAGTTAAATCAGAGATAGCAACTCTCCTGGAAACTGATAAGGTTTGTGAAATTCAAAAGGACTATAACCTTTAAATTCTTCAAAAAAAAATTATGAACCATCTTTTCTGAAACTGATTTGAATCTCCTCCCCCTTTCTTTCCTTATGAACATTCATGTTCACCCTCTTTCTCTCCAGCAGCTCCAGACTTTTATCCTCTACTGGTTCCTTTCTCTTTGCTTTAAACTAAAACATTTCCTTAATCTTGAAAAATCTTTATTTAACTGGGATGTCCTCCCATTCCAGATAGTCTCACCTCTTGTCACTATCAAACGTCTGAAATGGACTAAATTAGTCTCAAATAGTCCAAATCTGGATTCTACAGAAAACGGTTCTATTTTACCAAAAGCTGTATTCTTTTCTCAGTCATTAACCTTAACCGTTACTTTATTACTTCAGTGATTACTTCCATCCCCTTTTAAAATTCCCTTTCTTTGGTTCCCACAACTAAAATTTCCCTCCTTGGCTTCCCTAACTGCTTCTAAATCTTTTAATTCTCAACCACTCCTTCTATTCCCTGTAATTCCCTCAACAAGTCTCTTTCCAACCCTCAATTGCAAGCATTCTCCAGGGCTTAGCCCTTGGGATCATACTCTTCATTTACACATTCTTTAAGAGGGCTCAACCTTTTTCATACTTCCAACTACAGCCTTTTAAGCTACATGACTCTAAAATTTAGATTCCGTTTAAGATTTAGTTCCAAATTTACATCCTCTTACTGGAAACTGCTTGAAATGCCTGGCTACCATTTCAAATGCAACACAAACTAAGAATTCGATATTTTTGGAGGCAGCCTAACAGTTGGACTTCTGTTCACCTGGTTAAGTTCTACTGTTCCTTTGGCTCAATCATTTTCTTAAGAAAACAATTTCCAACTCTGACTAGCCCAATGTTCTCATACCTTTCTTTCATGGCACTTGTCATAGTTGTAATTTTTCATTTATTTTGTGACTGTTTAGTGGCTTCCTCCTCCTCCACTAGGGAGATCTGAATTCCAAGACAGGGACTCCCTGATGGAGCAAGGTGGTCTCAGCACTAGGAAGCTATCGGCAGCCACTGTAGCACAAGTTCGATCCCCGGCCAGGGAGCTACCCACATGGTGCAGAAGACCTCTCCTGTCTCACCCACTGCTCCCATCAGCAGTGTGTTTCAGTTAATCCACCTGCTCTGCTCCCCACTCTGTTTCTGGTGAACTCCGCCCCCACAACTCTGGCCTACACCCCAGTTCTTGTATGCATAAATGAAAATAAATCATTAAAAAAAAATAAATTCGAAGAGAGTTGGGATTAAGCCATAGGAGAGCTAGGTGAGGGGTATGATAAGCACCACATTCTCATCACCTACCATTGCATTCCGGGCAATTAGTAATATTTATACAAAATTTGTCAAATGAATGAGCAAAATCATTCTAAATTTTCTTCAGCAATGAGTCTTCCATCGTTTCCATTCCATTTCTATCACCATGAGTGTACTATAGTCCAGGTCTCTACATCACTCAGCTTAATTACAAAAGCAGCTTACTCAATAAGCTTCCTCAGATTTTCCTTACTTCAGTTCATACTTCCACAAGAATAATTTCCTTAATTATTTTACTATGTCATTCTCCTAGCCAAAAATCTTTAGCAACTTCCTATTCCCTCAAAAACATCCAAGCTAATGCAGACAATTTCAGTCAGTAGTTCAGTTGATCAAGAACAACAACCCCTAATGTCAGCTGCTCATGGCAACCCATCCCACTGGTCATGGCTTTGAAAAATACTAGTGATTCTTCTCTTTGATTCCCTTTTATTCTAAATTCTTGCAGACTACCATCAGTAATATTGCCTTTGAAATGTTACTATCAATCGCATCACAAGTATCTAACATTTATTCACCAAGTTTTGTGGGTAATACACTTACAAGCCACCTGTTAGGATATGTTTCTTATTAGGTGTGAGTATTCTTAATAACTGCACTTTCTTTTATCAATGTGCCCTTAAATTCTCATGATCACAGATTCAAAAGTTCTAAGTAAAATTTTGGCAAATTAAATCCAGCTATCTAAGTAACAGGTGAAGACTGGCTCAGTAATAGAAAAATCTATTAATACAATATACTCCATTAAGAAACTGATGCTTCTTTTCAAGGACTTGTTTTGACACAAAATAAAACAAAATATATTCCTAAAAATACCCAAACATAGATGTGTTATTGTATTATGATAGCAAATTATTGATAAAGCAACAATATCTAATATTACCAAATCACTTAGTTTTCCTTCATTACCTGTCCAATAATTTGAACCGAGTTTTTTAATGTTAAAACTAATGTTGTTCTCCCAACCCTCGTGGATTATTCACATCATGTACAGTAAAAGCTACAGAAGGGGGCCTCTCTGGTGGCGCAAGGGGTTAAACACCGCACAATGAAGCAATCTGCAGCCTCTGCAGCACGAGTTCAATCCCCGGCCGGCCAGGGAGCAACCCATATAGCGAGGAAGACCTCTCCTGACTCGCCCGCTGCTCCCCTCAGAGGTGTATTTCAGTCATTCTGCTTATTCTGTTCCCCACTCCTGCCTCTGGTGAATCCTCTCAACCCCCGCATCTCTGGCCTGTCCCCCAGTTCTTATATGCATAAATAAATAAATCTTTTTTTAAAAAAAAAAAAGCTACACAGAAAGAAATATTAATAAACTTTTAAGACTTTTTCTTTTCTGCATAATATTATGCATGCTTCAAAACAGTAACACCCTGTACTGAAAAACTACATTAAAGTTAGAATATCTCTGGATTAGGAAAACAAATTAGACAGGTGGACAAATAGGCAGGCAGGTACCAAACCACTAGAAGAACACTAGTAAATATCTTGCAGGAAGTGTGAGAGGGAAGACAATTAAATTGCCTTGCTAAATTTTGTGCTTAGGGAAAATTATATGGGCCTAAGTTCATGATTAAAAACATTTACTCAAACCCTTAAGCAGGTACAGTCCTTGAACTTTATAAACCAATCCTGTCCTCATACCAAATCTAAACTGAAAAAAAAAAAAAAGTCAAGAGAATTTTGCCACAGTTTTTAAAAAAGGACTCCAACTTGGCTTTTCAGAAGGAACTAAACAGGAACTCCAACTGTGTGTTGTTTTATCTCCAATGTTACATTAAACCCAGAGACATTAGGCAGTTTGCCCAAAATTGAAAGGAAGGACAAAGGGTGTAAGAACGACCTAGTGGCGGGCCTCCCAGATGGCCCAAGCGGTTAAGTCTCAGCACTAAGAAGCAATCAGCAGCATGAGTTCAATCTACAGCCAGGGAGCCTGTTGCTCCCCTCAGAAGTGTATTTCAGTAGATATATCTGTTCTGCTCCCCACTCAGTCTCTGGTGAATCCTCTCACCCTCTCGCGCATTTAGCCTGTACCCTGGTTCTTGCATAAATAAATAAATAAAATATTAAAAAAAAAAAGAAAACCCACCAGGATTCGATGTTCTAAAAAATCACCTTCTGGCAAAAAGCAGTGATTACCAACACCAACAGCATATTAACACATATCCAATCATATTCAATTGACTGTTAGAAAGTTCCAGTTGACAGCCAGTTTTTGAATCCACGAAATTCAGATACTGTATAGCAATAACAAATTAATGTCTAGATTTTAGCATGGCAATGGAATTAATTTAACATTACAAAAGACTCGTCCCCTAATCATCCAATGGAGAAATACAACATGGACTTTTTTAAGATTTATTTCTTTATGCATACAAGAATTGGGGTGTATGCCAGAGGTGCTGCAGTGGCTGCTGGATAGTTTGTTAGTGCTGCAACTTAACCCCCCTGTGCCACCAGGGAGGCCCTGCACTTACTGTTCTTTACATAATAAACATTTTTTAAAAGTTCTGGCAGCAGCAGATGTTTTGGTTTTGGTCAGCCCCCAAAAAGCTATGGATTAAAATGGATGTGGAAGAACTCTACAGTCAACTGTATAGTAAAGGGTAGAGCTGAACTTCTAGTGGTGAGCTTAATGAAGTATGTTCATTTTTGATTCACTGATTTTTAACGATGAAGATATGAAATTTACATAATGTTATAATAAAATGTTACTTCAATTAAAAAGAATTGACAAGGGGGGCCTCCCTAGTGGCGCAAGGGACTAAGATGCAGCTATGAAGCTATCTGCTGGCCAGGGAGCTACCCACATGGCACAGCAGACCTCTCCTGACTCGCCTGCTGTTCCCCTAAGCAGTGTATTTTGGTCAGTCTGCCTGTTCTGTTCCCCACTCTGGTGAATCCTCTGACCCCCCCCCCACCTCTGGCCTGTACCCCAGTTCTTGTATGCATAAATCTTTAAAAAAAAAGAATTGACAAGGAATATAATTTTTTACATAGCTTCCAATAAATGTGCAAAACTAGTATTTATGTGATAAGGTACAGTAAAATGATAGTGGTAGGACTTCAGCGGTTGGGTATATGGGTGTTGAAATGAACAATTCAAAATTTTTTTCTGGACATTTGAAATTTTTCAACATAAAATGGGGACCAAATAAATATACTTGTTAGAGTGACAGTGATGATTAAGCAAGATAATTACACAAGCACAGAGCAGTTGCCCAATAAATATTAATCTCCTTGTCCCTTTTACAGGACGTTAATTATCTCAAGAATGGGCTATCTCAAAAGTCAAGAACTTCAGGTTTCAGCAATATGTATGCTCTCCAGCAAAGTATGAAACCTGAAAAGTTATTACCCTAGGTCTTGGGGCTGAATGGCCAGGATGGGCCACAAGGTCCTAACCTTCACCAGTTCAAAACTGAAGCCTCCCTGGTGGTGCACGGGGTTAAGTCGCAGCACTATCCGCAGCACTATCCGCAGCCACTGCAGCATGGCACAAGTTTGAGCTCCAGCTGGCCAGGGAGGTGACCCACATGGCGCAGCAAACCTCTCCTGTCTAGCCGCTGCTCCCTTCAGCTGTGTATTTTAGTCAATCCACCTGTTCTGTTCCCCACTCTGTCTCTGGTGAACCCTTTCATACCCCCGCACCTCTGGCCTGTACCCCAGCTCTTGTATGCATAAATAAATCTTTAAAAAAAAATTGAAGCTGAGATCACTACATAAGGTTGAAACTGCTTCCATACTTTAAACCAAAGAAATTATGACACTGAAAATTGTGTCTGTTTCCAAACATTTAGAGCAGAAAGAAGAAAAATTTGATGAACATTCACCTTCCGAGAGGAAATGAGACAAAATATAACACCTTGATATGACAAATGGAAAGCTGGCACATGAACATGACCAACTTGTCCAGACAACTGCAACAGAGCCTGCTAGTGGTCTGCAAGTGTAACAGGGTGGTGCCCAGGAGAAGGGAGGTTCCAGGTTCTCTGCCCCACACAAAGGAGGGTGGAGCTGAGCAGGGAGGAGAAGTTGGAAAGGAGACTGAAGAGGGAAGGAAGCAGGATGGAGAGCCAGAAGACCTGAAGGAGGCACATGGAGCAGAGAGACATGTGAAAAAGCTGCACTTGCTTCTTGGTATTAGACTGGTTCAAACAGATGTGGGTGAGAGACCCATGGGGAGGTTAACAATGGCAGCTTTTATCTTGATTTTGATTTTGTTCTTTTCCTCCCATATTTGTCTGTCTGTTTCTGATCCTTTACTATGGGTCCCCACTGGAAGGTGCTTTAGACTTGTGGCAAGCTTTCGGGCCTTGCTTTGGGCCAATCCCATTTGGGTAGAATTTTACCCTTGAGGGGATGGGTAACTTTGGGTGCCTGAATTAGAAACTATATTCTTTGTCTTTTCTGTATTGTTTATTTTTTTTAAATAATAAATTTTATTTTTATATTTCCCATACAATTGCAACCCCCCCATTTTGACTCCAATCCCTCCCCTCCCGCCCCCCACCCCCCAAAAAGTGTCTCTGGTTCATAGTTTTTTGTTGATTTTGATTTTCACTTTCTTATAGTTATTCATTTTCCTGGTCCCTTATTTAAGTTTTCTAGATTCCTGCTATGAGTGAAACCATCCGGTATTTTTTTTTTTTTTCTTTCTGGCTTATTTCGCTGATCTGTATTATTTATTAACTGTATTAAAGTTCCTTTCCTGGCCTCCCTGGTGGCACAAGGGGTTAAGACGCAACCTATGAAGCTGTCTGCAGCCACTGCAGCACGAGTTCGATCCCCGGCCAGGGAGTTACCCTCAGCAGTGTGTTTCATTCAGTCTGCCTGCTCTGCTCTGCTCTCCGCTGCTCTGACTCTGGTGAATTCTCTCACCCTCCCGCGCTTCTGACTGTACCCAGTGCTTGTATAAATAAATAAATAAATCTATTAAAAAAAAGAACAGGTGAAAAGGGTAAATTTTATGGTGTATGAATTATCTCAGTAAGAAAGGGGTGACGGGGAGAGAAGAAGAGGACAGGGGAAAGAAGTAGGGGGAGAAGGAGATCATAAGGAATTTTTTTAAACAGCAGCAGTCAAGGCTTCTAACTTTTTTCCTGTCTGCGAGCAGATGCCTCCAAAGTCCTAAGAAAGGGAACCACAATATGGGAGGAACCAGGGTCAGCCGACCACCAGATGGCTGGTAGTCTCCCACAACTTCTCTGGTGTTAAGTCACCGATATTTTTGGGTTTGGTATGGCAGTTAGTTTTGCCTTAAATAATACATTAACAGAAAGGGAATCTTTTATCTTCTAAGTTGGCAAAAGGCCTGGCTCAACCCAGTTACAAAATAAGCTGAACCCTCTTGACATGTAATGAAATTCTAACTTTGGAACACTTGTGCTAAAGTGATTTTGTCAACACAGGGCACTGGAAAAAGACTTTATTTTTATTTTTAAAAAGTAATAAATAGGTAAGATACACACATATGGTTGAAATATTTTTTGAAATAAAAAATATAAAGAATATACTGGAAAGTTTTCTACCTATTTTTATCCTCCTGTAACCTAGTTTCTTCTGTATCCTTCCACAGCATTCTAATGCAAATACAAGTGAATACGAATAGATGGTTTTATTCTTACTATTTTCCTCATAGATTACAAAAAAAGGTAATATACTACCCCAATGGTAATTTTACTTTCTTCTTTTATTAACAGATCCTGGAGCTCTTTCCATACCTGACATAAAGAACTTCTTTTCCACAGCAATACAATAGTTCATTGTACAGAGGCACAATAATTTATTTAGTCACTCCCTTATTGAAGGGTATTGGGTTGCTTCCAACTGCTATTACTGAGAAGATGCTTCCATAAAACATCCACATATTGATCATACTGCTACGTATAAATTCTCAGAGGTAGGACTGTTGGGTCAAAAGATGTAGCATATATTAGCAATTCTAATAAATAACTCTCAATCTCCTTTTCTAACAAAGTCTACCCATTCATTTCCACTTGATGAAGCATAAGTTAAAATTGAAGGGATGATGACTGCTACTTCTGTTTATGAAGACTCATTGGAGGAATCACCCCCATTGTAATTAACAACTAGACAACACATATGGAACAATTTTCAGTCACTGGTCAATAGGCAGCACAGGACTATGATCCCTGAGAAAAGGGAGACAAAGCAAGGTGAGCCTGGTGTGTAGCCCAGCTTACTAAAGTTCAGGGGATTCACTGACGCTAGAATTTGCAAGACAAAACATAGAAAAAAAAAAAAAAAAAAAAAAGAACAGTGCAAAGAGCCCAAGAGATCTGCAGAGGGAGACCACTGAGGAGAGTAATGTCCTGCAAAAGTGTAGTGGGAGATGAACATTTAAAAGCAAATAGGTCAAATGATTCCTGAATTCTGCAAGACAGAGAGTAGTTCACTGCCACCAGTCACAACGGAGAGACCACATATAACCGGGAACACTGAGAAGAGACCCAGAGAAGAGTCACATCTTAGCAGCAGGACTACATTCGACACAGACGAAACGCTAGTCTGGACTTGTCCTAACAAAGCTCAAAAGCAAGTCAAAAGGATGAAATTGATCTTAAGGTAACCTGGGTGCCAGACAAAATCCAATACTCTTTAAAGATCCAACAAAATATAGCACTCAAAGATATAAAATTTGCAATGGTCAAGAGCGAATAAAAAATTATCACACATGCAAGAAGCAGGAATGTGACCATAAGAAGAAAATAAATCAGTAGGAAAGACCAAGAAAATGACATGATGGAATTAACAGATAAATCTGCAAAATTAGAAACTAGGAGCGGAGAAAGGACAGAAAAACCATCTGAAGAAATAATGGGCCCATAAGAGCATTCAAATATTTATTCACAAATTTAAATAAGGATAGGAAAGGGCTATAAAATATAAAAAACAATAATAGGAAGATAGACTATCTATGTAAATATGAACATTATCAGAAAAGCAATGTGGGAACACAGACACTGAGAGACCTAGACTGGAGTCTAAGCTCTCAACGCTTGGGCAAATCATGATTCATCAGATTCAATTTTTTAAATCTGCAAAGTATCTGTTCAATCTACCACATACTGTTATCAAGAGATGCAAATGAGATTAAAAGATTTCCATACACTAAATGTTGGACGGCAACTTAAGAGAAATGATTTAGGAAGAAGGCTGTTAGGTCAATATTCAGTTTTTAAAAGGCAAGTGTATTTGTTGAGTTCTTCTCAGACATGTGTGCCTGGTTCCACATTTCCCACAATGCAGAATTAAGAGGTTTTTCAGGACAAATTGTAGCGCACAACAATATTATAAAATAAAACTCTCAAGCTACCTTTTTCATGCCAAATAACTGCCTTGCTTATTAACCCACACAGTAAGTACCCAGTATATATTTCACAAATAAATATGTCAAAAAGCACAGGTTCATCTATACTGGTTCTCTTCTTTTTGGTTGTAGGGAAAGACAAACCAAAGGAGAAGCTGGGGGAAAAAAATTCAGAAAGATTCAAAGTGAGAGTGTTAAACTAAAATGACTAATTCCGCCTATCTCCTTGCTCTTAGCTGGAAATTTCAAGATGATACAAAAGAAAACAATGAAAATGCTGGGAAGGCTGATACTATTTACTCAAAATCTGAACAAGAGGAATAATTAAGTTGATCCATATGAAATGACAGCTTTTTAAAGTTAAATATGATTAAATATTGGTACTCTCTTGTGGTTCCATCAATAAAAACAATGAAGCCAGAAAACAATGCTCTGAGAAGAGCTAGTGGGCGAGGGGCAGGGCATCATGGTCAAAGGGAAAAGATACTGAGCAATCTTCTGGTGCAAAAAATTCTCAAATCACTGAATATAAAATCTTTTACAAAAAAGCTAATGCTTTTTATCTATGCACATAACAGGTCCTAATACATACATCAAATCAATTTTAATATGAGATTATGGAATTTTAACTGTTTCAAAACTAACTCTGCTGCCTAATCTCAGACAGAAGGCTTTCAGAGGAAAATACTTTGTGCTGCCCTTAATGTATGATTGATTTCTGTGTTTACCTTTCAGTATAGACCTATGTAGGTCAGAGAAATGTTTCAACTTTAGTAATCTATGAGTAAACTTCCTTACTTATTACTTTCTCTCTGAGAAGCTGCCAACTTTCAGGAAATTTTCAGTGATGTTTATATTTCTCTGGTTTTACAAAGGGCAAAAAGGTACAATAACACCTTCCATTTCTCAGCTAATAAAATAGCTCAAGTTCCAGCTCTAGTTCTTAAGTCACTCACTCCATTTTATAGCAGGACGATCTGTTTGAAGTAATGCAGTCTTCAGAATAAAAGCACTGATTTTTTTACTCTTACATGAGAGAATGTGGAGTTCCCCTTTAACTGGCAGACAGTATATTCCAAATGTAGGCACATTCAGGCCAAGAAACTAATGACCATTTGGTAGAAATGAACTCCTTCACCCAGAGAATTTACTCTTTGCACTCCATAATCTCAAAGCATACACATTTTCAAGGCTTGGTAATGCTCACTCTTCAAGTAAGATCAAGTAAAGTTTTCTTCAATGATTCTTGGAAAAAAATATATAAAAGCTGTGAAACACTACAGTTCATGTCACATTTCTCTTAAGACAATGAATACAAAGCTTTACCTTAAAGGATTATATCTGCAAGAATGATGGGAAAGTCCATTTATGGGTAAATGTCATTTGACAGATGACTTACATATTTTAAAATTTTCACCCGCACCATAACCCTGTGGGAGAAGGTTCCATGCCTCAAATTTAAAGATAAGAAAACTGAAGGTTGAAGGGATTAATTTGGCCAACATCATAGTAAGAGGTAAGTGAGCTAGGATTTGAGTCCACAACTGAAGCTCCAAAACCCATTCTGTTTTTCCACTTAGCACATTGCTTCTCCTCTCATAAACTCCATGTGACAATGGACCTTCGTTCTCCTGATTTTTATTTCGCATGTAGCAGCTATGCTCAGAAGATGGCACTTATTAACAGATGGCAGATTTTGTTCAAGATTCAAACTCTCCATTATATCCCTGGCCCCCTCCTTGAAGTTCTATCCACTTCATGCTGCTTATCACATTACACAGCTGGTTTGACCAGTACAGGAACTTCCATGCAGACTGTCTTTCTAGGTGAAACTTCAATTACAAATGAAACCTTCCCAAATACCTGAACACTTTCCTAAACATGATTTCTTTCCTTTCCTTCGCCCCCCCCACCCCACTCTGTAGCTTTGCATTTGAATTGATATATACTTATTTATGTGCATATTCTTCTGGTTAATTTTTCTCATATATCCTTTCACCTCACTGTTCAGCTTGCTTATGATTTTAAATATATCTCACACTTGTTATTTTTTATTTTTTTTAAAGATTTATTTATTGATTGATACAAGCACTGGGTACAGTCAGAAGTACGGGAGGGTGAGAGAATTCACCAGCGCCAGAGCGGGGAGCACAGCAGGCAGAAGGACCGAAGTACACTGCTGAGGGGAGCGGCTGGTGGCAGGAGAGGTCTGCGTGCCATGCGGGACCCTCCTCTGGTGGCCGGGGAGCAGCCGGGGATCGAACCGGCGCCGCAGAGGCTGCGGGCAGCTTCGCAACCCAGCTCTCAACCGCTGCGCCACCGGGGAGGCTCACACTTGTTATTTTTTAAAGGAACAAAAAGTGTTTTAAGAGTTTGTTTTACAAGTGTACAGAAGCAGGAACTCAAGTGAGAAGCCATTTTCACTAAAACTCCCCCAATAGAGAGTTACATATGCTATTCAAGCCTTCAACAGAAAAATGTATAGGTGGGGCCTCCCCGGTGGCGCGGCGGTTGAGCGTTGGGTTGCGAAGCTGCCCGCGGCCTCTGCGGCGCCGGTTCGATCCCCAGCTGCTCCCCGGCCACCAGAGGGGGGTCCCCGACCTCTCCTGCCGCCCGCTGCTCCCCTCAGCAGTGTACTTCGGTCCTTCTGCCTTCTCTGCTCCCCGCTCTGGCTCTGGTGAATTCTCTCACCCTCCCGCGCTTCTGACTGTACCCAGTGCATGTATAAACAAACAAACAAACAAATAAATAAAACATGCCTCTAAAAAAAAAAAAAAAAAAGAAAAAAATGTATAGGTACTGTAAGCACCATGTATTCAATCTAATATAGTCTTCTAATCTCAATAAAATTATTAAAACTGAATGAAAATAGATTCTGGTTCTCTTAATACATTGTTTTTAGATTCCAGTCAAACTTCTTATTCCTTCACTCTCTATTTTAATGCAGATACAGGGGTTAGTACTGGCACAGTTCTGAGGGCCACCACCTGAGATTCTTTCTTCTTTTAAAAAAGATTTATTTATTTATGCATACAAGAACTGGGGCACAGGCCAGAGGTGCGGGGGATGAGAGGATTCATCAGAGACAGAGTGGGGAACAGAAGCTGCACCATGTGAGTAGCTCCCTGGCCGTGGAATGAACTCGTGCTGCAGTGGCTTCACAGGCTGCTTAACCCCTTGCAACACCAAGGAAGCCCCGAGATTCTTTCTTAAGTATCAAATTTATCTAACTGAACCAAATAAACATGCAACACATACTGTCTTCCTGGTTTTTAAGTACTATTCCTCTCAAGTTGAAGGAGCTATAATACCCCTATAATTCATATTTCTTAAGTATCAAATTTATCTAACTGAACCAAATAAACATGCAACACATACTGTCTTCCTGGTTTTTAAGTACTATTCCTCTCAAGTTGAAGGAGCTATAATACCCCTATAATTCATAAATGAGGCATGCTGAAGAAAAGATCCATCCATTAACAAGATCAGGAGGTATTTTAAGGGAGCTAAATTAAGAATTTCATGATATGAACCACCAAGCTAATAAGCACTGAAGGGCTTTTTCTGATACTCCCAACCATTTCCTCTACCATATGCCCACAGCATTTAATTTATCCTTCTCTTATGGTACTTACTACTTTATAACTGTGGTTTTTAGTAAAGATATCTTTTTCTTCTTTCAGATCAGTGCTGTCCAATAGAAATAAAATGTCAACCATATATATGTAATTTTGTTTTCTGCAGTCACATTAAACTTTTAAAAGGAAAAATTGGTTTTAATAATGTATTTAACCCAACATATTGAAAATACTGTCACTTAAGTGCACAATCAATATAAAATTAATGAGGTATGTCACATTTTTGTTTATACTAAGTCTTTGAAATCAAGTGTGTATTTCACATTTATAGCATATCTCAATTCAGACTATCCAGGTTTCAACTGCTCAACAGCTATATATACCACACTGGACAGCGCAGGGATGGGGGAAGAGGAGTTACTTCACAGTTAGACAGACTTGCTTTCAAATCTTAATTCCATTACTTACCAGCCCTGAGGAGAGTTACTTAATCTGTTTCCTCATTAACAATAATGATAAGGGCCTCCCTGGTGGTGCAGGCGGTTGACTGCAGCGCTGTGAAGCTGGATTTGTCGGAAAAGTCATGACGCATTTTGCGTAGAAAAAAATATGTCATGATTTTTCTTACAACCCAAGAGTTTTGAATTGCTGACTAAATTCATGTTGAAGACATTAGGAGAAATGTACAAAAGAGATACGTGCCATTTCATCTTTTGATGTTCAAGTATTTCATTTCCTTCCAAAGAACAATGAATTATTAAGCTATATACTGTAAAACACTCTTATCAAGAGATTTCTTTTAAATTGTCCATAAGGGGCCTCCCTGGTGGTGCAGGGGTTAAGCACAGCATTGTGAAGTTATCCACAGCTTCTACAGCATGAGTTTGATCGCAGGCCAGCCAGGCAGCTACCCACATGGCGTAGCAGATCTCTCCTGTCTCGCCCGCTACTCCCCTCAGCAGTGTACTTCGGTCGGTCTGCTTGTTCTATTTCCCGCTATGTCTCTGGTGAATCCTCTGACCCCCTGCACCTCTGGCCTGTGCCCCAGTTCTTGTATGCATAAATAAATAAATCTTAAAAAAAAAAGTGTCAATAAATGACAATGCTATTTTTATAGGTAACTCAATTACAGTAATATTTTTATCTCAGTTTGGGATAAAAACACATCCCATTTCTGGGCTTTCATTGGTGAACCAGCCCATGGTACAACTAACACCCTTAACAATCTGGATTCTGAAAAACATCTCAAACTCTTTCCTTCTGTCACTACAGCTCCATTAACTTCTCAAAGTATCTCCACTTTTCACCTATGCTTATGACTCCTTTGTGTGTGTTTTGTATTCCCACAGATCACAGAATCTCAAAGTATGAGAGCTGAAAGGATCTTAAAATAATTCAGTCTCAGCATTTCCCCAAGCCTGCACTGTTACTGGTAAGCAAGATGATTGCAGGTGGTGTGCATGAGTATTGTTTATTTTAACAGCCATATACTTAGTTGAATATATATTAGAAGAATAGAAGCTGCACATCTCCATTTATGACATGGCTGAAGTAGACAATCCCTACCCAAAGGGGGAAAAATAATTTTTTTTTAAAGATTTATTTTTATTTATTTATACAAGCACTGGGTACAGTCAGAAGCGTGGGAGGGTGGGAGAATTCACCAGAGCCAGAGCTGGGAGCAGAGCAGGCAGAAGGACCGAAGTACACTGCTGAAGGGAGCAGTGGGCGGCAGGAGAGTTCTGCGCGCCATGTGGGACCCTCCTCCGGTGGCCGGGAGCAGCCGGGGATCGAACCGGCGCTGCAGAGGCTGCGGGCAGCTTCGCAACCCAGTGCTCAAGCGCTGCGCCACCGGGGAGGCCCGGGAAAAATAATTTTTAAGCTAAGTGCAGCAGAACTGGGTTCTACCTAAGTCTAAATCCTAATTTTGTGATCTTTGCATTGCCCTAAAGAATGCATTATCTGGGGCCTCCCCTGGTGGTGCAGCGGTTGAGCGCTGGGCTGCAAAGCTGCCCGCAGCCTCTGCAATGCCGGTTCAATCCCCTGCTGCTGGCGAGGGTCCCACATGGCATGACAGACCTCTCCTGCTGCGCCCGCTGCTCCCCTCAGCAGTGTATTTCGTCACTTTGCCTGTTCTGTTCCCCACTCTGGCTCTGGTGAATTCTTTCACCCTCCCATGCTTCTGACTGTACCCAGTGCTTGTAGGAATAAATAAATAAATCTTTAAAAGAAAAAAAAAGAATGTATTATCTGCATGACATCAAGTGATTAATATTCATTTATATAATTGTTTCTTAATCACAATCTCATTTGTTAAACCATCTATAAGCAATGGTGGTGTTTTAAAGACCAACGTTCTTCACAGTGATAGGTGCATAACAGGAGATCAATAATGCCTTGATTGTGTGGTTAGACTACTTCCAACCCACTGAGAATTAGCATAGGAGGAAATTCCAAATTGGCTCAAACAAAACAATTATAATATATCCTAAGGCCAAACAATGTTTGGAGTAATTGCTGCTTGCATTATTCATATCACTATTTCCCCCAATGAGTGAATAAGGCATCAGGAGATGGTATACAAATAAACCCTAGAAACCATACAATACAAACAAACATACAGAGAATATAAATAGGAAGCAACTCATAAAGGTTAAGTAACAGGGAGCTTAGAACTTATAGTATTACCTAAACCTCTCACTGAACACGATAGGAAATGGAGATTCAGAGTGGCAAATGACTTGCCTAGAGTCATACAATCAGTCATTGATGGCAGTGCCAGCTCTAGCCCTAGTTCACTTTTTTGTATATTCAGTGGATTCAATACAAACAGTAAGGAAATGTATCTAAATTCTTCTGTTGTACTAGTATAAATCCTGCTTAAGGTGAGATGAGATTTGAAAATTGTTTCATTAAGCAAAAATTCTACTGATGACGGACTCAGAAACTAGTAATTAAATTAGCTGTGATTGATAGTGCTGCCTGAGAAATCTATAATACTTCAATGGAGCTTCACAGGAGTTGCTGCCCCTTCTTATTTTGTGCCCATTTATGAGTCCCTGGCATTCTCAACAGTCAAACTAATTTCTTTAACAATAACCATCCAGGGTAGACTGGAAAGAATTCGTTCTTTGATGGCACAGAGAACTTCCTGCATTATACCTCTAACACTTAGGATATAACTTCAGACTAATTCATGTCTCTGAGTCCACTTCTCAACTAAATGAAATAACACTATCTGCTCATAAGACTATCAAGAATATTAAAAGAGGGCCTCCCCTGGTGACGCAGCAGTTGAGCGCTGAGCTGCGAAGCTGCCAGCAGTCTCTGCAGCGCCAGTTCGATCCCCGACCACCGGCAAGGGTCCCACAGGAGGACCTCTCCTGCCTCGTCCACTACTCCCCTTAGCAGTGTATTTCCTCAGTCTGCCTGTTCTGTTCCCCACTGTCTCTGGTAAATCCTCTCACCCCCCACACCTCTGGCCTGTATCCCAGTTCTTGTATGCATAAACAAATAAAAATAAATCTAAATTAAAAAAAAGATGTCAGTCTCCCAATCCCTGAACCACTTCCTCCCACTCAAAAACCAAAACAAAAACAAAAAAAAGGTAGGGCCACAGTTGAAGCTGAGTGATGTGTAAATGGGAGTCATCATACTATTCTCTCTACTTTTGTGCATGCTTGACATTTTCCATAAAAGAAAGGGCTTTTTTTTTTTAATCTACCAAAACCAAAAAAGTCTAAGAAAAACTATGTACACCATAAGCAAACTTTCCTAAGAGGTCAGTGTTTTCATCTGAAACTTCTGATTACAGGATGCTACTGGTGGTTTCAGTGAAAAATACATACAAAGCATTTTAAAATTACTCTCAACATAAAGCATGTCTTATTTCTTCATTGAATACTGGAAAGCAGTATCTTCCCCCCCCCCCCCCATGGTATGACTTCTTCACCTGGCACAGAACAAGCCAGGGTATAGTTTTCCTTTTTCTCCTTATATTTTCTAGTTACATATTTTTACAGCTAGAACTACTACTAGCTACATAAATACATATAACCAAGACTGTTATCCCCCACTACAGCTATTACACCTACTTAATAGTGGGCCCATTGGGTATATATGACCTTTTAAAAAGTATGACTCATCAGGGAATTAAAAAAAAACTCCCACATAACACATGCCTTCAAAATGAAGAAGACTGCAAACTACAGAACTAATCTCTATGCAGTTTTACTATAGTTTATACATTGATTTTTAATTTGCCGGCACATAATGCATTAGACAAACTGAAAAATATCCTCTGAAATTACCATAAGTAGCTTTAAATAAATTTTGTAGGTGAGTCACTACATAACTTTAAACAGTACACTAGAGAGAACCTTAAAATATTTGAACTAACACCATATACCCCCATGTTGATTCAAAATAAAAATGTGGCTTACTATAATGCCATTCAAATACTCACATGCTTTGCCTTTTCATAAGTCTCATAAGAAATGCCAAGAGAAATTCATGCTGGAAACGGTATCCAAAGAATAAAGATGTGGGCCTCCCTGGTGGCCTAGGGATTAAGTCTCAGTGATACCACCAATATGGCCTGAGTTAGATCTCAGGCCAGAGCCAACAACTCACAGACCTCTCCTGTCTCGCCCGCTGCTCCCCTTAGCAGTGTATTTCAGTCAATCTGCCTGTTCTGCTCCCCACTCTGTCTCTGGGGAATCCTCTCACCCCCTGCAACTCTGGCCTACACCCCACATCTTTTTTTTTAAGATTTATTTATTTATACATACAAGAACTAGGGTACAGGCTAGAGGTGGGGGGGGAGGGGTGAGAAGATTCACCAGAGACAGAGTGGGGAGCAGAACAGGCAGATTGACTGAAATACACTGCTGAGGAGAGCAGCGGGCGAGACAGGAGAGGTCTGCTGTGCCATGTGGGTCACCTCCCTCACCGGAGATTGAACTCATGCTGCAGTGGCTGCCGATAGCTTCATAGTGCTGCATCTTAACCCCTTGTGCCACCAGGGAGGCCCCTACACCCCACTTCTTCTACATAATAATCTTTAAAACAAAACAAAGGAATAAAGAAGCACTCATGCTTACTTCCATATCAAGTAGTCCAATTATTGAACAGCAAATACAATATTCAATAATTTCTCTGCAAATGTGCAAGCTGGTTTGCTTATTTAATTACGTTATGCTCTTTCAAATATACAAATAAGATATGACTAATTCCAGAACTTAGTGGAATAAAATTTCCCTTTGCTGTCTTTAAAGGAAAAAAAACGTAGTTTAAAAATAACTCTAACTCGGGCCTCCCCGGTGGCGCAGCGGTTGAGCGCTGGGTTGCGAAGCTGCCCGCAGCCTCTGCAGCGCCGGTTCGATCCCTGGCTGCTCCCCGGCCACCGGAGGGGGGTCCCACATGGCGCGCAGACCTCTCCTGCCGCCCGCTGCTCCCCTCAGCAGTGTGCTTCGGTCCTTCTGCCTGCTCTGCTCCCCGCTCTGGCTCTGGTGAATTCTCTCTCACCCTCCCGCGCTTCTGACTGTGCCCAGTGCTTGTATAAATAAATAAAAAAAATAAATAAATCTTTAAAAAAAAAAAAAATAAAAAATAAAAAAAATAAAAATAACTCTAACTCCAGAAGACTATGCAGTTTATTCATGGTACTCTTCTTCCAATTTTTATGTATATGAAATTGGAGGAAATTAAATTGGAAATTTGGAATCCTTCTCCCTCACCCCCAAAAACCCACCTCCAATTACTTAGCACCTTTTTTTCCACTGCAGAATAAAACTGTTTCTACTTCCTTGTCTTCTTCCTCTTTTTCATTTGAGATTTAGAATGTTAAATTATTCACATGTCAGAAAAAAGTATGATAGCAGAAATAACACATTCATTGTCTTTGGCATTATATACACACATACACTACAGTCTTAAATATTTTCTAAAATATTTTCCATTAATATGATCACTCTTCCTAGACAGCTTTCAAGATATGCTGAACTTCACTTCAAGTAAAGATACAGGAGAGCTTGAAATGTTCATTAAATTGAGTTAATAACTGAAGTAAAAGAAATATACTCTGTTGGGCCTCCCCTGGTGGCACGGGGGTTGAGCGCTGGGCTGTGAAGCTGCCCGCAGCCTCTGCAGCGCCGGTTCAATCCCCGACCGCGCCGGCGAGGGTCCCACATAGCGCAGCAGACTTCTCCTGTAGCACCCGCTGCTCCCCTCAGCAGTGTATTTCTTCAGTCTGCCTGCTCTGTTCCCCGCTGTCTCTGGTGAATCCTCTGACCCTCCCGTGCTTCTGACTGTACCTACTGCTTGTATAAATAAATAAATCTTAAAAAAGGAAAAAGAAATATACTCTGTAAAAGGTTAAAAAAAAAAAAAAAACCCTGACTCCATTAGTTTACTCATTCTCAATCAGTAGATAACATTTACATTGTCTCA
Source organism: Talpa occidentalis (assembly GCF_014898055.3). Lineage (NCBI taxonomy): Eukaryota > Metazoa > Chordata > Mammalia > Eulipotyphla > Talpidae > Talpa > Talpa occidentalis. Next base: position 11,938,863 of record NW_023601754.1, read on the forward strand.
ACACTGAATTAGACACTCGGGAAAGTTACAAAGGAATACAGACCTAGTAATTAGCCTCAAAGTGTTTAAATGTCTTTCCCCATAAAACAAGAAAACTTTAGTTACTGAAATAATTCATTTTTTCAGGTTTCTCACTGTTTAATGCCACTCCAGTGGCTCTTGCTAGAAGAAAACACAGCTCCCTATTTGGTATTCTTTTGAGCTTCTTATGGAGCATAATTTCAAGCCAAAGGTATTTTTGCACTGAAACAATATTCCTGCTGAGAGTAAGACTTAAAGTAGAGTAAAGCTTAAAGTAGAGTAAGACTACACTAAAGAATGCAAGAAAGATACTACCCAGTAAATCAAGCAGACTCCAAAGTTGGTCAAATCTAAATAACTTAAAGATTATATATGCTGCTACAAAATTCTTCACGCACTGGTCAAAGGAAGACTGCTCCCGTAACTTTCTAAATGTCCCTAATGCACACAAAGAAAAGAGACAAGAACTTGAACATGCCACTTTTTGCCACTTTCCTTAATAAAGTCCTGTTTCTGCCACAAACCAGTAACAAAGTGGTCACCAGCAGTGGGATACTAGTTTGAAGGAACAATATCTATTATACGCCCTCAAAGACCAAAAAGATAATTTCCAGCACCTTGACAGAGTTAAGAATCTTAGCTGTATCTCTAATACTAGAGGAGTGGCTGACAAATAAAGGGTAACAGGGAATTATCCTTCAAGTTTTCAGTTATAGATGAGAAGTCCACATTTCTGGTGGCTGCAGAAACTTCCTTTCTCTCTGTCTAGTGACTATGTCAGTCTTTTCCTCTTGTCTATTACTCTGAATAAATAGAATACAAGAACAAATAACACGGTGAGACTAGGATCCAGGTGAGGGAGGGACTGTCAAGACTAGCAATTTTCTACAAACCAGGGGTCTTCCCAAGATCCTAAACACCTTAGATAATTCTGATGAAATAATTTACCAAACAAAACTGTATCAAGCAACAGCTCCACTCTTCTTGTCAACTTTTAGGCCTAATTCTATATGCCTGAACCTTAAAAAAAAAAAAAAAAAAAGTTATCTCTACCAGATTTACTCTCAAACTTTGAGAATTGTCAAATATGCACTTATTCTGCATCATAAATACAGACATTCTGTGAAGAAATTCTGTTACTTAACGGAATCACATCAACATGAAGCCTAGATTTCATGAAGAGATACTGTTAAAATCACACTCAGACGTCAGAAAGACAAGACCCTCCAGCCCAATCACAAATACTGTATGTGTATTGCAGCTGCCAACTCCTCAAGCTACTTGCAGGAACAATTTAAACTTGAAATTCACTACAAACGGACCAAAATTAATGAAAAGACGGTTCCTTTCAGCACCCCGAAGACAACAGAATTTACGAATTACAAAAGAATGGGCTAAAGTCGGTAAATCGGGTCGTTGGCTAGAATACACATCAGAACAGACCCTGAGTTACCTAAAAAACATCTTACTCCCCGGGAACAGCAGCTCATTCTCGAGCAGCTAAAGTACGCCAACCATTTTTCATGTTTTAAAAGGGTTGCTACAAATTGTCCAAGTCGAGAGCGATGGCAAAACCCTCAGCAGCTTCGACCAGGAGCCTCTGTGCTCAGAGCATCACACAAAAGACCAGAGCAAACATAAACACGCTCTGGGCCTTCGCCGCGGGCAGCCAGAAACCGGGGTCCGCGTCCCAGACCCCCGCCCCAAGGAGGGGGTGCAGGGGGAGGGTGGGGTTCTCTCGGAATGCGCCCGGGCGCAGGCCTGGGAAAGAAGGCGCGGGAGCAGCCCAGAGGCAGCGCGAGAAGCAGCAGCCCCGCGTCAGCGGCTTCCAAGGCCCGCGACACCCTCGGGCCCGCACCAGGCCCGGCCCTGCCGGCCCGGCCCGCCTCTCACCTCCCGCACGTCCTGCAGGCACTCGAGCACCGCCAGGTTGTTGCTCCAGGTGTGCTTGGGGCACACGCGGGTCACGTCCTCCCTGCAGAACTCTTCCTCCGCCAGCTTCCAGCCCCCGCCAGCCCCGCCGGGTCCCGCTCCGCCCCGCCGGGCCGGAGGCCCACCCGCGGGGAAAGGCGGCTGCGGCGGCTGTTGCTGCTGCTGTTGCTGCTGCTGCTGCTGCTGCTGCTGCTGCTGCTGGTGCTGAGATGACTGAGGCAGCTGAAGCAGCGGCTGCCCCCCCTGCCCGCCGCCTCCAGGCTGCCCCAGGAAGGGCACAAAGTTGGGCGCCGGGCCCTGGCCCTGGCCGTGGCCGCCCTGGCCCGGGTATCTGTCGGCCCCGGCCGCGGCGAGCAGCAGCAGCTGCAGCGCCGCCGCCAAGCGGAACATCCTCCGTACACGTCCACACGCCGCCATCTTGGGTCCGCGGCGAGCGCGACGCAGCCGTCGGCGCCGCGTATTTAAATGAGGGGCGGGGCCTCGGGCGGGGCCCACGCGAGCTCCGCCCCGGCCGGCGCCGACCCCGAGTCGGATGTGGGGCCCGAGAGGACGCGGGCTCGCCCCTGCCGGCGCCCTCTGCCCGGGGGGGTCGGGAAGGCGACGCTCTGTGCCGGGGGTGTGTGGGGGGCGGGGTGCACCTTGGGAAGAGTGGAGCGGCTTTGCCTAGTTCCCTTAGGTGTGACGGAAAGATGGAAAAGGAATTGGGGTTGCCACAACCAAGATGGCCGGTAGAGTAGGTCATTCATTCAATGACTTGGGAAAAAAAAAAAACACCACAGGGCCTCCCCGGTGGCGCAGCGGTTGAGCGCTGGGTTGCGAAGCTGCCCACGGCCTCTGCGGCACCAGTTCGATCCCCGGCTGCTCCCCGGCCAACGGAGGAGGGTCCCACATGGCGCGCAGACCTCTCCTGCCGCCCGCTGCTCCCCTCAGCAGTGTACTTCAGTCTGCCTGCTCTGCTCCCCGCTCTGGCTCTGGTGAATTCTCTCACCCTCCGTGCTTCTGACATAAATAAATAAATGAATAAAATACGTGCCTCTTAAAAAAAAAAAAAAAAAAAAAATTTAAAAAAAAAAAAAAAAATTTAAAAAAAAAAAACACCACAAAATCCAACTTTACGTGTAGAGGTAGTTTGCAGGCTCAGTTGAATCCTGGAATCTAAAAGTACCTTCTTGGGGCCTCCCTGGTGGTGCAAGGGGTTAAGACTCAACCTGTGAAGAAATCCACAGCCTCTGCAGTAGAAGTTGTGTTATAGGACAGGGAGAGGGGCAGCCCAAACCCCCCAAACCTGCCTATTCTAAATGGTTCTGCCATCTGCCGCATCAACACAAAACATATGAGACTTTAATGGGAAGGAACTTTAATAAAACTAGGAAACAATACAGGTAAGGCAAAGAGTCTAGTTCCTAAATCAAGAACCCAAAGTTACCCGTCCCCTCGTGGGTAAAAGTCCATCCATATGGGATCGGCCCAGAACAAGGCCCCAAAACCTGCCACAAGTCTAAAGCATCTTCCAGTGGGGACCCACAGAAAAGGGTCAGAAACAACCAGACAAGCCCAGAAGGAAAAGAGCAAAATCAACATCAAGATAAAAGCTGCCATTGTCACCTCCCCACGGGTCTCACCCACATCTGTGTCACCCCATCCACGACCAAAAGACAAGCGCAGTTTCTTCACGTGCCTCTAGGCTCCATGCGCCTCCTCCAGGTCTCCTGGCTCCATCCTGCTCCTTCCTTCCTCAGTCTCTTCTGCAGCTTCTCCTCTTCCTCCTCAGCTCCACCCTCCCTTGGGTGGGGCGGGGAACCTCCCTCTTTCCTGGGGACCACCCTGTTACAATTGGATCCACGGCCAGGGAGCAACCCATATGGCGCAGCAGACTTCTCCTGACTCGCCCCCTGCTCCCCTCAGCAGTGTATTTCAGTCAGTCTGTCTGTTCTGCTCCCCACTCTGTCGCTGGGGAATCCTCTCACAGCCTGCACCTCTGGTCTACTCCCCAGCTCTTGTATGCATAAATAAATAAAATCTTTAAAAGTACCTTCTTGCATCGCTCTCTGTTTCCTTCCATCTGCCTCAAAAGTTTTCTTAAACCCGGAGAAGGCAGCTTTGACTAAGGGTTAGAAGCGCAGGCTCCGGGATAACAGAGGAACTGGTTCTAACCCTTGCTCTTCTCCAGACTAGGCAAGTTCTTTAACTTCTCTGAGCTTCATTCATCTCCTCTGAGAAAGAAGAGGGAGAACTCTAATGTGAAGTACAATTGCGAACATTGAAGCTAATAAGGACGTTCCTGGCCCACAATATGGAGCTCAAAGAGTTATGGTCAGTATTTTAAATAAACTGTGAAGCTCTTTTTCGCTGTCCTGATTCTAAGACAGAACTTAAACTCATGTTTAAAGGAGGAAAAGAAAATAACAAAACCCAGGTTACGTTTGTGCCTGTAACTGTTATTGCTGACCAACACACAGCATCTTCAGCAGCACCTTGGGCTGAGACATCTCACACCAGTGTACTTTAGGAGAAATGGTTTCTTCCCAGTGCATCTTCACATCCGTCATGTCGTTTGAAGTAGGTCTGGATTGGGTTCTAATTTAACAAAAGAATGACACAGATATGTTAATAGTTCTATTCAGCAAGGTTAGGTGACCAGCACAGAAGGAACTGGGACAGCCTGCCACCAGAAACCTGGGACTTCCCACTGCCCTGGTGCACTCCGATCCCAAATTGGAAGTGAAGACCAGATTAGCCATACCTAGAACAGGTGGGAGGTTATTGGACCCTCTAAGGAGCCCATGAAATAAAATATTCTGAGTCTATAGAGTACAATGTGATTGATGGATCCCAGGACTCTATCTTTGGGAATCAGGGCATTTTGTGTTCTCCATTAACACCCTTGTTACACCACAAAATTGACCTGAAGTTACTGCCAAACTTGAACATTGATGAAGGCAGCCCAGAATAGACCAGATAAATGCACATGCTCACTATCAGATATAGTATCCCCCCCCTTACCTGTGGTTGCACTCTTGCTTTTTAAGGTTTCAGTTACCTGCAGTCAACTATTATTATTATGTAAATAACCAAATATTATGTAAATATTTTGAGAAACCATTCATGTAACTTTTATTAGAGTATAATTTTTTACATTATTATCATTGTTAATCTCTCACTGTGACTAATTTATAAATTAAACTTTGCCACAGTTTAATTTAGGAAAAAACTCTGTGTGTGTGTGTGTGTGTGTGTGTGTGTGTGTAGCTAGGACTTGATACTATCTGAGGTGTCAGGCATCCACAGGGAGTCTTGGAAAGTATCCCCTGCAGATAAAGGGGAACCAGTGTACTTGGCATAGGTAAGTCTCAATAAGGCAGGCTAGCAGTAGCACCAAAAATTCTTGAAAATCACTAGGGGTGAATACATACAGCATGTATGTATTCAGCAAGTGGGAGATTTTTGAAACCAGTTTAAGGCTAGAAATATGCAGTCAACTAAGAGAAGTTAGCAGTTGCTTATCTCTCAGACTATACTAAGGAAATGACACCCAGTCACAGATTGTTTTTGGAGATAGGGAGAAGTGTATGTGCCTATCTTGAAATCATAGTGATCAAGAAGCAAGACACAGAAAAATTTGGAAATGTGGCCAGCTTAGGCTGTGTCAGGCAAGTCTAGACCTAATATTAGGTACAAGTCTGCAAACATTGAGAAGAGGGTTTGTTATGGTGCAGGTGAAGGACACCCAAGGAACCCCCAAACCTGCCCACTCAAAGTAGGTTCTGCCCTCCACCACATCAAGAAAAAACATACTCTAGTATGTAAGGCCTTTAATGGAAAGAAATTTTATTTTTTAAATAAATTTTATATGGTCAAATGACTTCTGTTTTAAAAAAGATTTATTTATATATGCATGCAAGAACTAGTGTACAGACCAGAGGTGCAGGGGAGGTGAGAGGATACACGAGAGACAGAGTGGGCAGCAGAACAGGCAGATCTACTGAAATACACTGCCGAGGGAAGCAGCGGGTGAGACAGGAGAGGTCTGCTGCGCCATGTGGGTAACTTCTTGGCTGGCCCGCCAGGGATTGACCTCATGCTGCAGATAGCTTCACAGTGCTGTGCTTGACCCCTTGCACCACCAGGGAGTCCCTAATAGAAAGGAACTTTAATAAAACTTTATTAAAGGAACTTTAACAAAATTAGTGTATAGTACAGAAAATGGAAAAAATAAAGTTTCCAAATCAAGTTCCCAAAGTTACCCATCCCCTTGTGGATAAATGTCCAGCCAAACAGGATTGGCCAAAAGCAGGGCCACTGAGGCCCGAAAGCCTGCCTCAAGTCTAAGGCACCTTCTGGTGGGGACCTATAGGAAAGGGGCAGAAGGGGCCAGACAAATATGGAAGGAAAAGAGCAAAACCAAAATTAAGATAAACGCCGCCATTGTTAAACTCCCCATGGGTCCCAACATCTGTTTCTTTTCTTTTTTTTTTTTTTAAGATTTATTTATTTATGCAAGAACTGGGGTAAAGGTCAGAGGCACAGGAGGGTGAGAGGGTTAACCAGAGACAGAGTAGAGAGCAGAAGAGGCAGACAGACTAAAAACTCTGCTGAGGGGAGCAATGGGCGAGACAGGAGAGGTCTGCCATGCCATGTGGGTATCTCTCTAGCCGGCTGGAAATCAAACCTGCACTGCAGAGGCTGTGGACAGCTTCACAGCGCAGCGCTCAACCCACTGCGCCACTTGGGATGCCCTCACCCACATCTGTTTCAACCAGTCCGAGACCAAGAAAGAAGTGCAGCTTCCTTACATTTCTTTCTGCTCCATGTGCCTCCTCCCAGTCTTCTGTCTCTCCATCCTGCTTCCTTCCCTCTCCAGTCTTTTCTCCAGCTTCTTCTCTTCCCTGATCAGCTCCACCCTCCCTTGGGTGGGACAGGAAACCTGGAACCTCCCCTTTTCCTGGGGACCACCCTGTTACAGTTTTGGACTGTAAACACTTTGTGGAGACACTTTGTGTCTCTGTGACATTGAACTAAGGTATATACGTTATTTTGTAGACATACTGCTATTTATTGCATACCTAATAGACTACAGTATAGTGTAAATGACTTTTAGGTGCACTAAGAATGCAAAAAAAAGGGCCTCCCTGGTGGCGCAGCGGTTGAGCGCTGGGTTGTGAAGCTGCCTGCAGCCTCTGCGGCGCCGGTTCGATCCCCGGCTGCTCCCCTGCCACCAGAGGAGGATTCCACATGGGGCGCAGACCTCTCCTGCCGCCCGCTGCTCCCCTTAGCAGTGTACTTCGGTCCTTCTGCCTGCTCTGCTCCCCGCTCTGGCTCTGGTGAATTCTCTCACCCTCCCATGCTTCTGACTGTACCCAGTGCATGTATAAACAAAACAAACAAACAAATAAAATAAATAAATAAATAAAACATGCCTCTATAAAAAAAAAAATGAAAAAAAAAAAAAGAATGCAAAAAAAATGGGTTTGTTTTTATTGTAATATTCACTTTAATGTGATGGCTTGGAACCAAACCTACAATAGCTCGTAGTGTGCCTATAGAAGGGGTCAGAGAACTGGTCAGGGGTCAAGCCATAGAGGGCCCTGGAAGCCCTGTATATTTATGTAATTGGGAAGACTTCTGATTCCAACTATGAGTAAGAATTTGTATTTTCACTGAACTGAAACCATACAAGCCAGAAAAAATATATAAAACCACCTATGGAAGGGATTATAAAGTAATCAATCCAGTCAGGATATGAAGGCCTACAATCTTTGAGAAAAGAGAAATAAATAAGGGAACTCTAGACAGAAATTTTTATTGTCTTTTTTTCCAGACTTTTTTCAAAGTGTACTGTCCAAATTGTGGCTCTATGGAATCTACCCTCTGCAGTAAGCTGCAATCTTATTGGACTAAAAATACCCAGGAGTTCAGAGTCCTTGAAATTACTGAGACTGAAAGGTCAACGTATAGAAGAGAAGGGAACCACAGAAAGAGTCAAAAGCCTGAAAAATCACTCCCAAGTCATCAGCTGACTCCTAAGTTGTGCACGCACAGGGTGAGATTCCAACAAATCCTGAAGAAAACAAGAGCGGAGAGAGTAATAAACTGGAGAGATTTCAGCAGACCCACAGGAGCTGGAGAAATGGTTAGAGTTTACATCCCACTGAGGTGCCGAAGCCTTGGCAAAAACTAGAGTTTTTAGCTGAGGCCTCAGAAAGGCTACACCTGAGGAGTAAAAACAATATTCCAGGGCCTCCCTGGTGGCACAAGGGGTTAAGCACAGCACCGTGAAGCTATCCACAGCCTCTGCAGCACGAGTTTGATCCCCAGCCAGCAAGGGAGCTACCCACATGGCACAGCAGACCTCTCCTGCCTCACCTGCTGCTCCCCTCAGTAGTGTGTTTCAGTCAGTCTGCCTATTCTGGTCCCTGCCCCCCATCTCTGGTGAATCCTCTCACCCCCTTGCACCTCTGTCCTGTACCCCAGTTCTTGTATGCATAAATAAATAAATCTTTAAAAAAAAAAAAAAAGCAGCTATACTCCAGGAGGAAGGACCACACTCCAGGAGTAAAGACCTTGTCCTAGAAGAAAGGGCAAAACTACAATAGGCCACTGCTCATTCAGCAGCACATATACTAAAAATGGAACAATACAGAGATTAGCATGGTCCCTATGCAATGATGACACGCAAATTCATGATGCATTCCATATACAATAAGCCAAGCCTAATAAAGCTGAAAACATGTCTCAGTGGGATCAAGGTGACCCACAAATACTCTGTCTACAAGAAATAAATTTAACGTTTTTGGAGAAAGAGAATATGACCCAGAGCTGCTACAATTTTTTATTTTCAAGGTCCCACATTGAATCAAAAATTATGAAGCATGTTAAAAACAAAACTGAACGAAAATAAATAACAAAAACAAACGAAATAAATGTCAACAGATAGCATACTTGCCAGAAGGGGACTTTAAAATAATTGTGACTAATACATGCTTGAAAATGAGATAAAATAGATGAAAAATAGAGGATTTCTTTTTTTTCTTTTAGATTTACTTATTTTTGCATGCAAGAGTTGGGGTGTAGGCCAGAAGTGAGAGGTGGGTGGTGGTAGTGAGAGGATTCACCAGAGGCAGAGTGGGGAGTAGAACAGGCAAATCTACTGAAATACACTGCTGAGGGGAACAGCGGGTAAGACAGGAAAGATCTGCTAATCATGTGGGTTAGCTCCCTGGCTGCAGTGGCTGCTGATAGCTTGATAGTACTAAGACTTAACCCCTGTGCCATTAAGGAAGACAGAAAAATAGGGCCTCCCTGGTGGCACAAGGGGTTAAGCACAGCACTGTGAAGCTATCTGTAGCCTCTGCAGCATGAGTTCAATTCCCGGCCGGCCAGGGAGCCACCCACACAGCACAACAGACCTCTTCTAACTTGCCCGCTGCTCCCCTCAGCAGTGTATTTCAGCCAATCCACCTGTTCTGCTCCCCACTCTGTCTCTGGTGAATCCACTCACCCCCCACATCTGGCCTGTACCCCAGTTCTTGCATGCATAAATAAATAAATCTTTAAAAAAAAAAAGACCGAAAAATAGAGGATTTCAACAGAAAATTAGATTTTTTTTCTTTAAAGATTTATGTATTTATCCATATAAGAACTGGGGTACAGGCCAGAGGTGTGGGGGTGGGGTGAGAGAATTTACCAGAGACAGAGTGGGGAGCAGAACAGGCGGATTGACTAAAACACACTGTTGAGGGGAGCAGCTGGCAAGTCAGGAGAGGTCTGCTGCGCCATGTGGGTCACCTCCCTGGATCGAACTCATGCCGTAGTGGCTGTGGATAGCTTCATAGTGCTGCATCTTAACCTCTTGCGCCACCAGGGAAGTCCCAAAATTAGAGTCTATAAAATTAATCAAATGCACATTCTAGAATGGAATCAAAATGTATTAGATGACTTTAACAGCAGACTGGAGGTCTTAGTCTACTTGGGTTGCTAAAAGCAAATACCATGGACTGGGTGGCTTGTAATCAATGGAAACTTATTTCTCATAGTTCTGGAAATTGGCAAGTCCAATCAAGGCATCAGCAGATTCAGTGCCCAGTGAGAGCCTACTTCCTGGTACACAGACAGCTGTATTCTTTCATAACCTCACATGTTGACAGGGCACCAGGGAACTCTGTGGGGTCTCTTTTAAAAGGGCAGTAATTTGGGGCTCCCTGGTGGCATAGGGAGAGGTCTGCTGCGCCATGTGGGTTGCTCCCTGGCCGGCCAGGGATCGAACTTGTGCTGCACAAACTTGTGCTATCAAGCTACTGCCAGCCACAGCAGCACGAGTTCAGACAGAGGCTGCAGACAGCTTCACAGCACGGTGCTCAATCTGCTGCACCAAAGGGGAAGCTTGAAACAAATCTTTAAAAAAAAAATGCAATGGGAAACCTTTGGAGAATTTTCAGCAGGAATGTTGATTTCTGCCCCAAGAAAGAGCTAGTAAAGGTAGGGCCTATAACCCCCTCACAACTACCCTTACAGTACTCAGTGTGATGCAGGGCACACAGAGATTGATGATTGTAGACTTACTGAGCTGGTCAAGAAGTCTCCTCCTGGGCCTCCCTGGTGGCGCAAGGGGTTAAGCACAGCACTATGAAGTTATCCGCAGCTTCTGCAGCACAAGTTTCTGCAGCAAGAGTTCGATCCCTGGTTGGCCAGGGAGCAACCCATATGGCACAGCAGACCTCTCCTGTCTCGCCCGCTGTGCCCCTTAGCAGTGTGTTTCTGTAGATCCACCTGTTCTTCTTCTCACCCTGTCTCTGGTGAATCCTCTCACCCTCTGCACCTCTGGCCGTACCCCAGTTCTTGTATGCATAAAGAAATAAATCTTCAAAAAAAAAAAAAAGTCTCCTCCTACTGCTGAGCGACTGAAATTGTTCTGCTTCCCTAAGACACACTGCTCTCTCACTGGCTGTTTGGTGCAAGCAAGGTAAAATGAGGTGATTGGGTAGACCCCTCCCCTCCCACTTCTTACACTTGGGAGGCTATGGCAGCTTCAAGGTATGGGAATACTTCTCCACATTTGACTGTGCGGCTGAATCACCTGGAGCAATTTCCAAAAATTTCTGATTATGTTATCTAGGGATATGCTTTTCCCAACTCAGCCATACTGGTCTCTGCCTTGTTTTTCAGAACTACATAGGTGGTTTCTCTTTTCTGACCTTTACCATAGAAAGGTCAGAAAGGTAAAGTTGACCTTTACCATAGGCAATATTTCAAGATCGAATAGAAAAAAAACATTAACCCCTAGGGTCTCCCTGGTGGCGCAGCGGTTGAGCACTGGTTGCGAAGCTGCCGGCAGCCTCTGCAGCGCCAGTTCAGTCCCCAGCTGCTCCCCGGCCACCAGAGGAGGGTCCCACATGGCGCGCAGATCTCTCCTGCCACCTGCTGCTCCCCTCAGCAGTGTCCTTCTGTCCTTCTGCCTGCTCTGCTCCCTGCTCTGTCTCTGGTGAATTCTCTCACCCTCCTGCGCTTCTGACTGTACCCAGTGCTTGTATAAATAAATAAATAAATCTTTTTAAAAAATTATTAAAAAAAACCCCAAAAAACATTGACCCATGAAGTTTTAAAACTTTCATCCTAATTTTTTTATATAAAATTAGTGCATGTAAGAACTGGGGTGTAGGCCAGAGGTGTGTGTGGGGGGGGGTGAGAGGATTCACCAGAGACTGTGGGGAGCAGAACGGGGAGATCAACTGAAATACACTGCTGAGGGGAGCAGCAGGCAAGACAGGAGAGGTCTGCTGTGCCATGTATCGGCTCCTTGGCGGGGGATGGAACTCATGTTGCAGTGGCTGATGATAGCTTGATAGTGCTGTGTCTTTAACCCCTGTGCCACCAGGGAGCCCCCCTAAATTTTTCTTAATGCTTATCTTATTTTTTCTTTAATGCTCATAATTTTTGAACTTTCCTTGGGAGAATTAAGACCTTGTCAACATGTCATTTTTATATTCATTCATTTATTCAACAACTATTTTTGGAGCCCCTCCTACACATTTCCTGCTTTGGGGGTAGTGTGGTTAGGAGAAACTGCCAAGACTGGGTTTTGTTATCTACTCCACCATTTGCCTGATGGTGGGCTAGTCTGGGTTTTCTGAGAAGCAATTTCCAGAGAAGATTAGCAATGGAAAAGACTTACTTAGTAGGATGAAAATAACCTGGAAACAGACCTGCTTTAGCATTTTTGCCATGCTCAGTCACTGGCTAGGAACCCTGGCTTCAGAGTAAACACAATGATAGATTTCAGACCACAGCAGCTGGGGCCACTGGTCAATTACACTCCCCATGGCTGGAGCTCTGTGAGGCAAATCTTTACCACTGCCACATTCCACCTCTTGTGCCCCACAGATTTCTACATACAGATTTGGTGAGCAGGTACGCATGGCCTCCAGGAATCTCTATGGGAGAAAAACTCCAAAGACAGAGACTTAGTGGGATAAACTAACATTCACCTTTGCAAATGACCTCAGGGCTATAACTGGTATGTATTCATTCTTTCCTTCCCTCAGTTAGCACCTCAGACGTCTCTGGGGGCTTACCTGGTGATGTGACCCAAACCTTCGCTCCTGGAGTGGTGGTGGTGTTTGATTTCATGGTCATCGTACCCTTCTTAGTCTGGTGTGGTACTGTTGTATTTCTGCTCAGGTACAGAGGGCCAGTGGAGTATCAGAAGGCACCCAAGTGGGACACTTGGGTATTTCCCCTGCCTCCATTAATTACCAGCTGCAACACCTCCTCCTGTTGATAAATGTTATTTAATTAAAACTGACAACATGGTGATTCTTCTCTCTTATTGGGTTCTGGGTACAAGGTCCAAAAATGTCTGGGTAGCAGTCATAACTTGTAGTTCAATGGGACCCTTCTTATATCTTCTTGGCAAATTATACCCCTAGAGGAAGCCAGGATCTCCAATCACATGGAGCCAAGAGTGGCTGTAAGGGGGAGCACAAAATCACCCAGGTCATTGGTAGTGACAGTAAATGGGGTGACTAAGTAAAAATACACCAATAGCGTAAAGACAAATACATTATGATTTGACTGACAAGAGGTACCTAGAGCAGTCAAATTCAGACAGAAGGTAGACTGGTAGTGGTCACTGGTGGGAAGGAGGAAAGAATGGGGAGTGGATGTTCACCAAGTACAGTTTCAATTTTATTTTTTTATTTTGTTTTTACTTTTTATTTATTTATTTAATTAATTAATTAATTATTTATGCAAGCACTGGGTACAGTCAGAAGCTCGGGAGGGTGAAAGAATTCACCAGAGCCACAGCAGGGAGCAGAGCAGGCAGAGTGACGAAGTACACTGCTGAGGGGAGCAGCGGGCGGCAGGAGAGGTCTGCCCCGCCATGTGGGAACCTCCTCCGGTGGCCGGGGAGCAGCCGGGGATCGAACCAGCACTGCAGAGACTGCGGGCAGCTTCGCAACTCAGCGCTCAACCGCTGCGCCACCGGGGAGGCCCTCAATTTTATTTTTTTAAGACTTATTTATGCATACAAGAACTGGGTTGTAGGCCAGAGGTGCAGGGAGTGAGTGGATTCATCAGAGACAGAGGGGAGAGCAGAACAAGTAGATATACTGAAATATACTGTTAAGGGGTACAGCCAGGAAGACAGGAGAGGTCTGCTGTACCATATATGGGTTAGCTCACTGGCTGGGGATCAAACTCAGGCCATAGGGGTGATAGAGCTGAGACTTAATCCCTAGGCCACCAGGGAGGCCCCTTCTGATTTATTTCAATTAGCATATTCCCCTTAAGTTCCTTCATGTTGCACAATGACAAGATCACATCTTTTGTTTTTAATAGCTAACTAATACTCCTAGTTTATATACCACATCTTTTTTTTTTTTAAAGATTTATTTTTTATTTATGGAAGTGCTGGGGTACAGGCCAGATCTGTGGGAGGGTGAGAGGATTCACCAGAGACAGAGCAGGGAACAGAACAGGCAGACTGATGAAACACACTGCTGAAGAGAGCAGCGAGCGAGATAGGAGAGGTCTGCCACACCATGTGGGATTCTCGCCAGCTGGCCGGGATCAAACCCGCGCTGCTGAGGCTGTGGACAGCTTCACAGTGCAGCGCTCAACCGCCTGCACCACCAGGGAGGCACCCATCTTTATCCCATCATCAACTTAAGTTTCCTAATTTTGGTTATTGTAGCTAGTGCTGCAACCAACACAGGAGTGAATATATCCTTTTGAGTTGGTGTTTTTATATTTTTTGGATACCTAGAAGTGGAATTGCTGGATCATCTGGTAGATTGTTTTTATTTTTCAAGTAACCTCCATACTCTTTTCCATAGAGGGTGCACCACAAGTGTTCAAGGATTCCTTTTTCTCCACATCCTTGCCAACACTTGTTTCTTATCTTTTTGTGGTGGCCACTCTCACAAGTGTGAGGGGATCTCTCATTGTGGTTTTGATCTCCATTTCCCTAATAAAAATGATGAGCATTTTGACATGTGCCTTTTTGTTATCTATACATTTCCTTTGGAGAAATATTTATGATCTTCTGATTGGGGTTTTTTGTTGAGCTGTATGAGTTCATCATATATCTTGATATTAACCTCTTGTCAGATGTATGATACGCAAATATTTTCTCCTGCTCAGTAGGATATCTTTTCATTTTAGTTCTTTTGCTGTGCATGTTTTTTTTTTTTTTAAAGATTTATTTATTTATTTATACAAGCACTGGGTACAGTCAGAAGCGTGGGAGGGTGGGAGAACTCACCAAAGCCAGAGCAGGGAGCAGAGCAGGCAGAAGGACCGAAGTACACTGCTGAGGGGAGCAGCGGGCTAGCGGCAGGGGAGGTCTGCGCGCCATGTGGGACCCTCCTTCGGTGGCCGGGGAGCAGCCGGGGATCGAACCGGCGCTGCAGAGGCTGCGGGCAGCTTTGCAACCCAGCGTTCAACCACTGCGCCACCGGGGAGGCCCTGTGCATGTTTTTTAATTTGATGTATTCCCATTTATTCTTGCTTTTTGTTTCCTTTGATGTCTAAGTCTAGTCTCCAAAGACATTTCTATAGCCAATGTTGTAGAATGTACCATCTGTATTTTTTTTAAAGATTTATTTATTTACTCATACAAGAAATGGGGTGTAGGCCAGAGGTGCAGGGTATGAGATGATTCGCCAGAGACAGAGCGGGGAGCAGAACAGGCAGACTGACAAAATACACTGCTGAGGGGGGCAGCGGGCGAGTCAGTAGAGGTCTGCTGTGCCATGTGGGTTGCTCCCTGGCCGGCCGGGGATCAAAGTTGTGCTGCAGTGGCTACAGATAGCTTCATAGTGCTGTGACTCAACCCCTTGTGACACCAGGGAGGCCCCTGTGCTCTCAATTCTGTTCCACTGATCTATTTTTATTCCAGTGTCACACTATGTTAACTACTATTGCCTTATACTGTTGTGAGAAATTGGAGAATGTGATGCCGTCATTCTTTTTTCATAGAATTACTTTGACTGGGGTCTTTCGTGGCGCCATACAAATTTCAGTAACATTTGTTCTATTTCCTTGAAGATTACCATCAGAATTTTGATGGGGATTATATTGAATCTGTACATTGTTTTGGTTAAACTGGCCATCATATCAGTAACAATGTTAATTCTTCTAATCCATGCAGTTCATCAATTAATACTGCATGAAATGGACAAATCTACCAGGCTGAGATTATACAATGTTCCTGCCTCTGGCAGTTAAGGAGTCAAAACACCAGGAGATGTACCACACAGCAAAAGCTTTATTTTCGTATTAACATGAAATACAAACATTAAAAATAGAACACACACACATTAGAACACAGACTTCATTGCTGTTTTCAAAGCAGGTGCACAGATACATACAACTACAAGATCTTTTGACTCTGCTTAATTCCGAAGTCTCAAATGGGAAAATCTTAGACATGGGGGTGAGAAAACATGGCTGGGAAAAGTCTGGTGTTCCACAGGATACCAGAGCCTGGGTCTACAGATGTTGTTTTCTGCCAGGCAGAAGGGCTGGAAGTTGGGAATGGCTAGAGGCTAAGTTTTTTCCTTGGGAGAAATAAGCTGTAGTTACATGAATTTCTTTTTAAAACATCTCAATTTACTGGAGGAATTCAAGGATCGGCAAGATGTATGAGTCACCCAATTTCCCTGATAGTTAGTCTCTTTGGTTCCTAAGCTTCTGGGATTCAATCAACATCAATTCAGTATATTTCAAAGCTAGTTAGAGCTTAAACCTGTTCTGTGTTTTGCCCCTGCCAGGGCCTGACCAGCTGCATCCTCTCTGTGAAAGTAGATGAGTTCTACTTTTTAATTCAAATCCTTTTCTTCCATCAAGCTCTCTGCCTGGGCAGTCACTCTTAAACATGAACATATCAAAAGGAATTATCTCCTCTGAGAAATAGGGGATCTCTCTCAATTCCTGGAAACTTTTTTTTTAAGGAAAGATGACCTTAAAAAGGCAGCTACTCTTTAAAAGGTCTGACTAGAACTTGGGATTCTGGGAAAATCTAACAATAATAAATCTTGACTGGATATACTGGCAAAAGCTCAGGAGTTGACAGGCTAGAACTGTTTCAAAATAAAAATAACACCTACAACAATTATTTAAGAAAATCACAGTTTAGCTACCCTGCTCCCAAGAACAGGGCACTGACTACCTACACTTTGAGGCATGTACTGCTGTGGACAGCAGTTCAGCAAAGTTGCCTCAGGCAAAGCAAACAGACATAAACTGAATGCTCTATTGGGGAAAAGTGCAGCTATAAGGTGGGAATATGTAGGGTTAAAGTTGTTGGATATCTCTCTGTAATCCACACAGGTTTCCAACCACTATTGTCTTCCTGAGAATATAAGCATTTTACCAACGACACTTTCAGAAAAAGTTAGGGAGGAAGGCAAATAAGAGGCACTAAGCATCAGTTTCACGTGAGGAAGGATTTACCTAGGAAATTATAAGCTAAATAACAGGCCCATTCTGAGAGGCTGGCTTTATTCAGGTAAGAACTCTTAAAATAGAAGAAACAAGCTCTTCTCGTATTTTCAGCAGCAGTTTGAGCAGTTTCTTTTTTTTAAGCCTCTCCCAGTTAGCTCCTTACACCTGATATCTGGTATGAGGAGAGAACTAAGTTAAGAGCTCTGACGTATTACTGCTCATCTTTTTTAGTGAGGTGGGGAAGAAATAGTCTTCTAAGCACTGGTTTATAAGTCAATCTTGAGAGCCTAAGGCTAGAAAAAAACGAGCCTCCCTAACTGCTCAAAAAACTGGTCTCTCTCCTTGGTTCCCACAATGTGATGAACTTAATGCACTTGGCATTAGAAAAGGATGCAAAAAAAGGAAGGGGGTCTGAAGCTCATGAGCTGCTTCCATGACCGGCCTTGCCAATATCCCAGAACTGCACACCTGGATCATAACCATTGCCACAAAGTAGAACAGATGTGCTCACAAGATCAGAAATAGATCAAAGCCTACACAAGGTTCTATAATGCCCTCTTGTGTTCAACTGAGGACTCTTGTATTCAAGTTGCAGCCAAAAGATGGTTTAGTCCTTTAAGACATAATCATTTTGAGAATGATTGGCTTGAGGCCAAACAGACCAAGTGCTAAGATCACTCAGTGGAAGTGTCACATTCTCCTGAACATGCTTGGTGCATACTCATATGCTAAATGCCTGTTCAGAGGATATTTCTGGAGATCCAGTGAAAGTCTAATTGAAAAGACTCTCAATGAAGAAGCACGAAGACTTAAAACTCAAGAAATGGATAATGTACATGGAGTACCAGTCACTCTTTCGATGGCCACAGCAAAAATGCAACCTGCAGAGACCCAGAGTCCTAGAATCATAGTAACCCAAAGGAACATGATCCCAAAAGTTCTAGACCACAGATAATAAACAGGGATCTTTGCCAGGCCAGCTGGATGCTAGCAAACATTTAATGTTAAGTGGCGGCATGCCAGGTAAGTTTCAAGACTATGGTCACTCCCACCTATAGATGTGGACTGTCTTCTCTGTTAAGGTAGCCAAGTAGTTGGAATGGTTTGCTTCAAATGGGCAGATGTCCAAGACGGGCTGATCAGCCTGCAGATCTTGCAACAATGAACCACTGCCAGCATCCCACAGCTAAGGAAGACAAGCAGAGAGAATGGTCAGAAGTCATCTAATTCAGATGGGAAAAACTTGAAAAAGCTGCAGGGCGAACATTGCCTTGGGAACAGAGTAGAGTCCTTAACTTTCACAAAGTTGTGCAAAGCTAGCATACCCAACAGAGTCCAGATAAGGCCTCACCTACTGGAATTAGCAATTAAAATTTACCCATGAGGGGATCTGAATACCAAGCCGAGCATGTACTCCTGCAATTTATGTGCCAGACACTATTCTAGATATTGTTTCTTCTAGGGACAGAAAGGTAAGACAAAACCTCTGTCCCTGTCCTCATGGAAACTATATTCTAACTGGTGCTTTCCTTTACTTATGAAAACAAACAAAACATATTTATTATGGGAAAAAAAGGTAGAATAACAAGAACAATAAAGACTCCATCAGTCATTGCTGGCTTTGAATATAATAGGGAAACAAGAAGGAACGCAGGTATCTTCTAAAGGCTGAAAATACAAAACAACTCTCCTTTAGAGCCTGCAAGAAGGAATGCAGGGCAGCAAATACCTCATTTTTAGTCAGTTTAGTAGCAACTGGATTCTTTTTTTTAAAATATTTATTTATTTATGCATACAAGAACTGGGGTGCAGGCCAGAGGTGTGCAGGGTGAGAGGATTCACCAGAGACAGCGTGGGGAGCAGAACACGCAGACTGAGTGAAAAACACTGCTGAGGGGAGCAGCAGGAGAGACAAGAGAGGTCTGCTGTACCATGTGGGTAGCTCCCTGGCCAGGGATTGAACTCGTGCTGTAGAGGCTATGGATAGCTTCATAGTGCTGTGCTTAACCCCTTATGCCACCAGGGAAGCCCCCCACCCCCTTTTTTAAAGATTTATTTATTTATGCATACATGAGCTAGGGTCCAGGTGAGAGGTGCAAGGGTGGGTAAGAGGATTAACTAGAGACATAGAGGGGAGCAGAACAGGCAGATCTCCTGGAATACACTGCTGCGGGGAGCAGT
The DNA here is from genome assembly GCF_014898055.3 of Talpa occidentalis. Taxonomy (NCBI): domain Eukaryota; kingdom Metazoa; phylum Chordata; class Mammalia; order Eulipotyphla; family Talpidae; genus Talpa; species Talpa occidentalis. The sequence goes on from NW_023601754.1 coordinate 11,957,940, forward strand.
GGGCAAGACAGGAGCAGCATGCTGCGCCATGTGGGTTAGCTCCCTGGCCAGGGATTGAACTTGTACTGCAGTGGCTGCGGATTGCTTCATAGTGCTGAGATTTAACCCCTTGCGTCACCAGGGAGGCCTGCAACTGGATTCTTACTGGTAAAGTATCAGCAGGAAATGTCTCTCCCTTCCTTTCCTATATTGGCTGCAATACAACTTATTGAGATCTTAAGGAGAAACTGCCAACCCACTGCAAAGCAATAGCTTTAGAATAAGTCATATTAGATGTTCCAGGATCACCTCATCTTAACATATATGTAACAATCTTATTAAGTTCACATTCTAAGATATAAAGAAGCAAATGTTAGAAGCTTTACTTCACTGGTCTATTTCTACCATGAGAAGCAAACAGTTTCAAGGAGAATACTGAGTAGTTTTGGCTTTCAATAAAAAGTTCAACAGTAAGAGGACAAATACAAGAAGAGGTTTTGCTATGAGATAAACACTGAAATTATGTTATATATATAAAAAGGCACAATGTGCCATCCACCACTCAGATTATTACGCTTTTACCACATCTGTTTTATCAATTCTGATTTCTTCTCACTGACTTAAGGTTTTTTTTTTTTTTTACCTTTATATACTTAAGAATGTATGCAGCTCTAAAAAAGGGACATTTTCTAACAACTTTTATATCACATTCAACAAAATAAATCATTTCACAGTATTATCTTACACCTAGTGCATAATCAAAATTTTCTCATAGTTGGTCCTCCCTGGTGGTGCAAGAGGTTAAGTCTCATCACTATGTAGCTCTGGGCAGCCACTGCAGCATAAGTTTGATCCCTGGCCAGGGAGCTGACCACACGGTGCAGCAAACCTCCCTGTCTCACCCACTGCTCCCCTCAGCAGTATATTTCACTCAATCTGCCTATTCTGCTCCCCATTATGTCTCTGGTGAATCCTCACACCACAACCCCTCACCCCCACACCTCTGGCCTATACCCCAGCTCTTGTACACATAAATAAATAAAATAAATCTTAAAAAAAATTTTTTTTTTCTGATAGTCACTTTTTACCTTTGGTCTGTTTGAATCCGTATTCAAGTAAAGTCCACATTACGTATGGAGATTATAAACTAGTAAGTTTTAATCGAGAACAGATCCAACCTCTCCATTGTTTACTCTGTCAGTGCTTTATAGAAGCTGGATGATTTGTCCTATAGAATGTCTACAACTGAAATCTATTTTTTTTACTTTTTGTGCTTTTAACATGCTCCTTTATTCCCTGCAATTCTAATAAATGAAAGTCAGCACCGAACTAGAGTGGTGTTATCTAATATAGAGTGATGTAATCCAATATAGTGGCCACTAGCCACATAAGACCATTTATATTTCAATTAAAAATAAAATAATTAAGTTCTTCAATCATAATAATCACATTTAAGTGCTTATGTAGCTGGCATGGCTGTTTTGGAGGCACTGCTCTAAGACGGCTCACTAGCTTCGTGTTTAAGGGCTTCTCAATGAAGGCACTGCATGTCCACACCACTACATTACGAGGTAATTTACTTTTGATTAACCCACTCACAGTGATGCTAAGGTTGATCAAGTTGTTCAGGTGATAAGCTGATCCCTCCACAGACAAATTCTCTATCAACTTTCAACTCTGTTTCATCCTGAACTGATGAAGCTGATGCTTGATTCAATTACTTTATAGGGGTTGCTATGTTTTGTTTTATTTTTAAACATTCACAATATGGCCCAAGGGACATTATAATTCACTTTAAAAGAATGAGGTGAATTTACAGATATTGAAATGGAAAAAACCTAAGACAAGAAGTTAAAAGCAGCACAAGGAAAAACTAAATTACATAACAATATGGAAAGTAACTCACATGTATAAAATTAACCAAACAACTGCATGTACACACATACATAGATATGTGTGATTACAGATCAGGGGAACTTTGGCTTTTGCTTTATTCTGTTTCTTTCTTTTTCCCCCCTCCCGTCTTTACATAGCTTTTTTTTTTTATCTTTTCTTTACACACTTTTGCATAAAAAAATTATAGGCTCACCAGGGCAGAATTTGATGCTTCATCCCCATGGCACACCAGGATACTTCCATCATTCTCTGGACTTTGGAAAATGGCACTTTTGGTCAGTAATTTGCAAGTGGGTCCCCCTAGGAATGTTTGAACAGGATGGCAGGTACAGATTGGCTCTCCAGCATCATCCAGTTTATAGTACATTTCCATTAGGACACTTCTTAAGTTATTGTGATTTTTGTCTACAGGTCAGAGAAAACAGTGTTGCTCCATTAGCAAGCCCAAAGAAATCAACCAAGTACCCATATTTCAGATACTCACTGCCAAGGAGAAAAGCCACAATTTACTGTACCAACAAGAATAGCTACAAAGAAAACATAACAATACAGCACAAATGAAATTCAGAATCCGAGGTTAGGATGAAGCAAATTACCTACAGTAAGTTTTTGCTTATGAGAGAAACAATTCTAAGAATGAACTATCCATTTTAGCAAAAGGTTCTGCACAATTCTGCTTGGGTTCTTAGCTTCCCTAATAGTTCGGACTCAAGTTTTTTTTTTTTCCTTCCCCTAACAAGGACCCCATTAGCCCCTAGAAATGTACTTTTATATTATTAAAAAAACTGCATTCTAATTCCATTATTGTTTTAAGTCATGGGGGTTCCTAAAGTGGCCAATTCACATGCAGCAAATACTTGAATCTGTCCCAGTTCACACATGTGAGAAGCAGGGAGGCAGGCTCGATGGATGAACTTGGGGCTACCATCCTAACTGTAGCAGCAAAAGCCGTAACCTAATCTGTTAGCCAGTGAGGAGCTTACAAGTGCCAACTGAAGGGGAGGACAAGCTCTGCATCCCTCCCTCCCCTCTACAAAGCTGCTCCTAAACAAAACACAGGTGGTCCCATGCAGACATCCCGGTACTTACCAGGCCTATAAGTCACAAGAAAGTGCCGGGTACTGTTTTCTGTCTGAAAGTCTATAAAACCCCCTGATTCCAAAGGCAGTACATGAGGCCAATGAGAAAAGCCCGTTTTCTGTTCCCAAAAGGAAGCATTCTCCAAGGTTCCGGCCAACACCCCTCCATATGGAAACGCAGCCGAGGCAGCTCTAGGTATGTAGGACAGGGATACCAGAGGGCATCTGAAGGGAAAGGAAGGAAACCAGACCTCACATCCCAATACTTGGACTGTTTCAGAGTCCACTAGCACCCAGACCCCAGGAGCCTTTGAGAACATCCCTGTATTGATAGAAGAGGTTAGAAATCTTCTATGGATCACTATCCCTTGACTCTGTAGAAACATTCATATAATATTCTGCATGCAATTTCAGATGAGACACATGCTCTAAAAGCAATAGGAAAAAATGGAGTAGGAAATTTAATGGCTACAAGATCACAATGAAAAGCAAGCCTGACTTCTATAAATGGTATTAATCATATAGACATGAAAAGCCAGCAAGAAACTACAGCTTATGTTACTATAATGAAGCTTCTAAACCATACTGGACAAATTCCTGAACTAAATTATAGCTTATATGCTTGTTCAGAAACAGGATTGTTTCTTTGGAGATATTCTAAGTATCTTTCTGCAAGCACATGATTAGGATTTTATGCCAAGAATTCTTTCAGAAATATTAGCTTATACACTTATAGACATATAAACTTGTCTCAGTCACCCTGTTTGTCAGAATTCACATCTGTTTAAGTATACAGAGGTCCTCTTTAGTCCCACAGACCACATGACTGAAGCATAATTCCACCCTACCCAAATGAAAAGAAAACCTCCAAGTGTTGAGCCTAGATTTCAATAAATAAATAATCATTATTGTAATGCTATCTTTATTTTAGACTCACCATCCCACTTTTAACATACAATCAGATTAGAAAAGGAAATTCTCTCTTAAGACAGTTCTCATTTTGGTCTTGGTTACAGAAAATTTTCCTTTTGAGGACTTTTGGCCTCCTGCCACATATTATGCCTGATTGACACTCAAAACATTCTGAAAAGCCACTCAGAACTGACCTCACAAACCTCCCAACCCTGTAACTGGATTATAAATCATAATATGGCATCCCTTAGACCAAAATGGTTTAGCATTGGACTAGGGAAGATTTAATTCATTTTGTATTTTTATAGGCCTACCTCTTATTGAGCTGTGTGTCAGACAAGAGGTTATGAAAGCAAGTTATAGTAACCACACTTTATAGATGAAGCTCACAGCAGGCCAGGAAACATAACCAAAGTTACACAGCTATTACAGAATCGAGTAGGGCTCTGAACACAGACTTTATTTTTCATGCTGGATGCTGAGTGACTATGAATCTAGTTATATTTGGCACCAGAGCATATGATCATGTGCAATATCTGATTATGAAGTAAGAATGTATTAGTAGCCCCAAAGAACTGCCCTATGTGAGGATTTTTGACTAGAGTGAAACTCTCTATAAAGAGCATTAATACAATAACTGTATAATAGAACACAGCTACCTACAGGAAGTGAGTGGCTTCCTACCTAGTTTTCTGAGGTACTAGCTCCTGGACAGGAGAGCTTGTGTTTCGAAGGTCATATACAAGAACTGAACCGTTGACCAGGCCAGCATATATGTAATTGTCTTCATCAAGACACCAGCAGCAGCTCCAGACCGGACGGCCAGCATTGTAAGTCTGAACCACAGTATTTGTCTCCAGGCTGTGGAAACACAAAAGACTTCTTTAATTAGGCATTATCACACTTTTGGCCATCTTAGAGCCTATGGAGGTCTGGTAGAAGCAGGATTTATAAAATATGACCAGAAGGCAGTGGTCCAAGGCCCTTTTGCTGGCTACAAGTGGTATCTCTTGACACCTCTTCTTAAAGTTGAAGGTGTTTATGCTCAACATGAAACTGAATTCTACCTAGGCAAGAGATGTGTATGTGCATACAAAGCAAAGAACAAACTAGAGTAATCTGGGGAAAGGTAATGCATGATCCTGGCAAAGAGTGGTGTGGTCTGTGCCAAATTCCAAAGCAACCTTCCTATTAAGGCAATAAGACAGCGAATTTGTGTGATGCTGTACCCTCAAAAACTTAAATTTAATAGAAGTGGATTTATTCTCTTGGAAGGAAAAAAAAAGGAAAATCATGCATATCAAAGGATGTAAATATTATTTCAGTGATAACCTTTTAAGAATATACCCATACACCCAAACTAGTCAGATCCCCCATTTTCTCTAGATAACTCCTTTCACATTTGTTGTGGGGGGGGGGGACAAATGTTTTCCTTATAAGCTCTAAGCAAGTAAAATATTAAGTCAAAGGGATATTAATAGCACATTGCCCACGCTTCCTTAAAACATTCCCCAAGGCTTCCCTGGCAGCGCAGGGGTTAGAGACAGCGCTGTCAAGCTATCACCAGTCACTGCAGCACGAGTTTGATCCCCTGCCGGCCAGGAGCAACCCACATGACCCGGCAGACCTTTCCTGTCTCGACCACTGCTCCTCTCAACAGTGTATTTCAGTAGATTCCCCTGTTTTGCACCCCACTCTGTCTCTGGTGAACCCGCTCACCCCCCGCACTTCTGGTCTGCACCCCAGTTCTTGTATGCATAAATAAATAAATGTTAAAAAAAAATTCCCCAGTTACCTATTACACAAGTAATCAATACCCCCTATTGTTTAATACCATTAGGAAAAACCCAGTGCATATACAGGCATAATGGTACATTGACTTTGGAGATAAAATTAAGCTGAAACATTCTTAAAAAGTCAAAAGGCCTCAGAGCACTGTCACTCAGGTTTTACCAGAGAAATTAAACAAGAATCCAACCATTAGCTATCTGATCAGAACATTTTTTGTTTTAAAAGATTTATTTATTGGGCCTTCCCGGTGGCACAGCGGTTGAGCGCTGGGTTGCGAAGCTGCCTGCGGCCTCTGCGGCGCCGGTTCGATCCCCGGCTGCTCCCGGCCACCGGAGGAGGGTCCCACATGGCGTGCAGACCTCTCCTGCCGCCCGCTGCTCCCCTCAGCAGTGTACTTCGGTCCTTCTGCCTGCTCTGCTCCCCGCTCTGGTGAATTCTCTCACCCTCCCGCGCTTCTGACTGTACCCAGTGCATGTATAAACAAAACAAACAAACAAATAAATAAATAAAAATAAAATAAAAAAAAAACATGCCTCTAAAAAAGAAAAATAAAAGATTTATTTATTTATGCATACAAGAGCTGGGGTACAGGCCAGAGGTGCAGGGGGTGAGAGGAATTACCAGAGACAGAGTGGGGAACAGAACAGGCAGACTGATGGAAGTACACTGCCTAGGGGAGCAGCAGGCGAGTCAGGAGAAGTCTGCTGCGCCATGTGGGCTGCTCCCAGGCTGGCTGGGAATCAAACTCGTGCTGCAGTAGCTGTGGAAAGCTTTATAGGCTGCACCTTAACCCTTGAGCAAACAGGGAGGCCCCAGAACTACTTTTTATTTATTTTTTTAAGATTTATTTATACAAGAACCGGGGTACAGGCCAGATACATGGGAGGGTGAGAGGATTCACCAGAGATAGATCGGGGAACAGAACAGGCAGACTGACGAAATATACTGCTGAGGGGAGCAGCGGCGAAACTGGAGAGGTCTGCCGTACCATGTGGGATTCTCGCTGGCCGGCCAGGATTAAACACGCACTGCAGAGGCTGCGAACAGGACTTCACAGCGCAGCGCTCAACTGCCTGCGCCACCAGGGGAGGCCCAACTGAAGCGTTTTTAGGATTTTATTTTTATTTAGAAGAACTGGGGTATAAGCCAGAATGATAGAAATAAGGAGTAAGCAATGCCATGATAGCACATGGTGATTCTGTAGTGTCAGATACCAAGGCTCCCTCGAATACTGTCATTCTCCCATCTCTGATATTACTCTTATCTACATGACTTCAGCTATATTTCGTAACACATATAATTTTTAAAAAGCAGGACACTACACACTGTTTTATAACTTGCTGTGCCAGCCTTAAAAAAAATACATTTTAAATTCCATGAACCTCAATCTCAAAAGGCAATGCCTTAGAACAAAAGTAAGACAGCTAAATCTATAACAATACAAATACTGATTTCCATGCTCTTGACAGCCCAGGTCCCATCTTCCTCCCCAAAGCACTCACCTGGTCAGTTTAACAGTGTTGTCCAGGGAAGCAGAAAGCAGTAAACCTTTGGGCTGACTGCTGAAAGCCAATCCTCGGATCTGTTTGCTATGCATGGGAATGTACTGACTACTTTTCATGTTGGCAGTACTCAACATCTTAACACCAAAGCCTGCCAAAGATGAGAGAGAGAATGAAACAGATCACTGAAAGTCAATTCAGGGCAAAGCAAGCTACCTTTGCAAATACCTCCTTTGTTCACACTTCTTGGCATGTATGTCTTTGGGAAAAAGTTGATGAAACTACATAAAAATTCTGTAGTTTTTTTAAGATTTTATTTTTGTGTAGAACTGGGGTGTTGGCCAAAGGTGTGGGTGGTGAGAGGATTCACCAGAGACAGAATGGGGAGCAGAGCAAGTGGACCTATTGAAATACACTGCTAAGGGGAGCAGCAGATGAGAAAGGAGAGGTCTGCTGCGCCATTATGTGGGTTAGCTCCAAGACGGGATATCAAACTGAGGCTGTAGCAGTGATAGTGCTGAGACTTAACCCCTAGGCCACCAAGGAGGCCACTCTACAGGGTTTTATGTTAAAAGTATATTCCACTCCAAATGTCATCAACAAGTGAATGATGGGCCTCCTTGGTGGCACAGGTGTTAAATACACAGCATTATTAAGCTATCGCCAGTCACTGCAGCACGAGTTCGATCCCTGGATAGGGAGTAACCCACATGGCGCAGCAGACCTCTCCTGTTTCACCTGCTATCCCTTCAGCAGTGTATTTCAGTAGATCTGCATGCTCTGCGCCCCACTCTGTCTCTGGTGAATCCTCTCACCCCCCACACCTCTGACCTGTACCTCAGTTCTTCTATGCAAAAATAAATAAAATCTTAAAAAAAAAACACACAAGTGAATAATAAACCACTGTATAAACATACAATGGAATACTCCCAGCAATAAAAAGGAACAAACTGCCAATTTATACAATAATATGGATGAATTTCAAATCTTATTCTGCAATGAGGCAGACAGGAAAATATCATACACAATTCTCTTACCTTTCTCTCAACTGGAGGCTCCTAATAGCCTCTCAACTCAATGATAATATTAGTGAATAGAAAACTACAATTGAGGGATTCCACACCCAATTCCATATGCACCTGTTTGTAAAAATATAGCTGTGAAACATCTGAATAGAATATCTAAGTGGAGAGACACAGGAAATAAAATCAGGCTGAAACAAAGGAACTTGACAGTCAGCAGAGATCATATACTGAAGATAGTAAAAAGACATATCTACAACACCGAGAAATGACTTAACTGGGCATGTGACAACATTAAGATAATCTAAAGTTGGGGGCCTCCCCGGTGGCGCAGCGGTTGAGCGCTGGGTTGCGAAGCTGCCCGCGGCCTCTGTGGCGCCGGTTCGATCCCTGGCTGCTCCCCGGCCACCGGAGGAGGGTCCCACATGGCGTGCAGACCTCTCCTGCCGCCCGCTGCTCCCCTCAGCAGTGTACTTCGGTCCTTCTGCCTGCTCTGCTCCCCGCTCTGGCTCTGGTGAATTCTCTCACCCTCCCGCGCTTCTGACTGTACCCAGTGCATGTATAAACAAAACAAACAAACAAATAAATAAAGCATGCCTCTATAAAAAAAAAAAAAAAAAAAAAATATTAAAAAAAAAAAAAAAAAAAAAGATAATCTAAAGTTAAGCTTAAAAAGCATTAAAATATGGGAAAATTAGTATAAATTGAAAAAAAACCCAAAATGAATATATACCCAAATTCTTTTACTTGAATTTTGTCAATTAAGCACTACTGAAACTTATTAGCTCTTGTTTCAACTTGAATCAACCCATGTGGTAGTGTTTTTACAAATATTTCCAGTCTGAAAAATTAATCTGAACTTTAATGGGACATATAAGGAATAACCTTCTTCTCCTTGGACCACACCAGTACGTGACACACCCAAACATCTCTTCTCACCTTATGTTTATCAGTGTTTCTGCCCTCTTGGTGAATTTGTGGACCAAGTCAAGAGGCACTAATGACATCTTGGCAGCTCTCTAAAGTATGTGCATTAACGAGACACCAACGAGAAAAGGTGATTTCATGGACTTTGGACAGAGTTCACCCACCAGTGAGTCATGGATTCTCCAAAGAGGGAGAGAAATAAATGGAGTCCAATAGTGAAAATGAAAGCTGAGGTTCTAGTCTGCTCACCTGGAAGGAGGGAGGCCTGAGGAGAAGGTTGTGACATCACCAGGCAACTCAGAGAATCACAGTATGTCATGATTCGGCAGTTTCCTGTCTGAGACACTGTGAAGGTCTTCTGGAAATGGTACTTGCGTTGGCTCTGGCTGGGGGGCAGGCAGTTCAGGAAACCTGCTTGGGAGCCCCCGAGTTGCTGTGAAATCTGATCTCGATGTGCTACAATAAGTTTTCGCAAGTCCTACAATGAAAAAGATTTTATAGAGGTGAAGCTTTTTCGTTTGCTATTTCCCTTAGCAAAACTCCTTAAGGCAAAATTTCTTGCACATTAGACGAAAATGTAACATGAATCCTAGAGAACTGCTGCAGTTTTCACAGTATTTCAATTAGCAACTTAAAGAAAACAGAATCATGAAATATTAGGGGTGAGAGTCTTTAATGGTAGTTTTGTTTAAAACCTTCACTTTATTTTTTATTTTTATTTTTTTAAAGATTTATTTATTTATGCATACAAGAACTGGGGTATAGGCCAGAGGTGTGGGCAGTGAGACAATTCAGAGAGAGAGTGGGGAACAGAACAGGCAGATTGACTGAAGTACACTGCTGAGGGGAGCAGCAGGTGAGACAGGAGAGGTCTGCTGTGCCATGTGGGTTAGCTCCCTGGCTGAGCATCAAACTCGTGCTGCAGTGGCTGCAGATAGCTTCAGAGTGCTGTGTCTTAATCCTTTGCACTGCCAGGGAAGACCTTATTTATTTTTTAAACCTTCACTTTATTGATACAGAGAGCTGAAATGACTTAGACTTTTGAATTATCAGGTGTTTAATTTTTAATAAGTTCATACTAGGGCCTTCCCGGTGGTACAGTGGTTGAGCGCTGGGCTGCGAAGCTGCCCACAGCCTCTGCAGCGCCGGTTCGATCCCAGCTGCTGACGAGGGTCCCACATGGCTCAACACACCTCTCCTGCCGCGCCCGCTGCTCCCCTCAGCAGTGTACTTTGTCCTTCTGCCTGCTCTGCTCCCCGCTCTGACTCTGGTGAATCCTCTGACCCTCCCGTGCTTCTGACTGTACCCAGTGCTTGTATAAATAAATAAAATCTTAAAAAAAAAAAAAGTTCATACTACTGTATAATATCATAAACTGCGTAAGTTTTGGGAAAATGCCCTAATCAGAAATAAACAGGTGGTCATGTTTAATTCCTGGGAAACTTGGTAAATCCTATTCGTATCTGAGATGAACCTAAGTAATACTTGGAATCCTTTCCAATTTCTATTCCAAAAGTTGTCTGGAATAGAAAGGATAAACTTACCTGGACACGACTTTGAAGCTTAGTGCATTCATCAGTGAGGACTTGAAGTTGGAGCCGGCACTGTGCTGATTCTAATTCGGCTTTCTTTCTTAGCATCTGCTCCTTCAGTAATGAACTAGGAGGAAAGTCAGCAAGTGGAGCTTAGGAAGGTTATAGAAGACTTCCCACATCAAGACCGCATAGTAAGTTTATGTTATGATACACACATTTTACTATGAACATGTGTCATAAAAGGATAAAGTATAACAAGAAAAAAAGTGTAAAATCACTAAGGAAGTTACATGTAAGACTGAATTCTTGAGCCTACTGGGCTTCAGGGTTAAAGTAGGCCCTAATGACCAGAAGTCTGGCTCCTACTAGGGGATAGGGACTAAAAATGTATAATGAAGAAACGGAGCCAAGGGCCTCCCCGGTGGCGCAGTGGTTGAGCGCTGGGTTGCGAAGCAGCCCGCAGCCTCTGCAACACCGGTTTGATCCCCGGCTGCTCCCTGTCCACCAGAGGAGGGACCCACATGGCGCGCAGACCTCTCCTGCCGCCCGCTGCTCCCCTCAGCAGTGTACTTCGGTCCTTCTGCCTGCTCTGCTCCCCACTCTGGCGAATTCTCTCACCCTCCCGCGCTTCTGACTGTACCCAGTGTTTGTAAAAATAAATAAATAAAAATAAATCTTAAAAAAAAAAAAACAGAGCCAAGCGTACTACTTAAGCTAGGGCCAAATCATTAAAAAACAACAAAAAACACCAAACCACCCCCCCAACCACAAAAACAAAGAAAACAATATTGGTTGTTCACCAGATAGTCAAATAATACACCCCGCCCAAAGCTGAAGTTATTAACAGACAGCATACATTCAAGCAATGGCTAACAAATACCAATTAAAATTAAAAAATATGAATAGGCAATAAAGAGAAACAATGCATAAGGAAAGCACACGCTCGGGGCCTCCCTGGTGGCTCAGCGGGTTGAGCACAGTGCTGTGGAGCTGTCCGCAGACTCTACAGCGCCGGTTCGATTCCTGGCCGGCCAGGGAGATTCCCACATGGCGAGGCAGACCTCTCCTGCCTTGTCCGCTGCTCCCCTCAGCAGTGTTTCAGTCCTTCTGCCTGTTCTGCTCCCTGCTCTGTCTCCGGTGAATTCTCTCGCTCTCCCTCGCCCCAGTGCTTGAATAAATAAATCTTAAAAAAAAAATTGAAAAAAGAAGGCACATGCTCATCAAGAATAAAACTCACGGGCCTCCCTGATGGCGCAAGGGGTTAAGCACCACACTATGAAGCAATCCGCAGCCTCTGCAGCATGAGCTCGATCCCTGGCCAGACAGGGAGCTGACCCACATGGTGCAGGAGACCTCTCCTGTCTTGCCCGCTGCTTCCCTCAGCAGTGTATTTCAGTCGATCTGCCTGTTCTGTTCCTCTCTCTGTCTCTGGTGAATCCTCTCACCCCCACACCTCTGGCCTGTACCCCAGTTCTTGCACAAATAAATAAATCTTTAAAAAAATTAAAAAAAAAAGAGAATAAAACTCACAAATCTGTATGTACTTAAAGACAGTTTCAAAATATGAAATTCAAAGATAGATTGCTACTCTAATGAGATAGGACAGAAAAAGGTGAAAATTGGAAAGGAAGGGATGGAATTGGCTTTATTATCATGGAAACCAAAACTATAGTGGGTTCTTCAGAGAATCCACAAACTGTTAAAGAGTTCAGCAAGACTGCTGGAATGAAGACTAAGAAAACTAAGTCACTAGCACCCCATATATACCAGATAACTGATTAGTAAATGTAACAGAAAAAAATTCACTCACAGGAACAAACCTTAAAACAGCAACCTAAGAAAGTTAAAGAGCATATAAGACTTTATTAAGCAAAATACACTGTAAATGACACAATATAAAAGTAAGTGGAAGGAGATTACAGAACGTTCATGGTTGGACAGATTAGCATTTCTCAAGTGCTAATAATAAATTAAATGAATTTAATAATAAATCTAATAATAAATCTATTTATTTATTTTTTTTTTGGGAAGCATTTTTTTTTTTTAATAGAGGCATGTTTTATTTATTTATTTGTTTGTTTGTTTTGTTTATACATGCACTGGGCACAGTCAGAAGCGCAGGAGGGTGAGAGAATTCACCAGAGCCAGAGCAGGGAGCAGAGCAGGCAGAAGGACCGAAGTACACTGCTGAGAGGAGCAGCGGGCAGCAGGAGAGGTCTGCGTGCCATGTGGGACCCTCCTCCGGTGGCCGGGGAGCAGCCGGGGATCGAACTAGCGCCGCAGAGGCCGTGGGCAGCCTAGCAACCCAGCGCTCAACCGCTGCGCCACCGGGGAGGCCCCTATTAATAAATTTAATGCAATCTCTATCAAGATCTGAAAGAGTTTTTCCTGGAACTTAGCAAAGTAATTTTAAAATTAATATGAAAGAGCACAGTGCCAAAAACAGCAAAGCCAATTTTGAAGAATAATGTAGGAGTATGTATTTTAAAGCTACAATAAATTAGAACTCAGAATAGAACAAGAATTAGTAAATAGATATTGGAACAAAACAGCCCATTCATCTGTAGAAACTTCATTTAGGATACAGGTAGCAGTGGAAATTTATACAGAAAGAACATACTTTTAAATAATTACACATAAAACTAAATTTCAGATAAATACTACTTCACCCCGATTAGTCTGGTAATATAAAGTGGGCAAAAGCATGGAAAAAGAAATCTCTTCCACTGATATTGGTGGGACTATTAATTGGAAAAGCCTCTTGGAAGAACAATTTGACTGCATTTAGTAAACCTGAAATTACATATACCCTCCAATAAAGTAATTCTATTTCTATACCTGAAGAAATTCTCACCTAGCTCTGTGCAGAGTGCTTTATATTAAAAACAAACAAACAAAAAAACTGGAAACCACCTTAACCGTTCACCAATACAAAATATAGAATAGATATGTACATACATACATACAAGACAAAATAGCTCAAGTTAGAGGACTAGAATATTATAGAGAAATTGAAATAAATAAGCTAGTGCTGTATGTGTCAACTAGGATTGCCTAGAAATATTAAGCAAAAAAGTAAGTCACAGGATAAAGAAGATGTGGCACATATATACAATGTAATTATTATCTTTTAATAAATGTTTATTTTTTTATTATTTAAAAAAAGATTTATTTATTTCTATACAAGAACCGGGGTACAGGTCAGATGTGCAGGAGGGTGAGAGGATTCATCAGAGACAGAGCAGGGAACAGAACAGGCAGACTGACGAAATATACTGCTGAGGGGAGCAGCAGGTGAGACCGGAGGTCTGCCTCACCATGTGCGATTCTGAGGCTGTGGTCAGCTTCACAGTGTGGCGCACTGTGTTACTGAGCACACAGTAACAAGTTGTCTTAGTATAGTGTGTTTCACTCCTCTTTCATGGAAGATTTTTGTGATCTATATATGTCTTCCAGGGATGGATATTTCAGATGGTGCTACACAGGTTAGCATTCCTTAGATAACAGGGATAGAATACACTTAACTAAAATTGAAACCAAAATTGAAAATCAATGTATTGACATGTGTAACAAAAATCCACTGGAGTCTGACGCGAGTATCAGGAACCTGTTTTCCTCCACTTCTAGGCCCTGCTATCGTATGCACTGACTATTTTCACATAGGCTTTTCCTTCTATGGCTGAGAAGTCTGGGACTACATTTTATTCTTAAGTATTTCAGCAAAAGTCTGGGGGGCCTACATTCATTGAATCAGCAGAAGTCACAATTATTTATATTCCAGATCCTCATTTTTAAGGGTACAAGGAGAGCAAACCAAACTGACCACCATCAGAAGATGATCAGACATATACAACAAATCAGAATGTGAGAGAGATCGCCAATAAGCCCCACATAAAACCCAAGTCTCAGAACCACACTAAGAATGACTCACACCACCTTTTACAGATGTGCATAGAAGGAAACAAAAGGGAACGTTCCAGCGAGGCACTCTTGCTGCCTACCCCACCTACCTTTTCATGCGCTCATGCTCACTAGTGTCCAACGCTCTCAGGGTTCGGGCATAAAGGACAACGATGTCATTGTGCTTTGCTTTCTTGTTGCACTAAAGAGTTCAATAAGACATAATTAGTAGGAGGGATTGGGGTCAAAATAAGGGGGTTGCAATTGTATGGGGAATATAAAAATAAAATTTATTAAAAAAAAAAAAAAAAAGACATAATTAGTATAGTTCTGGGAATTTTCCTGACTTAATATGCCAACTGTGCAAAACACACAGTACTTACCTGAGGGCATTTTCGTGCCTGTCCTTTGAGCCATTTAGAAATGCACCTATACCCAAAGAGGTGTCCACAACGTAGTGCTGAAAGCCGGTGGTCCCCAGCATTGGTCCATTGTTCTAGACATATTGTGCAAGTGTCCCCTTCATCCTCATCCATAGAAGCAGAAGTCAGAAGAGGATTAGACATCTGGGGCGACTGCTAAATGGAAAACAGAATACATTCAAATGAGAAAAAATGCAAAATCAATCTTGAAGAGGATGTACAACTCCACCAAATTCACCAAACTGCACAAAAATGATCCAAAACTGAATTGAAAACACTATAGAAAAATGGTAACATCTATTAACCACTTGTTATTTTTTTCTAGAATGTAATCTGGTAAAATAAAGTAGAAGTCATGAAAATACTACTTTTTGATCTTATGAAATTCTTGGGTATATTTTTCTTCATTCAAATGAAGAAAAGGCACAAAATATAAAAAAAACAAGCCCAGGGAATAGTGGGCTAGGAGTTGTCTCAGTGCTATTACCGGTACAGCCTGAATTTGATCCCTGGCCAGGGAACTAACCCACATATAGCACAACAGACCACTCCTGTCTCGCCCAATACTTCCCATATCAGTGTATTTTAGTAAATATGCCTGTTCTGCTCCCCACTCTCTCTCTGGTAAATCCTTTCACTCCTACAACTATACAGTATCTCTGGCCTACATTGCGGTTTTTCTTTGCAAAAATAAATTAAAAAAAAAAGGGGGGGGGCCCTCCCCGGTGGCACAGCGGTTGAGCGCTGGGTTGCGAGGCTGCCCGCAGCCTCTACGGCGCAGGTTCGATCCCTGGCTGCTCCCTGGCCACCGGAGAAGGGTCCCACATGGTGCGCAGACCTCTCCTGCCACCCGCTGCTCCCTTCAGCAGTGTACTTCGGTTCTTCTGCCTGTTCTGCTCCCTGCTCTGGTGAATTCTCTCACCCTTCTGCACTTCTGACTGTACCCAGTGGTTGTATCAATAAATAAATCTTTAAAAAAAGGGGGGGAGCCTCCCCAGTGGCACAGCAGGTTGAGCGCAGTGCAGTAAAGCTGTCTGCAGCCTCTGCAGCGCAGGTTCGATTCCTGGCGGCCAGGGAGCTACCCACATGGTGAAGCAGACCTCTCCTGTCTCGCTGCTCCCCTCAGCAGTGTTTTCAGTCCATCTGCCTGTTATGCGCCCTGCTCTGTCTCTGGTGAATCCTCTCACCGTCCCACACCTCTGGCCTATACCCCAGTTCTTGTATAAATAAATATTTTTTTTTAAAAAGGGAAAACATGGAAGCCATACAGAAGCAAAAAGTAGATCAATGACGTTTTAGGATTGGTAGAGTCCACAGTTGATATAAATAACTCATTTCTCAGGGCAACGATGAGTAGATGTCATTTTTGAAAATGAAAATTGTTTTTCACACAGCAATCATACTTGGCCTAACAGTTCATAAAGTACACTCATATCTAATATCTATTATTTTAGCTAATACATAATCTTACAAATAGGCAGGGCAAGTTATCCTTCCACCTCTTCCCACCATTTTTAAACCTAAGTGGCAACAGTCACACAAAAGAGTAACTTGGAGAGCATCACATCTGAACCTCCTGCCTACAAATCCTACAAAATTTCCCTTGTGACTGCAGCTAAAATGACAATCCAAGTCTTTCACACTGAAAAGGATATTCAGGAATTACCTGTTGGGGGACAGTCTCTCCTGCACTGCCACATGCAGTTTCTTGCTCTGTTGAGATACTTCCTACTTGCTCTGCCAAGTTGTTTCCAGAAATGATAGGTAATAAACAAAAGAACACATAAGTCACCTATGAGAGGCTAGCAGCAGAGAGCATTGATTCATACAACTTTCCATTTCTAACTGGTAGTGTTGCTATGACAATTTCCCCAAGAAGCATCAGCAAACATTTTATTAACATATTTTGGATATTTTCAAACATACATAAATGAAAGTAAACAAATTAACCCACAAGTAGCCATCACCTAATTAAAAAAAATAATATTTTGCCAATTTTGTTCCACCTAAGCCCCTATTCCCATTATTTTCTTTTGGAATACTTAATAACAAACCTTAAAATAGCTTGTCATGTGTAAAAACTTTCATAACACTAACAAACTTGAAAGATATAATCAAGAATCACATGTATTGCTATAAGCCAGTTAGCTCAATAATTAAAAAAAATGAAAAAAATATAGAATCTGTATCATTACTGTACCTAATAATACTTCTTTTAAAACTAGCTAATATAGGGCCTCCCCGGTGGCGCAGCAGTTGAGCACTGGGTTGCAAAGCTGCTCGTGGCCTCTGCAGCACAGGTTCGATCCCTGGCTGCTCCCCGGCCACTGGAGTAGGGATCCACATGGCGCGCAGACCTCTCCTGCCGCCCGCTGTTCCCCTCAGCAATGTACTTAGTCGCTCTGCCTGTTCTCTTCTCCGCTCTGGCTCTGGCGAATTCTCTCACCCTCCCGCGCTTCTGACTGTACCCAGTGCTTGTATAAATAAAAATAAATCTTAAAAAAAAAAAAAAGTAAAAAAAAAAAAAAAAAGTTAAAAAAAAAATAAAATAAATAAAACTAGCTAATATCAGGGTCTCCCTGGTGGTGCAAGGGGTTAAGCACTGCACTATTAAACAATCTGAAGCCTCTGCAGCACGAGTTCCATCCCCGGCTGGCCAAGGAGCAACCCACATGGTGCAGCAGCCCTTTCTTGTCTCGCCCGCTGCTCCCCTCAGCAGTATATTTCACTTAGTCCACCTATTCTGTTCCCCACTCTGTCTCTGGTGAATCACCCCCCACATCTCTGGCCTGTACCCCAGCTCTTGTATGCATAAATAAATAAATCTTTAAAAAAAAAACAACAAAAACTAGCTAATACTAGACACCCAGTTCACATTATTCAAAATCTATTATTTTAAATTCTTTAAGAATAGATTTATTCTGGGCCTCCCCGGTGGCGCAGCGGTTGAGCGCTGGGTTGCGAAGCTGCCCGCAGCCTCTACAGCATCGGTTCGATCCCCGGCTGCTCCCCGGCCACTGGAGGAGGGTCCCACATGGCGTGCAGACCTCTCCTGCCGCCCGCTGCTCCCCTCAGCAGTGTACTTTGGTCCTTCTGCCTGCTCTGCTCCCCGCTCTGGCTCTGGTGAGTTCTCTCACCCTCCCGCGCTTCTGACTGTACCCAGTGCATGTATAAATAAATAAAAATAAATCTTTAAAAAAAAAAAAAAAAAAAAAAAAGAATAGATTTATTCTAACCAGGTTTCAGACAAGGTCTCCACTATGAATCTATGTCTTTTATTTTTTTTAAAGATTTAGTTATTTATGCATACAAGAACTGGGGTGTAAGCCAGAGTTGTGGGGGGTGAGAGGACTCACCAGAGACAGAGTGGAAACAGAACAGGCAGACTGACTGAAACACACTGCTGAGGGGAGCAGTGGGTGAGTCAGGAGAGAGGTCTGCTGCGCCATGTGGATAGCTCCCTGGCCAGCTGGGGATCAAACTTGTGCTGCAGTGGCTGGCGACAGTTTGATAGCACTGTTTTTAACTTCCATGCCACCAGGAAGGCCCTGATTATGTCTCTTAAGTCTTTTTTCATTTTCTAACAATTCTCAATCAATCATTTTTATCTCTTCTTTGTCACTAATGTCCTGATGTGTTAGGGGATTATGGTCATTTGTGTTAAGATAAATCCCATACCCTAGATTTGTAAATTGCTTTCCTATGCTATTGTTTACTCACTGCTCTATCACATATTTCCTATAAACTGGTAGTTAGATCTAGCGGCTTCAGTAGATTCAGTTCTCTTTTGGGAAGAAAGAGAATACTTCTTAGTGTTTCTAACTGTAACACACCAGGAGGATCACAATGGGTTCAGGTGTTGTGAGGACAACCCCCAGATTATCAGGTTCTTCATCAAGCTCTCACATGATTTTTAATTTTTAGTCATTTCTTGAGATTCAAACTGTTCCATCACAGACAGTGGGAAACCTTCAAATTGGCTCTTAAAAACAACAAAAAGCAACTTCTACTGAAGTGTAATATACATACAGAAGTGTTCAGTGAATTTTTATAAACACATCTATAAACCAAAATGTCAACAAGAATACCCTTTATAATCATCTTATATCCTCCTTATATCTTGGGTGGGCAGGGAGGTGACCTTGTTCCCACCAAAGGTAACCAGGTTAGAATTTATATTAAATTCTAACATTGTAAATTGAATTTGCCTGCTTTTGCATATAAATGGTACCCCAGAGTCATCCATACTTATTTGTGGGGCAGTTCATTCATTTTCCCTGCTTTGTATAATTATACATAAATATAAAACAATTACTTTCTCATTCTACTGTTGATGGGTATTTACATAGATTGGGGATGTTTTTGTTATTACAAATAGGCCATTACATTCTCACACATGTTGAAAAATATACATTCATTTCTTAGTTATACACCTAAATCACACATAAAGTGAGTTTGTATAGATACTGCAAAAGTGCTTGGACCAATTTATACTTTGACCATCAGTGTACAAGAGGTCTGGCTGTTTTATATTCTTTTCAATACTTCAATTCTAGCTGTCAGGATGGCTGTTCATTGGTTACCACACTATGGTTTTAATTTGTATTATCCCTTGTGACTAATGAAATCTTTTTAAGTATTGTCAGTTGGCTACCCTCTTTTGGAAGTTCATTTTCAATCTTATGACTTTTTCTATCAGGTTGCAGGAGTTATAAATCTTAAATATATGTATATTTAAAATGTATTATAAATGTCTTCCCTCAACGATGGATTACCATCTCACACTTTTTTTTTTTTAAAGATTGTATTTATTTATACAAGAGCTGGGGTACAGGCCAGATGTGCGGAAGGGTGAGAGGATTCACCAGAGACAGAACGGGGAACAGAACAGGCAGATTGACTGAAATACACTGCTGAGGGGAGCAGCGGGCGAGACAGTCTGCCACGCCATGTGGGTATCTTCCCGGCTGGCCAGGATCGAACCTGCACTGCAGAGGCTGCGGACAGCTTCACAGCGCTGTGCTCAACCGCCTGCGTCACCCAGGAAGGCCCCCATCTCACTCTTTTAATGATATCTTTTGATGAGCATAAGTTCTAAATTAAAATTCATCTGTTTTGGGCCTCCCTGGTAGCACAGGTGGTTAAGTATCAGCCCTGTGAGGCTGTCTGCAGCCATGCAGCACGAGTTCGATCCCCGGCCAGAGGGCTGACCCACATGGAGCAGCAGACCTCTCCTGTTTACCCCCTTAACAGGGTATTTCAGTCAATCCACCTGTTCTGCTCCTCACTCTGTCTCTGGTGAATCCTCTCACCCCTCTCCCGTGTCTCTGGCCTGTGCCCTAGCTCTTGTATGTATAAATAAATAAATTGTGAAAAAAAAAAAATTCATGTTTTGTCATTGATTTGTTAGAGAAATCTGATCATTTGTCCTGTGGAATCTTTGACAATGGGGGTGGGGGTGGGGAGACAGAAGAAAGTACTAAGGGGCCTGCTGCGCCATGTGGGTCAGAACTCGTGCTACATGGCTGCAGACAGCCTCACAGTGCTGACACTTAACCCCCTGTGCCACCAGAGAGGCCCAAAACAGATGAATTTTAATTTAGAACTTATGTTCATCAAAAGATATCATTAAAAAAAAAAAGATATCATTAAAAGAGTGAGATGGGGGCATCCCTGGTGGTGCAGGAGGTTGAGCACACAGTTTCTAGCCTTCTGGAGTTTAAGATAAGGTTTCACAAGGATGTTAGCCTTGCAAATCCAAACTTAGTAAAATACTCACCTTCTGAAGTGACAGCTCTAGGTTCCTCTGCTTGGACAATACCCTCTTCAAACTCTGTGGAGTTGTCACTGTCAGAATCAGAACCACTTGACTCAGGCAAGTCTACAAACATAGGATCCCTAGTCTCTGAATCATAAGAAATGGTTGGCAAACGAGGCTGGGTCCTGCTCACTTGAAAATAAGCATCCAGTGGTGCTCTTGACCTATGTATGCAAAAAAGGCAACAGAATTATATAGTACAATGGACCATCACCACAAGAATAGCCCACAGAGAGTAGGGGAGGCTAAGAACTTACTCCTAATAACCCTCTGCAGAAATCTAAATGAAGACAAATCGTAAGTCTTTTGCCTCCTTAGTGGTAGTACAAGGGTTAAGTGTCTGCAATGAAGCCATCCGCAGCCACTGCAGCATGAGTTTGATCCCTGGCCAAAGTGGTGACCCACATGGTGCAGCAGACCTCTCCTGTCTCGCCCACTGCTCCCCTCAGCAGTGTATTTCAGTCAGTCTGCCTGTTCTACTCCCTACGCTGTCTCTGGTGAATCTTCTCACCCCCTGCACCTCTGGCATACACCCCAGCTATTGTATGCATAAATAAATCTTGAAAAAAAAAAAAAAAGACTTTTGCTTTTCTAAATTTAGGATATATATGAGGGGAAAAAAAAGATTCTGGGGTTAAACAGTTAACTTTTAACTTCAAGGTTTTTTTTTTTTTTTTTAAAAAAGCTTTTTATTTATTTATTTATACAAACACTGGGTAGGGTCAGAAGCGCGGGAGGGTGAGAGAATTCACCAGAGCCAGAGCAGGGAGCAGAGCAGGCAGAAGGACGGAGGTACACTGCTGAAGGGAGCAGCAGGCGGCAGGAGAGGTCTGCGTGCCATGCGGGACCCTCCTCCAGTGGCCGGGGAGCATCCAGGGATTGAACCGGTGTCGCAGAGGCTGCGGGCAGCCTCGCAACCCAGCGCTCAACCACTGCGCCACCGGGAGGCCCAATTAAAGGTTTTTATCTTCAACATTGGTTGCTTACTCTATGAAGATTCTCCTTGAGTTCTGCGAGCAAAACTGGAATATCTGCTTATCTCTCTCACCCCAAAATGTGAAAACTTTTACTTGCAACAGATGTACGTTAAAATAATGGTTATGCTGGGCTTACAACCTAACCCCACCCAGGATGGTGGTCACTTCTACCTCTAGCTAAAACAAATAGCAAAATATTTTCACTCCTCTAGGGCTTTGAGACTATGACCCTGACCAACAGGAAGCAGTTACAGAAGAAGAGAACTTCTCCCCAAAACCTCTTAAAATTAAGGGGAGGCGCAGCAGATCTCCCCAATAAATCCACCTGTTCTGTTCTCCAAATAAATAAAATTAAGGTGAGTAAAATCCCTCAAGGGGCAGAGGAAGGGGAGGGAAAGTGAGAACAACAAAATAGACCAGGTTAATTAAAAATTGTGAACTGGTCGGGAATCTACTTCACAGGGAATTGTAAAACAGGTAATATATTGCCTATTTTCAGTTTTTTAGTATCATCTAAACTAGAACACAAAATTATTTTCAACTCTGCAACACAATCTCAGGTTAGGAGGACTAGATTGTTTCCCACTTAGATAAGGTCTAAATTAGTTCACATTTTACTTTTTATAAAGTTTCTCTAAATCCAGCCTGCCTGTCTTCCAAAGTCTACCACACAACTGAGAGGACTGCCAATAAATCCTAGGTGAGTGGAATGTACTTGCAAGTTAATACATTTTTGACATACAAGACACAAATAATTTGAAAAGCCAGCTTCTACAGAAAGCACTACCAACAAACTGCCACCTAGTTTTCAAAGCACAGCAGGGTAACTTTTCCTTTCAATTATTTTGTGAAGTAAGTAAGACAAGCACTTTTATTTTCATGTGACTTATGAAAAAATGGAGTTCAGAAAAGTTACCTGATTTGTCAAGTATCAATGCCAAACTTCAAAGGACTCAATGACCACAGCCTAAGGTTATCAATTCCCAACCACACAAGTCAAACATTATTTACCTGGCACCATCTGTCCTCTGAGATCCCAAGACTCTTGCCCTGCGCGAAGCAGAACCCCTCCTCCTCCTTGCTCTCATTGGCCCGACACCATGGTCTGCAGATGAAGGTCTCAGAAATTCCAGCATGCCATGAAGTCTCTGCAGTCCACTGATAAAGCTGTTCATTGAATTCAACGAAGCTACCCTGACAGTGTGGTTAACACCAGATCCCTGGCCCTGGGCTTCCGAAGTTCCTGGATTAATGTTCTCAACATTATCTCCTGTCAAGGCCCCTACTCTCTCTGTCAGATTAATGGACACTTGTGGTAAAGGTGGGAGAAAAGGCATTCCACCCTGACTGCTGAGCACTTCAGCAGGAGCGGGCTGAATTAGGAGTGGTCCCACCCCTGGGCTGCTGAGCACTTCAGCAGGAGCAGGCTGTATTAGGAGTGGTCCCACCCCTGGGCTGCTGAGCACTTCTGCAAGAGAGGGCTGAAACAGGAGTGGTCCCCCTTGACTGTTGGCCACTTCAGCAGGAGCAGGCAGGAGCAGGGGTGGTTCTCCTTGGCTGCTAACCGCTTCTGCAGGAGCCGGCTGCTCTAACTCCATATGAAGATCACATTCCATTGCTTCGTGAGCCATCACTGGGAAAGCAATATTCGTAAAAAGTATTAGTAAAATAGATAAAAAACAGGTCATATAGCCAATACAGCTAACCTTTAAGGAGTTTTGTTTTAGATTGAGTTTACATTCTAGCCAATGGAAAAATAAACAATTATGAAATACTGACTATATAAGCTGATATTTGGTATTGGGAGTGAGACAAGGTGCACCATTTTAGACACAACTGTGTCACTCAGAGTGAAAAACTGAGGTGAGGTATGAAGGGTGTAAAGAAGGTGGTCAAGAAGAGCCAAGAGAGCATTTCAGAAGGACATCAGTACACAGGTCTCTGGTGAGTGTGGGTTTGGTGCATGAGAAAAAAGTAGACCAGAATAACAAGCATAGTAAGGAAGAGCAGACAGTATGGGATGAGGGTGATAAGGCAGGATACTATCATATGAAGGCCTCAAGGACCTCAGCAATAAATTTCCTCTGTGTAGGAATGGACTATAAGGGAGCAACAATTCAAGTTGCTCCCCTCAGCAGTGTATCTCAGTAGATCTGCTTGTTCTGCTCCCCACTCTGCTTCTGGCAAATTCTCTCATCCCCACCCCTGCATCTCTGACCTACACCCTAGTTCTTATATAAATCTAAAAGAAAAAAAGTTCAAGCAAGGTAACCAGTTTATAGGCTATTGTGGGAGTGTAAACTAGCGGTCAGAGAGGTTTGAGAAAGACTGCTAACAGTGGAGATGGAAAGAAGTGCTTTAAGACTCCATCGCTGTATATTGGAAGGATGCCTCCAACATGAGAGAGACAAAAGTAGACAAACAGAAGAATCTTAGGAGAAAGAAGACAAGGCAAGAAACAGTTTTAAAATATTCTACATTGGGCCTCCCTGGTGGTGCAAAGGGTTAAATATCAGCACTATGACACTCTGCAGCCACTGCAGCACGAGTTCGATCCCCAGCCAGGGAGATAACCACCTGGCGCAGCAGACCACTCCTGTCTCGCCCACTGCTTCCCTCAGCAGTGTATTATGGTCCATCCGCCTGTTCTGCTCCCCACTGTCTCTGGTGAATCCTCTCACCACCCAGCATGGCTGGCCTGTACCCCAGTTCTTGTATGCATAAATAAATAAATCTTTAAAAAAAAATTTCACACTAACGATATAGGGAGGGGGGAAAGGACAAATCAGAAAACAACAACTTTTTTTTTAAAAAGATTTATTTATTGGGCCTTCCCGGTGGCGCAGCGGTTGAGCGCTGGGTTGCAAAGCTGCTCGCGGCCTCCGTAGCGCCTGTTCGATCCCCACCTGCTCCCCGGCCACCGGAGGAGGGTCCCACCGTCCCACATGGCGGGCAGACCTCTCCTGCCGCCCGCTGCTCCCCTCAGTAGTGTACTTTGGTCCTTCTGCCTGCTCTGCTCCCCGCTCTGGCTCTGGTGAATTCTCTCACCCTCCCGCGCTTCTGACTGTACCCAGTGCTTGTATAAATAAATAAATATATATATAAATCTTAAAAAAAAAAAAAAAAAGATTTATTTATTTATTTATTTTTATTTATACAAGCACTGGGTACAGTCAGAAGCGCGGAAGGGTGAGAGAATTCACCAGAGTCAGAGCGGGGAGCAGAGCAGGCAGAAGGACCAAAGTACACTGCTGAGGGGAGCAGCGGGCGGCAGGAGAGGTCTGCGCGCCATGTGGGACCCTCCTCCGGTGGCCGGGGAGCAGGTGGGGATCGAACCGGCACTGCAGAGGCCGCAGGCAGCTTCGCAACCCAGGGCTCAACCGCTGCGCCACCGGGGAGGCCCGAAAACAACAACTTTTGGAGATTAAAAATGACAGTCAAAGTACAAGTAGTACCAGAAGAGAAATCCAAGGATACCTCCAGCAAGTAGAATAAAAAAGACAGTCACATAAAGCAATGAAAAAAGAAAAAAACAAAACAAAACCCAAGCCAGGCTATCTGACTAGCTGAAGTACCAGAGAGAAGAAAATGGAGAACAAAGTAAAGCAAAACCTCTGGTCAAGATGGTTAGAGACTTGTTAACAGTGAGTTTTCCTCAAAAATTACATTGATTAGAAAGAAGCAAATTGCAGATGAATCCACTATAATCCCATTTTTATGAAACTGAAAAACATGTAAAACCATGTTACGATCTGGACTTATTTCAGAGGGAGTGTGCAAGGGTACACATGAGGCCTTCATTTTATTTGTAATTTTAAAAAAAGATTTATTTATTTATGCATACAAGAGCTGGGGTGTAAGTCAGAGGTGGGTAGGTGGGTGAGAAGATTCACTAGAGACAAAGTGGGGAGCAGAACAGGTGGATCTCCTGAAATACACTGCTGAGGGGAGCAGCAGGTGAGACAGGAGAGGTCTGTTGCGCCATGTAGGTTAGTTCCCTGGCCTGGGGTTGAACTCATGCTGCAGTGGCTGCTGATAGCTTCATAGTGCTGAGACTTAGCCCCTTGCACCACCAGGGAGGCCCCTATATTTGTAACTTTTTTTTTTTTTTAAAAAGATTTATTTATACAAGAACCGGGGTACAGGGCGGATTCGTGGGAGGGTGAGAGGATTCACCAGAGACGGCAAGGGGAACAGAACAGGCAGACTGACGAAATACACTGCTGAAGGGAGCAGCAGGCGAGGCAGGAGAGGTCTGCCGTGCCATGTGGGACCCTCGCCAGCCTGCCGGAATCGAACCGGCGCTGCAGAGGCTGTGGACAGCTCCCCAGCACTGTGCTCAACTGCCTGCGCCATCAGGGGAGGCCCTATTTGTAACTTCTTTAAGGAAAAAAATTAGAAGCAATTATACCAAAGGGTCAAGGCCACGCTATGTTAGATTTGGATGGTGAGGGCACAAGTCTTTTAAAACTTCATCTGGGTCTCCCTGGTGGCGTTTGAGCACAGTGCTGTGAAGCTGTCCGCAGCCTCTGCAGCACGGTCCAATCCTGGCTGGCCAGGGAGAGAAACCCAAATGGCACAGCAGACCTACTTCAGTCAGTCGGCCTGTTCGGTCCCCCGCTCTGTCTCTGGTGAATCCTGTCATGTCCCACACATTTGACCTGTACCCTGGTTCTGTATCCATGAATAAATAAATCTTTTAAAAAATAAAACTTCGTATCTGTACTTTTCAGGATGGTTAAATGTTTAAAAATGAAGTTTCTTCCCATCAAATGCCAGTTTTGCCTAGAGAGCAACCAGTTCTGCTTAAAACAGGAAGACAGAGAGAAGAATCCAAGTGCAATTCACAACTGTATGGTCCACACCAAGAACTGCCCAGCAGCTGCTAAACACCTATAGAATGACGAACCCTACACCCAAAAATCCAAGCCAAAACCAACCAGCCGATGAACCCCAACAACTAAGAACACGATACAAAGAGGTACAGCTAGAGCAGAGACACAGAACACTTTTACCCTGGCAGAAGAAAGTTCTATGAAGGGCCTCACTGGTGGCGCAGGGGTTAAAGTCTCAGCGCAATCAAGCTATGGCACTGCTAGCCAAGGCCTGAGTTCAACCCCCAGCCAGGGAGCCCCCACATGGCTCAGCAGACCTCTCCTGTCTCACCTACTACTCCCCTCAGCAGTGTATTTCTTCTTCTTTTTTTAAAAAAGATTTATTTATTTATTTATACAAGCACTGGGTACAGTCAGAAGCGGAGGAGGGTGAGAGAATTCACCAGAGCCAGAGCTTAGAGCAGAGCAGGCAGAAGGACCCAAGTACACTCAGCAGTGTATTTCAATGGGTTCGCCTGTTCTGCTCCCCATCCTGTCTCTGGTGAATCCTCTCACCAATCCCCCCCACCTCGCCGCCCTACACCTCAATTCTTAGATGCATAAATAAATAAAACCTTAGTATTTTTTTTTTTTTTAAAGAAAGTTCCATAGAGCCGCGCTGGTCTAGAGCAAAGCTTCCCGATCGATGTGGGGAAACGTCTCGACCCCTGCAACCCCCGGGATAAGGCGGGGTGCCTAGAGCAGACGGCAGCAGGCCACCCATGGCTTTCACACGACGCTACTTTTTATTTTCTACGTGCGCCATCCAAGTCGGCGCTAGAGCAAACGGTGAGCCTCTCCCTCGCCACCGCACGCAAGGCCGGAGCTCAGCTTGCGATCAGCGCGCCCCGGCGCGGAGTCCACGGGTTCAAATCCCCGCCCCGCCACTTAGTACCTGAGGTTCGCGAGGCGGCTTTTCTAGCTCCCTCAGCCCAACTTTTTGAGGCCAGTAGAACTTGGGGGGGCGGGGAAAAGAAGCTCCCCCGTCACAGAGCGACTGAGAGGCGAAGTTCTGTGGAGACCTGAAGGGGCGCAGGAGCGGGTGCCAGCAGCCTGTGGAGAAAGAGGGGGGTCCCGACTCCGCAGGCGACGAACTGGGCTCCCAGGGGTCACGGAAGTTCCCGCCGTCCCAGCCGTCCCGCCCGCAGCCGCTGCCCGGGCGCCTCCCCCGCGACGCCGACAGAGCGGGAGTTCGGGCGCCTCGGCCGCGACCGTTGGAGGCGCCAAGTCTCCCCGGCCGCCCCGTTCCGGGCCCGGCCGCCCCACGGGGCGTCACTAGGCCCCGCGTCCGAAATCCAAATCCAGGAAGTTACTCCGGAGCCTGAGGCCCAAGCTCTGGGGGGAAGCGAGCGCCCCTCTCACCTGAAGCCGGAAGGGCGCGGCCGCGCTCGAGAGCCCACGCAAGCGAGGGACGCCTCCCTCGCGGAACGCCGACCCCTCAGGAGCCGCTCAAGCGGCCCGCCCGAATCTCGGGCGCGACCTGCCCCTATTGGTCATCAGTCCCAGTCGCAAACCAATAGCATCTCTTCTTCTTCGTTAGGTCGGCCTTGGCTGAAACAGAAGCGCCGTCATTGGCTGGTTTGTCGTAAACTGACTAGGCGGGGCCACGCTAGGAGGCCTCCTCTAATTGGTACAAATCTACGTCTGTCTTCTTTGTTCTGCTCCCCAAGGGAAGAGCGGAAGCGCTTACGTGCACTTTGTTATCCAAAAATTAGAAGCAACTCGAAAGCTCGCCATTAGGTGAATGGATATGTTAATTGTTCCCTCTACACATTGGCATAGTTTTCAGCTACTGTAATTTGAATAGTTGAATAGTTTCTACAATTCCATTGAGTAAAAAGTAATGAATTATAGATACAGGTAATAACCTGGATGAATCTCAAATAATTATTCTGAGTGAAAGAAGGCAAACATTTTATGCACCATATGATTTCGTTTATATAAAGCTTAAAATGCAAACTATAATGACAGAAAACAGATCAGTAGCAGGAAAGGGGATACAGGGATTGATTATAAAGGGCCATGAGGAACTTGGGTGGGCGATAGTGTTATAGGACAGGGAGAGGGGCAGCCCAAACCCCGCAAACCTGCCTGTTCTAAATGGGTTCTGCCATCCGCCGCATCAACACAAAACATATGACACTTCAATGGGAAGGAACTTTAATAAAAACTAGGAAACAATACAGGTAAGGCAAAGAGTCTAGTTTCTAAATGAAGCACCCAAAGTTACCCGTCCCCTCGTGGGTAAAACTCCATCCATATGGGATCGGCCCAGAGCAAGGCCCCAAAGCCTGCCACAAGTCTAAAGCATCTTCCAGTGGGGACCCACAGAAAAGAGTCAGAAACAACCAGACAAGCCCAGAAGGAAAAGAGCAAAATCAACATCAAGATAAAAGCTGCCATTGTCACCTCCCTACGGGTCTCACCCACATCTGTGTCACCCCGTCCACGACCAAAAGACAAGCGCAGTTTCTTCACATGTCTCTAGGCTCCATGCGCCTCCTCCAGGTCTCCTGGCTCCATCCTGCTTCCTTCCTTCCTTAGTCTCTTCTGCCGCTTCTCCTCTTCCTGCTCAGCTCCACCCTCCCTTGGGTGGGGCAGGGAACCTGGAACTTCCTCCTTTCTTGGGGACCACCCTGTTACAATAGGACCCTTGATTGTGATGCTTTCTTGGGTGTACACATGTCAAAACTTATCAGGTTGCACACTTTAAAATGTGTGTAGTTTATCCTGTGACAATTATACCTTATGCTGCCCCCCCCAAAAAAAAATCAGAATTATGGGGCAGGAGAAAGGAGTCTAAAGAGGGGGACTGAGTGATGGGCATAATGGAAATTTCTGGTGTCATATTATTGGGGTAGGAGTTTGCATTACTAATATGTATGCATTTGTCCAAATCTATCACATGATCTAGTGAGGATTTATGCATTTCTCAACATGGAAAATTTACTTGTTTGTCTCCTCCCCCCAAAACCTCCATAAAACAAACAATTGAATTTCAGTTAATAAATGCTCAAGTGTTTAGAAATGAAGTGTACTGATGTCAGAAATTTTCCTTTTCATACATAAGAAATTAGGAAGTATTAATGGATAGATATGGACAAATGGTTAAGTATGTGATTAAACAAATATAGTAAATTGCTAGTTGTAGGATTTAGTGGGTGGGTGTAAAAGTGTCCCACGTATAATTCTACTGACTTTTTTGTGTATATGGAAGTTTTCATGAGTAAATGTTGGCAGGAGGGTTTAGGTACAGGGCTTTGGGAGATACACTGTGAGAAGTCCTGAAGATTACACTTTATTAGTTTCACTGTAAATCCACTTCTTCCTGTGGTCTGCCAGAGTGTGAATAACCAATTCATTAGGGAGAATTTTCACTGTAACTCCTAGAAAGGCGAACAAAGTATTTTAAAAATGAAATGGTAGTACCTGAAAATAAGCTCTAAAAATGTCATATTAAATGTTCAACTCACCCAAGTTGTTCTACATTTTTTTTTTAAAGATTTATTTATTTTTATACAAGAGCTGGGGTATAGGCAAGAGGCACGACAGGGTGAGAGGATTCACCAGAGACAGAGTGGGGAGCAGAACAGTCAGATGACAGAAATACATTGCTGAGGGGAGCAGCGGGCACGACAGGAGAGGTCTGCCATACTACATGGGATTCTCACCAGCCGGTGAGGATCGAAGCTGCACTGCAGAAGCTGCGGACAGTTTCACAGCATGGCGCTCAACCCGCTGTGCCACTGGGGAGGCCCGAGTTGTTCTACATATTAAAGCTTATAATATCACTCTCCATTAATTTAGGTTAAAAAAAGAAAATCAAGAATAAGTAAAAGATACAAAAGAAATCATTTACAATTTTACTTCCAGAGATTACTAGAATATAAACTCTGGATTGAATTTTATTTTTTTATTCTCATGTTTGGAACAGTGCTCAGCACATTTGCTGTTGAATAGCTTGGAATGGGGGTTCTGAAAAGGAAAGGCAGAAATTAATGTAACTTAAGTAAAGCATACACTGTGAGCAAAGGTGGAAAAATTTGGGCCATATTATAGTAAACATGGGTCTGAGTATGGCAGCGATTAAAACCTAGGAGTTCCTAGGCTAACATATTTTGTTTCTCCTATATGGCATTTGAAAGGTTCACCACATTAAAACAAGTTTTTATGAGATGCTATCTTTTATTTATTTTTTAAAAAGATTTATTTATTTATACAAGAACCGGGGTACAGGCCAGATTCGTGGGAGGGTGAGAGGATTCATCAGAGAAAGAACGGGGAACAGAACAGGCAGACTGATGAAATACACTGCTGAGGGGAGTCAGGAGAGGTGAGTGAGTGAGCAGGTGAGTCAGGAGAGGTCTGCTGCACCAGAGATTGAACTTATGCTGCTGTGATTGCTAATAGCTTCATAGGTTGCAGTTTTTTTTTTCTAATTTTTAATTATAAATCCATTGCTCCATAAAATTTTCTGATTTAGACTTTTTTTTACTTTATTTTTATATTCCCCATACAATTGCACCCACCTTATTTTGACCCCCCCTTATTTTTGACCCCACCCCCCATAGTGTGCCTCTGGTTTATAGTTGTTGATTTTGATTTTTTCTTTCTTATAGTTATTCTTTTTCCTGGTCCCTTATTTAGGTTTTCTAGATTCCTGCTATGAGTGAAATCATCTGGTAGTTTTCTTTTTCTTTCTGGCTTATTTCGCTGAGCATGATCCCTTCCAGCTCCATCCATGTTGCTGCAAATTGCATGTGCTTATCTTTTTTGATTGCTGAGTAATATTCCATGGTGTATATGTACCACATCTTCTTGATCCAGTCATCTATTTTTGGGCATTTGGGTTGTTTCCAAAGCTTAGTTATTGTAAATAGTGCTGCTATAAACATAGGGGTGCAGGTGCCCTTTGGAATTAATGTTTCTGTGTCCTTTGGGTAAATACCTAGGAGTGGAATTGCTGGATCATATGGAAGCTCTATCTTTAGTAGGTTGAGGAAGCGCCACACAGCGTTCCATAGTTGCTGAAGACCAGCCTCGGCAAAATGTCATGTCAGGAGTCCCTGAAAGGATGAGATGGCGTTGGCGAAATCTTAAGGGTTAAGGGGAAGGGGATGAGGTAGTGAGGAGACACTGACACTCGATGAGGTGCAAGCATTTTCTACTGAGGGACTCAGCAGGTCTTTATTCATTTTTTGCAAGCAGTGAGATGACATCATCATATACATAGAAGCAAAGCAGAAACAATCAGTGCATTCTTTTCCCATAGACTTTTGGCTGCTACGTGCTCTCAGCAAAAAGGCAACCTTCAAGGTTAATAGATAAAAAACTAAACCTTACACTAAAACTCATTATTTTAGCTTAGACAATTACCTAAGACAGTTGATAGCCACCAGTACACCCCTATCAGCTAAAGCCTAAGCATCAAAAGACTCTTCTATTCATATGACCTTCAGCCAGAGACCAGCTACTTTTTGGTTATCAGCTAACAGGATTTTCTACCTAGAAACTTCTTAACATAATTAACTTCATTTTAAAACTTTCCTAAGAAACTTCTAAAAAAAGCAAAAGAAGAACTTACTATAATCATCCTGGATTGCTTGTCAGGCATGTTCATGTATAACAAACTCTTTCCCATTCATTGTCAGGCAGGCCAAATTTACAGTGTTTAATTTTTTAGCAGGTAATTCTCTGTGCCATGTGCTTATAATATTCTTACACATATACTTTATTGCCCAATGTATTTTCTGAGAAGTTTTTCTTTTTTTATGACCAAGAACAAAAAACAAAGGGATGCTTATAGGTTATAAATTAATCTTCAGCCCACGGTGTGCGAGGCACAAGGAATCATCAGCCCCACGGTGTGAGGCTCTTTGGAAATCTTCGGCCCCACGGTGTGTGGCCCTTTCTCTTCAGCCCCACAGTGAGGCTCTTTTTCTTAGCTGCTTGCCAGTGTCTTATCTGGCTGGGGCAGCAAGGGCCCCTCCACCCCCATAGTGGTTGTGCTATAGGGTAGCCCCGATATTGAACGGGGTGCCTGGCTGTGGGTCCTCACCCGCGCGCTTACAAGGGACTTATGAATACTCCACTACAGACACACACAAAAGGTTCATAAAAGGTTTATTTACAAGGGAGGGGAGAGGGAGGGGAGAGGGGGGAAGAGACATACCTAGAGGGGGAAAAATCACATCCCCTTCTCTTCTACCTGACTTTCTGTTTTCGGTGCTAGCCGAGCTCTCTTCACCCCGGCCCCGGTCTCCATCCCTGCCCAGAAATCCTCCGCGCCCTTCGACCCCGCCGCCCCGGGGGCGCGCGCCCCGCGCACTCACTCTCGTCCCTCCCGACGGCGTCCGGCCGGTCCGGCGCGCAGTTCCAGGGGCCCCTCCGGCTGCTCCGACGGCTGCTTCGCGAGTCTGCGGACACGGGGCCCCGGGGCCGCTCGCACCAGGTCCTGTGAGTCCTGCGAGCGTCGCGCTCCGCGCTCTGCGCTCGGGCGGGCGGGAGAGGCGGGAGGCGCGGGAGGCGGGAGAGGCGGGAGGCGCGGGAGGCGGGAGAGGCGGGAGAGGCGGGAGAGGCGCGGGAGGCGGGAGAGGTGGGAGAGGCGGGAGAGGCGCGGGAGGCGGGAGAGGCGCGGGAGGCGGGAGGCGGGAGAGGCGCGGGAGGCGGGAGAGGCGCGGGAGGCGGGAGGCGGGAGGCGGGAGAGGCGCGAGAGGCGCGGGAGGCGGGAGAGGCGCGGGAGGCGGGAGAGGCGCGGGAGGCGGGAGAGGCGGGAGAGGCGGGAGGCGCGGGAGGCGGGAGAGGCGCGGGAGGCGGGAGGCGCGGGAGGCGGGAGAGGCGGGAGAGGCGCGGGAGGCGGGAGAGGTGGGAGAGGCGCGGGAGGCGCGGGAGGCGGGAGGCGCGGGAGAGGCGCGCTGGGCACCGCCAGGAGCCGCCTGACCGCCTGTACTTTCCCGCTTAGGGCTGGCGCTGCCGGCGTCCCGGCCAGTCAGCCAGCCTGCTGTGGTGCCGAAACTTCCAGAGGCTGCCACGCCCGCGGAGGAGCTTCCCCCAGGCCTGGAGCCCGAGGCTCCCCGCGGAGAAAACTTGCCAGGGGGTCAGCGGCCAGGCACCTTCCCGCCTCCGGTGTCCTCCTCCTGGCCTTCGACCCTCTCGCACCTTCTAGGTCCGCGCAGTAACTACTGTTACAGTGCTCACCAGGGGAGACCCTCGCGCCGGCTGGGCAATCAGAAAAGAATAAGGTCTCAAAGAACTATAATAACGAGGGCCCAGTATGGGTAGGGCTGGAGGAGCAAAACCTGTGGGAGCCAGAGTGAAGGTATTTTTTTTTTTAATAAAAGATTTATTTATATAGGATTACAAGAACCGGGGTACAGGCCAGAGGTGTGGGAGGTGAGAGGATTCACCAGAGACAGAGTGGATAGACCGAAGTACACTGCTGAGGGGAGCAGCGGGCGAGTCAGGAGAGGTCTGCCGCACCATGTGGGTAGCTCCCTGGCCGGGGATTGAACGGGATTGAACTGATGCAGAGGCTGCGGACAGCTTCACAGCACTGCGCTCGACTGCTTGAGCCACCAGGGAGGCCCTGGAGTGAAGGTTCCTGTATCTGTCCCTGGCTTGAGAAGCTATGGGAGGTGTGGGGGGTGAGCAAAGAGGGGAATGAGGGAAGAGACATACCTAGAGGGGAAAAAATCACATTCTCTTCTCTTCTACCTGACCTTCTGTTTTTGGTGTTAGCCATGTTCTATTCAAGTTAGCCGTGTTCTACAAAACATTGCTAAAAGACATTGAATAGCTGCAAGAAGAAACTCCAGGACCTTACTCTCCTCCATTCTGCCAATCTCTTGCCAGCTCCTATATTTGCAGGATGACGGCAGCCCAAGAGCCAAAGGTCACTGAGTAAGAAAGAAATGAGTCTGGAGAACAAATGAAAGGGGATGGGCCTCCCTGGTGGCTCAAGGGGTTAATACGCAGCACTATGATGCTATCCGCAGTCTCTGCAGCACGAGTTCGAGCCCTGGCCAGGGAGCTACCCATATGGCACAGCAGACCTCTCCTGTCTTGCCAGCTGCTCCCCTCAGCAGTGTATTTTGTCAGTCTGCCTGTTCTGTTCCCCACTCTGTCTCTGGTGAATCTTCTCAGCCCCCACACCCATACCCCAGTTCTTGTATGCATAAACAAATAAATCTTCAAAAAAAAGGGGGGTGTCTGGCATATCTCATTTCTGTGTCTGATGTCTTTGTAGGTGTCTTTCTGGTGCCTGTTGTTTTATATTGGCTTTTACTCATGTGCTTTCTTTCCTTGTGTGTTTTGTTTTTATTGTGAACTTTAGAGTCCTTGTTATTTCATCTGTGGGAATTTTTTGAGGCCTTGGTTGAGGTGGGATTGCTCCACAGACATTTGTAAGTGCTTCTTCTGAGAGCCTCATGGCTTCCCACCCAGTTACTTTATAGTACATTTTTGTCCTGAGGTGTTTCAGACCACCTGGTTTGCACAAATTCAGGCTTTTGACCTCCACGGGGACTGTGTGGTTCTATAGCCTCAAAAGAGTCCATCTCGGCTCCCTGCAGCCAATTTTACTTGCAGTGCCCTGGGAAGGTGAGTTTATTTCTGGTTCACTCTTAATATGGAGGATGTAGACCTTTGGGGTCTATGATAGACACATCTGGTGATCTCATCACCTCCCTCTGTCCACCTCTGGGCTACACCTCAGTTGTAGTGGAAGGTTCTTTGGGAACACTGTCTCAGCTTTGATTTCTGGGGGATAACTCCTAGCAAGTTCACACTTAGCTCATACTGACAGCACCCCCACTTCAAGTCCATCTTTCTGCTTTTGCTTCAGGACCTTTGTCAAAGCCAGGGAATCTGGTTGACTTGCATGCCCAGATGGCCTGCAGGTGAGGAGGGAGTTGCACCCCTGAAAGGTACTGCTCAACCAATAGGAGAGGAAGCTGGTGGATAAATGTTGTAGCCTCTTGTCCCTTAGGCAGGTCTTCTGTTTGCTTCACAAGATGCACCTGAAGAATCTGTGAGCCTCACAGATTTGTCCTTGTATGGTTCCCTTACTCTCCTTTCCTAAACCTTTCCAATTTCTCATTCCTTATTTCTGCAATCGCCTCTCAGGCAAATTACTTGCATTCATGTTCTTGTTTTGGTATTGCTTTTTAGGGCACCTAAATTAAGACAGGATCTCACCTTATGTGTTTTGCCACAAGACTTTTTCTTCTTTTCCTTATTGTTTCTTCTTTTTCCCCCTGCTAGAAGCTCATAAGTTGTCTGGGATGGAGTGAAGATGCAAATCCTGCCATTTTCCAAATTCCTCATTCATCTTATAAATTCCTTAATAGCAAAAACCTATTCACTGTGCTGTACTAGCTAACTGTAAAGAAAGCACCAGTGGCTTTTTTGCAGTCAGCATATTGTTCTAGAAGTTAGAACGGAAAAGTTCAGGGTATGGTGATGGGTATCAGGGCAGGGGACTGTGATGGCCATATGGGGATATGGATCAATTCAATGACCAGGAT
Source organism: Talpa occidentalis (assembly GCF_014898055.3). Lineage (NCBI taxonomy): Eukaryota > Metazoa > Chordata > Mammalia > Eulipotyphla > Talpidae > Talpa > Talpa occidentalis. The sequence continues at coordinate 11,994,098 of NW_023601754.1, forward strand.
CGCTATGGCAGCATCAGATATTATGACGAAGGCTATGATTTCAGGCTAGGCAGTGACTGAAGAGCATTTGGTAGCAGGTACCATAGGGCTGATGACTGCAGAGGAGTTGGGGACCACTTTGGAGATAGATATGACAGCAGAGATGATGGCTCATGGCTCTCCAGAGATGATTTTAGGCATGAGGATAGAGGTCCTCCCCCAAACACCCCAACTCTAAAGCCTCAGAGTACTCCTAAGGAAGATGATTCCTCTGCTAGCACCCTCCAGTCCAGTGATCAGCCTCTGTCTTTGCAGGGATCAAGCCTGTTGACATAGCTGCTAGAGAGGGCAAGTAGAAAAATGGCTGTAGAAAGAACGGAAGTGGCAGCATTAGCTGGATGAGCCAAAACTAGAACGACAGCCTTGGGAGAGACACTCAGGCAGGCGCAGTGAAGAAACTCAGGCGCGTGAATGGTCAAGGAGAAGTGAGTCATCATAGGGCCTCACTGGTAGCCTAGGGGTTAAGTCTCAGCACCGTCACTGCTATGGCTTGAGTTCAGTCCCCAGCCAGGGAGCTACCCACATGGCACCGCAGACCTCTCACTCACCCGCTGCTCCCCTCAGCAGTGTATTTCAGTAGATTTGCCTGTTCTGCTCCCCACTCTGTCTCTGGTGAATCTTCTAACCCCCCTCCCACACCTCTGGCCTACACCCAAGATCTTCTAAGCGGAAAAAAAAAGAAAAGAAAAAGAAAAAAAAAAAAGTGAGTCATCACAGATTGGGACATCAGCCACATCTGGCAGAAGTCAGTCAAAACAGGATGCATGAAGGAGAGTAGTTTCCAGAAAATCAAACACTCAATAAAGAGGAAGACTATCACTCTCAAACTTCTAAGCCTCCCCAACTCAAACAGCCTCTAAAGGTAGTGCCGGTCCATTCACCAACGGAACATGCTTGGTCTCAGGTCTGAGATCTGTTCCATCTTGGAACTTAGATACAGGAAGCAATCCTCAGCAAGTGGTGGAAAGAAAGCAGTATCAGCTCAACTGTCTGAGGAAGGACCAGCAGGGAAATATGAGAATTAGATGGAGTGAGTGTCCCAAAAGGGCAAAGTGGGAATTCCAGCTGTGGTTCAAGAGCTGAAGGGAACAAAGATCATTGAAAGCATTCAGGAAAGAATGGCAAAAAGGATCAACACTCCCGATCTGCACCTGACCCAAAGAAACTGGAAGGAAATCCAGCTGCTCTGTTCAATCCTGTAAGCAAGTATGCTGCTCTCTCCATTGATGGTGAAGAAGAAAATGAGGCCGGTTACACTGAATAGACATCTATATCCTGTGCTTTCTCCTAGCCTCTCTCTACCCTGACACATTCCAGAACAAATTAAACCTCTATCCAGACAAGACAAAATAAAACTCACCGTCTCCTGGAAAAAAGGGGGAAAAAAAGGTAGATGAGGCAAAACAGGAGGTCAAGAGAACAGGGAAGGCAGAAAAGTGCTGGAATTTTATAATCGCGGACATCTGATTCCCACACACCGAGAGGGCAGGCATAATGGGACAGGGCTGCATGCTGTCACCAGAGGGCAGCAGAGGCCAGGGAACAGGTGGAGGTGCAGCCCAAATAATGTAACCTGACATGGGTGTACACATTTTTCTTTGAGTTCTTGCTTTCAATTTTTTCCCCAAAAGCTTTATTTATTTATGCATATAAGAGCTGGGGTACAGCCAGATGTGCGGAAGGGTGAGAGGATTCACCAGAGACAGAACGGGGAGCAGAACAGGGAGATTGACTGAAATACACTGCTGAGGGGAGCAGCGGAGGCAGGAGAGGTCTGCTGCACCACGTGGGTCAGCAACCTGGCCAGGGATTAAACTCATGTTGAGGTGGCTGGCAATAGCTTGATAGCACTGAGACTTTAACCCCTGCACCACCAGAGAGGCCCTCCTCTTGCAGAAATAAATACAAGCACATGTCATAAGTTCAGGCTTTTGCCATTAAGCTAGGCTCTCTTTCTTGCAGTTGATACAATTCTCCTACTTTACCAGATGGTCACTACGTAGGGACAGCATTGTGAGTGCCCATTGGCTTGGGGTTCAGGGCCTTATGGCACTTCCTGTATTCTTCCCTTCTGTAAGGGGGGGGTGCACTCTCTCTTCCAAAGGCCTTGTGGACATTCTACACCCCTGGAAATTCAGTGTCAGCCCAAGAGGATTCTGGGGGAATCTATCCAATGTTCACTGAGTAGGTCTTTTCATTAACAGGTTAGCTTGGTTTTGTGGGGCTTTATTCTCTAATATTTTCCCCCCTAAATCTTCCCATTACCATACTAAAAACTCACTTAGATTTTTGCATGTCTTTTTTTTTTTTAAAGATTTATTTTATTTATACAAGAGCCGGGGTACAGGCTAGATGCATGGGAGGGTGAGAGGATTCACCAGAGACAGAGCAGGGAACAGAACAGGCAGACTGACAAAATACACTGCTGAGGGGAGCAGTGGGCGAGACAGGAGAGGTCTGCTCACCATGTGGGTTGCTCCGAGGCCGGCAGGGATTGAACCGGCACTGCAGAGGCTGCGGACAGCTTCACAGCACTGTGCTCAACTACCTGTGCCACCAGGGAGGCCTAATTTTTGCATGTCTTAACTAGTTTTGTTTCACTCTTTTTAAAGAAACTTGCCTTCACTTAATTTTGTGCTCAAACTTGCTCAGCTCAGGCTTTTCTCTCGTGAACTTGCAGGAAGTTGATCTCTTCCTTTACTCCTCCTTATTGTTCCTTCCTTCCCTTCAAATGTGATGTTCTCTGGTCAGATTTCTGGTGCCCTCTAGAAAAGGGAGGTTGTGATTGCTGCTGCTTGGATGGCACCGATTCCAGTGAGAAATTCTGGGAGCTTGAGGGAAGGGCTGCTCAGACAGGTCACACTTATCTTCAGGCTGGGATAAAGCCAGCACTATTATCCCAGAGAAGAGGTGGGGCCAAGATTAGCTCCCTTTGCTTTGGCATCCATGCTGAACCTACTGCCTGAGACACCTGAGTTTTGAGGACCTGGATCTGAATTTTGACAGGTGGGTGTGATGTGGTGGCTAAGAAGACATTCTGAGAAGCTGTTTCTAGATGGAGCTGGCCTCAAGTTCTAGTTACCACGATGGGCATTTGTTACTAGGGCCTCCTCTCCTTGGTTTTAGGAAAGTCAACTGGAATCTCACTCAATTAGGATTTGGTAAATCCAAGAAAGAAAACTTCCTTGGTAAACTCCAGAAGAAACCTTCCTCGTGGTGTATCAAGGAGGTTGGTGGGAATGACATCTCTCGTCCTTACGTGCAGGGACTGAGGTGAGATGCTGTATGCATGGAATTTAAAAACAATAAAATGGAGCTGAGAGGATGTCATCTCATCACCTATCACCATGGGTGCAGCAAGCCTGCACAACCTGGTCAGTGAGAAAATATCCTACCAGTGCCCGATCACCCCTCCCCAGTCGTGACGAAGTCTGTTGAATCACAGCAACAACTAGCAATGAATCGGTGGTGGTTTGTTTTTCAATGTTTTTATTTTTCAAAATATACAATTTATTTACACTTTTATTTCACAACTGTAGTGTTGTATATTTATTCCAAAATCTTTAAATAACTCTGCAGTAAACAGTACAAATCACAGAATCGGTCAAACCCTTTCTCTATAGCCTTTACACTCATTGAGTTTTTAAAGTTTCAAGTAGTAACCATTTATGGGTAAGAAGGGAACAAAAAACAGGATTTTTTTTTTACAGAAGCTTGATATGTGGGATTAGAAAGGGGATCAGAGCAGCTACTGGGCCTGGGGCAAGACTAAGGGCTTGAAACAGTTTATAAATAAGACCCTCTTATGAGCAGTGAGGGTTTTGGTTATGAGGAAGAAAGGGGAGGAACCTCCTCTGCTGGGGTGGAGGCAGAAGGGGGGAGGTAAGGCACTGCTTGAAGACTTAAGGAGGCACTGGTTGGAAGGGTCCTGAGTGAGGGGGCAGGGGCCCTCTATGCCCTTGAGGGTAGAGGTTGAGAATGACTAGGGATGGGGGGGACTTCCACCCATGGAAAGGTCTCTCTAACCTCCCTTGGGGAAGCTTTGTGATTCTGGAGGCAGGAGGAGATGCCCAGAGCAGCTGGGGGACAGGTTCCCGCCAGCCTGGAGGCCTTCATCAGTGCCTGTTGAATTCAGTTCGCACCGTACACACCAGCAGGTGAGGGTCACGTATGTGGGTATGGGTGAGGCATGGACAGTACAGCCAGCATCTGTGATTGGTGGGGGACACAGGCGCTGCTCCAGATCTGGGGTGCAGGGGAGGTATCATGCTGTCTCTCTTCTTGGGAGCCCTTTATCCACCTCAGCATTCTCCACTCATGAGAAGAACAGTTGGAGCCACCAGGAATGGAAGGGAAGGCAGGAAGGGAAGGCAGGGAATGTGAGGGCCAAAGGCCCCACAGACCTGCTCCTGCTTTGCGCACCGGCAGCTGCACCGTGTGTGTGAGGCCAGCTCCTAGGGAGGCCAAGGTGCTAAGACACTGATGGGCCACAGCTGCCCCAGGGATCAGTTTCCTTCATTCCCCTGGGGGAGCTCCCCATTGACCAGGTCCTGAGGCGGTCCTCTGGGCTTAGGCTTTAGGCAGTGACGCAGGTGGAGAGGCCGGATGCATTAGGAAAGAGCTAGTCCCCGAAGGCAGTTTGGTCCCCAAGTGGCAGGTCAGGAGGGCAGTCTCAGGATCAGCCTCAGTCTTCAGGGTCTCCGTAGTGCCCTCTACCCAGCCCAGCGGTCAGACAAGGCCTATTCTGCCTGACCAAGCCAACCTTCATTTTAGGGTCTGGATGGGGTTGGGGTAGGGTGAGGAGTGTGGGGAGGGAGTTGAGGGTTGTCATTGTGTCTTCGGGTGGGCTTCTTCTGGCATATGAGTGTGGAAAACATAATCCCAAAAATTAGTGCTGATGCCAAATCCTAGAGAGGGAGACAAATGGAGAGAGGATGAAGCTCGCAGAATTGGGCCTGCTGGGAAGGGAGACTGGGTATGGCTCCACATCTGTCCCCGCTGCTCTCCCCTACTCTCAGGGCCATCCTGGCAGAGGTCAAGAGCAGGGCACCTGTGATTCTCATCTTCCCAAGGATGTTGTCGGACAAACCTGAGTTCTTTATCTGGTCTGAGTTTCTGGGAGAGCCTGGTCCCAGGAACCAGGCTAAGCATCATTCATGCTTCAGCCTCTTCCTTCTCTTTGTAGCTGCCAAGTTCATTCCTGCTTCAAGGTTTTGCTCCCAGGATGCTCTTTCTCCAGACAGTGCATGCTGGCTTCTCTTAATTTAAGCCTCAGCCCTAAGGACACTGCTGCAGGGACACTCTCCTGGGCCACTCTATCTAGTGCTCTGGCGTCCGACGTGGTAGCCACGAGTCCCAGGGACGACCGAGCCTGGGAAATGTGGCGACGGCTACAGAGGGACTTGGCTCTTCATTTCATTTCATTGTAATCTTTTTAAATTTCAGTTTGAAAACTTATACTCAACTTGGTTCTTGGAAAACTTTTAAGCACATTTGGAGCAATTCACATGCGTGAGTATACACTTTGGACTGCAAATCTTATCAACTCTAAACCAAGATCCAGTATTTCCAATGAAAATTTAGCCTCTGAGTTGAGATGTGCTGCTGGTGCAGCGTACACAGCCCTCCGTGAAGACTTAGCACAAGAAAGAGAAGGTAAACCAGCCAATTAATGATTTTTTATATTGGTCACACATTGAAATGATAACCTTTTGGGTTAAATGGAATCGATTACTAAAATTAATTCCATCCATTTGTTTTTAGATGTAGCTCCTAGGAAGTTTCAGATCACATCTGTGACTCAAATTAAATGTTATCAGATAGTGCTGGGTCTCCTCCCCATGGTATGTCTCGTTTTATGTCAGTTTTTTTTTTTTTTATTTTTAGTACTTCTTACCGCCTGAAATGATCTCTGCTATTGGTTGAGTCCCTTCTGTGTCTGTCTCTTTATACTCCCTGACCCTCCACCCTGCGCCAGCTTGCTTTGCTCCCTGGGTATCCCCAGGACCCAGAGCAGAATCTAGTCTTGGGGAGGTGCTCAGCGGCAGCTGTCAGATAAATAAGTGAACAAACCAGGGAGGTTGGGAGGGGCTGGCCGGCCTCACCTGACTGCTGATGTGCAAAGTGGTGCTTGACATGGTGGGCCTTCAGGTTGTACAGGTAGGAGCCCCGGTACGGGGAGCCGAAGTGCAGGTAGTAATGGGTCATGTCGTAGAGGACGTAGCCCAGCAGACCCCCGGCAAACACAGAGCCGCCCACCGCCTCGGGCAGGAGGAACCGTAAGCCCATGTAGAAGAAGGCAATAACGAGAGAAGCTGGCACTGGGGGGAAGACAAGGCGGGACTCATCGAAGGGTGCCTGTGGATGGAGAGGCTCCTGGTCAGAAGATAGTCCTGCCACAGGGCAGCCTGGGTTTCGGGCTTGCCGGTGGGAGAAGTACTTGGAAGGATAGGGCAGAGCAGACAGGCATTTTTGTGAGCAGGTAGCCCCGTGTCTGGGGAGGCTTGGCACTTCCAGTGGCTTTGGGGAGGGCGGGCCATCCCACGACAGCCCTAGAGAGACCATCCTGCTCCCAATTTCCAAGTCAGGATGGGACTTGGAAAACTGTCCAAACACAGAGATAAATGGGATATGGGCAGGAGGTTCCTGGTTCAGAGTCTGGCTCGAGCTTTAGCCTGGCCATGTGTTAGGTACTAGAGAAGAGGGCCCCACCAGATACCATTCGGGGTACTGAGGCCGAGGCCTAGTGTCTGGGAAGGCCACACACTAGCAAGCTAAGGCTGGCGCAGGTTCACATGATGGGGTAAGCTGGAAGTGTGAGCAGATCTCTTCTCCCCATCCCCATTCTAAATGGGAGGCCTTTTTCATCCCTGGGGGGGTTGTCACAGTGAACCAGAGAACAAAAGAGCCGAGCCTTTGGCTCCAGAGCCTCAAAAGCCAATGTCCCGCAAAGAGGTAAGATTTTAGAGTCAGTTTGGTGAGTATGCTGAGATGAGAGAGTCCCTCTCTGGCTGAGGAGAAGAGAGAGAAGGCAGCCAAACACAGAGTGATATGCGGATACAGGCCTCTCCTCAGACCAGGAGCAAGAGGCTCTGGGAAGCCAGTTCCTGGAAGAAGAAAGAAGGGAGGAAGGCAGGTCAGAGGCCCTGGGACCAGCTGAGAACTGCTTGGAGCAAGGACAGAGACACAGCCCAGGGAAGCCCCTTTCTCTGGGAGACCCGGCTGCCAGCCCTAGCCCAGGGGCTGTCCAGTTGCCCTTGAAGAGCCCCAGGTGTCTGGGACTATAGACTGGGCCCCCATCCTGGCTGTGTGTATATGATGCTGGGCAAGTTCCTTAAATTCCCAAGCCTCCGTTTTCTGCTCTGTGGAATGGGGAGAACTGTAGCTTCAGTTCTCATCTTCAGAAGCAAGCCCTACAAGGCAGTGCAGTGGTTTTTATCTGTTTTGTCTAATGGTATCTAGAACTGTCCCTGACACATAATGAGCACTTGTGGAATGAACGAACACAGGAATGAGTTGTTCGGGGGACTAAAGATGCATGGTATTGATGATGGCATACAGAGACACCTTCACTCTGTCCACGCCTGGCTCAGACTGGTACCCAGTCACTCCTCTGAGAAACGCCAAACACCCTTGATTTCTCCCAATCAGACTCTTGGGAAGACAGGCAACTCTTGTGAGTCAGTCCCAGCTGCCAGCCCAGGGGAGAAGGTGGTATCAGGGGGAGTCTGCCCGGCTTACCTTGTGGTGTTGCCCGTGCAAGATGAAGTGTAGGGTGATGAGGTAATAGCTGTCCTTGGGGGGCTTCATGTGGAACAGGAAGCGGTGGATGAGGTACTCCACTAGGGTCCAGGCAAGCATCCCCAGCATGAAGAGGCCTGGGAATGTGGACTTGGGCATGGCTACTGAGTACTCTGCAGGGTGGCAGGAGAGAGGCAAGGTCAGGGAAGACTGCCTGGGGTGCAGCCATACATACCTGGTGACTCCAGAGGCCCTCAGTGCAGCAGCTGTGAGGCTGGGCCACATTGCTGTACTGATTGTGTAAGTATATCTATGACTGAAGAATAATACATTATGTATCAACACCTAACATAATGCAACACTCCTCATGTCTTACAAGTAGCTACTATGATTAAATATAACCAGTCAAAGTCCTACTTCTGCCTACTTTCTCCTTGTAGCGTTCTGGAGAGTCCCTGTCTGGGGAGGAATTCCCAGCCCTCATAGCAGGGAAAGAACCATTCCATGGCCACAGACTTTGGCCTTGACCTTGGCTGGGGATCCCACCGCACCATCCTGTTAGAGGCCTGGAGCACCCTTTAGGTTGCTGCGGAGCTATAGTTCTGTCTCTAGACTCATCAAACACACCCTGGAAACTGCTCTGGGGGCCACCCGCATGTACAGACCCCACTGCTTGTCGAGCATGTTCACACATGCACCTAGGAATCTCAGCCTTGAACAGGTGTCTCCCTTCCTGGCACCCTGACTCCTCTGTTTGTTCCAGCCCCATGTCCAGCAGCTGCGCTGGGACCCTGAGGAGCTCCCCCTTCCCTCGCCTACCCTCCTTTTCCTTCCTCTCCCCTCCCCTCTGTTTGCTTGGCTTTGCAGCTCTTATTGCCTCTGCTGGTGGCCTGTGCACAGCCTGCTGAGCTGGAGGGCTAGGAAGGCAGGTGGAGAAACGGCTCTCATGCCACCATCACTGGCATCATGGCACAGCTTTGCCAACCCTCTCCACTTGACCTTTTGTACCACCACATTTAGCTCTCAGCAGAGGCTGCAGTTCTGACGGAGCTCTCGGAGCCCTCGAATCACCCTCCCTGCCACGCAGAAGAGTCCCTTCCTATAGGTCAAGTCTCCGCCCGCCCCCTCACCCCAGCATCACCCGCGTCAGCCCATGCAGCCGGAGCTGGTACCGAGTGGCATCTCCGGAGGAATCCTGCAGAGGGACCTGGGCCAAAGCTCTGGCATCCCATCCCCCTCCGGCTGCCGGCCTGGCAGCCCTGCCACTGTTGGTGATTGTTAGGGGAGTGCTGGGCGGACAGTGGGTGATTCAGCAGCAGCTTTCTGAGCAACAAGCCCTGTGCTGTGCCTGAGCTATTCAGCGTGGGCAGAAAGGGTAACTTTGGGCTCCCTGGGCCTCGAGTTAACTCTTGGTAACCAAGATTAGCTCTGGACTTCAGGGCACTTCCTGCAGCTTGCTCAGGCCCACGGCATCCTGGGTCAGGTGGGAAAACTGGGGCTCCCATTGCTGTGCCTGTGGCCCCTCTCATGTAAAGCATTCAGCACTTGACTTGCTACTCTAGGGAGAGGTGGGCAGAAGAGAGCTATGCAGTGTGGGGAGAAGGTACCTGAGTCCGGCAGAGAGAAGGGGGCTCTGTAGGTTTACAGTCAGGAACAGAATAAGTGGTTGGTGAAGGGAAGCCCACCTGAGCTACTCCCAACTGCCTCTCCTGTCCCACCAACTTGGCCTCCATTTTAGCCATCGCCCAGGGGCCAGCACCTCCCAGAGGCAGGATAGACAGACCACGGGGGCAGGAGGCATGTACCTGGGCCCAAGGTAGGTTCTGAGCTTGGGAGGCTTGCTGACAGAAATGGCCACACCCAAATCTGGTGCCTGGAGAGACATCCCAGAAGCTTGGTGGAAATAACCCCTGTCAGTGCCTCTCTGTTGCTTGCCCCCCAAACTGGGGACACTAGCCCTCCTCATCTTGCTGTGTGACCCTGAATCACTCATTTGCCTTCTCTGAGGCTCTATTTCCTCATCTCTAATGGGCAGGATGATAGGCCCTGTCTCGTGGGGCTGCTGGGAGAGTTAAATGGGAAGGTCCCTGGAAAGCCCAAGACCAGGCATGTGGTAAGTGCTCAGCGGAGGTCAGAGGGCAGTTACTCCACATCCGGGATCTGCTGCATGGGCCTTTGCCAAGGAGACACTGAGGACACATCCAGGTCTTTCTCTCCCAGGTTCTAACCTGTGCTAAGTGTGTGTACCATGCTGAGTTGGGCTCTCAGCTCAGCCACATGGTGAAACGATTTCATGTGGTTTCTTGACCAGCAACCCCAGGTCATATATTTCCTTGTACTGATTCAGTGACACCACCACCCCCACTCCACCCTCCCCCCCGCCCCGAGCTATTTTATTACTTCTTTATTGTTATGGCACCCGACGAGATGATTTCATTTAGTTTCTGCTGATGAAGTGCCTTTTTTTTTTTAATAGAGGCATGTTTTTATTTATTTGTTTGTTTGTTTGTTTTGTTTATACATGCACTGGGTACAGTCAGAAGCACGGGAGGGTGAGAGAATTCACCAGAGCCAGAGCGGGGAGCAGAGCAGGCAGAAGGACCGAAACACACTGCTGAGGGGAGCAGCGGGTGGCAGGAGAGGTCTGCGTGCCATGTGGGACCCTCCTCCCGTGGCCGGGGAACAGCCAGGGATCGAACCGGCGCTGCAGAAGCTGCGGGCAGCTTCGCAACCCAGCGCTCAACCGCTGTGCCACCGGGGAGGTCCTTAAGTGCCTTTTTGTTTGCTTGCTTTTTATCCTTTTGGAGAGGGTAGTGGGAGTCCGAGGACGTTTTTCTTTGGAAGACCATTTTGACAAGTCTTGTTTAAAACTGTGTGTATGATTTGGGGTTGTGTGTTCTCAGAATCTCAGAACCAGGGAGAGTACCAAGCTCTCCCAACTCCAGGAAGCAAATCAGGGAAGAACCAACATTACCTGTGGTGAAGGACTCGAAGAGCCGGACATTGCCCTGGGCGAGGGTTCGGTAGTAAGACCAACTGAGGTACAGCATTAGGGGCATCCAGATGATGGGGACGCTGTACCTGGGGAAGAGTCATCAGGGTGAGAAAGATATATTCACAGGTGCTCAACAGGGTCCCGCTTCCCTAGGGACACAGCTCTCCACTAGATGGGGGACAAAATGATACCAGCGCACATTCAGAAAGCATATGGAGACATGTGCTCGAAGGGACACTGTTGTGAGGGGTGGTGAGAAGAGCTGTGAATCCTTCTGTCCCAACTCTGAGATGATTTATTGGTGGAAAAGAACGGTGTCCCTGTAGCTACTGATTCTGTGCAGCAGGACAGATGCTGACCTCTTGTGGCAGAGAAGCTAATTGCAGGCAAAACTGTTACTTTGAATAATGGAGACTGGAAATCCTTCATACAAGCCTAGAATAGGACAGGGGCAGTGTTCCAAGTGGTTTCTGGCTACCAGTTGGATAATTACTCAGAGGACAAAGCCATGCATAGAAATGGATTATACCTATGGCCCGTTTCACTCTCCAAGAGCTTACTGTATAACTCTGGGCTGGGGGGAGGGGTCGGGAATCTAGCCACCATAGTGGTGGCACCATTAGGAGACAGAGACAGCCCACCATGGGTTCAGATCAGGGCTTACCAGACAGTCTTGGTGAGAGCCTCAATGAAGTCTGAGTAGAAGAGGCGGATGGGCCTCGTCACTGGCTGGTGGACCCACTCATCATACTTCTCTCCCAAATGGCCTACCTGCCACAGTAGAGGCTTCCGCCAGTCTACCAGGTCCTGAAAGAGACAAAGTCAAGTGGACACTTAATTTTCACACCTGTGCAAATTCATTCTTTAATCTCTTGGTTATAGCATCTTAATCCCTACCCCACCTCAGTTCATATGTTCTATATAGAGCTACCCATCCTCCTGCTTCAGCGATACAGAACTGACCAAGCTACTCATCCCAGTGCATGGTCAGAGAAATAGGATCCAGGCCAGGCCTATGACCTAAGCTGGCAACATGCTGTCAGTCATTCTCTCTTCCTGCCTGGGTTGCTAACCTGGCAGGGTATGACCCCAGAATTGCCAGCAGAGCTTGCCTAATGATTCAGTTAACACAGAAGAGGGTAGGGCCAGCAGTTAGAGACCCCAAATCCTGGTGATGATGTCTGAGCACGTGCCTTCAGTCACACCTGAAGCTTAAAGTCTTTTTTTTTTTTTTTTAAATTTTTTTTTTTTTTAATAGAGGCATGCTTTATTTATTTGTTTGCTGGTTTGTTTGTTTTGTTTGTTTTATTTATACATGCACTGGGTACAGTCAGAAGTGCGGGAGGGTGAGAGAATTCACCAGAGCCAGAGCGGGGAGCAGAGCAGGCAGAAGGACCGAAGTACACTGCTGAGGGGAGCAGCGGGCGGCAGGAGAGGTCTGCGCACCATGTGGGACCCTCCTCCGGTGGCCGGGGAGCAGCCGGGGATCGAACCGGCGCCGCAGAGGCTGCGGGCAGCCTCGCAACCCAGCGCTCAACCGCTGCGCCACCGGGGAGGCCCTGAAGCTTAAAGTCTTAACCAGGACTCTTCAGGCACTGGAGTTAATGTATTCTTTAGCAGGAATGAAGTAGGCCCTTTTCCCTTCACCATGGTCTTTCTCCTTGGTGTTGGCCTGGGTAATTCATTCATTCAGTCATTCATTCAAACATCATTCATTCAACAATTTGCTTCATATTTCATATAAACATGAAAGTCTATGCTAGGAGCTGGGAAGAATAAACAGGAATGTAAGAGGCAATCTTTACTTCACATAACTTAATGCTTAATTAGAGTTTGGACTCTAGAGACATACCTGGAAACAAATCCTGGCTCCGTCACTTGCCATATGATCTTGGGCAAATTACTTGACCTCTCTGATCCTCAGTTTTCCCAGCTATGAAATGGAAGTAATAAAAATGGTACCTGCATGAAGCGCTCAACAAGGCGAGACATATGGCAGGCCAGACATTTCAGGGGTGATGTAGGCAGTCAGAGATCAGGAGGCAGAATAACTGGCCCAGGGTAGGAGAGGAAGGCTTTGCAGAGAACCTGGGTTTGGGCTAGAGCTTATACAACAAGAACTTGGTGAAGGGAAAGGAGAAAGAGGGGAGGAGGAAATGTGGGCAAGTACTTGGGGTTGAGAACAATTGTGGTCCATTCAGTACATTGGCATTGATCTGCACAGCAGCAGGACAAAATCTGCTCAGGGCTTTAGATGGTGGGCATCCCATACCAGACCAGGAGTTGCCACTGCATCTCCCAAGCCCAAGGTGGGGGTGACTATGTAAATCCAGGGGAACTTACTGGTTGATTGGCAGAAGTGGGGAAAAATATTAGAGACTTCATTTGTGATATATTTGTCTTATATTTAAGCCATAGTTAAATATTTTCTAAATTATGTAATATTAATAATGTATAGAAAATTAAAATGGGCATGTAATGGAGAGCATGTTCAAAATGTTTATCTTAGGTGCAAGATAAACAATGTTTACAGGCCACAACTTTAGGCAATGGGAAGCTCTTGAAGATTGCTGGTGAGTCAGTGTGTGGAAGACTAATCTAGAGCCAATCAGTAAACTGAAAGCCGGAAAGAACACTGGCCTTGGAGGGAGGAGGCAATCTGCTAAGCCTGGCTCTCCCACCCAAGGTGGGATCCTGGGTAAGTGTCTACTGCTCAGAGCCCTTCTGAGTGTGCCTAGACTCGCAACACAAGAGAGGGCGAGATGTGCCTATTGCCTAGGGCATGGTAGGTGATGAGAAATCTCCAATACAAGGGAATAGGGCAGCCTCAGCAGGTAAGAAGGGAGGTGGTGAAAAGAAAGGAAATGGGAGGAGCCAGAAATGTACTTGGAGGAAGAGTCAATAATGGTTTAGTAACCTGTCTTCCTGTAATGCTGGCAGGAATCTCATCCTCACACAGGCCTCCAAACCAAAGCAGGCTCGGTTCCAGCAGGTGTCCCAGCCCGGGAGGTGAAGCTAGCCCAGCTGTCACAGCCTTGGAGCAGGGGTCTGGGGGTCTCAAGGCAAGCAGGGAAGGTCACTGAGCATTGTCTCTATGCCTGCCACAAGGGGGAAACGCTCCCAAATGAGGTGGCTCCTGCCATGTGAACTTGGAAGCCTTCCCGCTTCTTAGGTTGGAAGATGACCCAGGTCAGTTTGAACTGATCCCATCCAGCACCAGCTAAACCAGTTCATCATCCCAACCTTGTCTGTTCTCGCTCTCTTCCTGTTCTCAGTCCCCTTGTCTCCTTGACTTTGTACCTTGGGTCTAGCAGCAAATCCCTTTCACTTGGTCTCATTCCTTCTGTTCCTCAGGTGCCTACACACACCACACACACACACACACACACACGCTGCCTCCACTACTACCAGGAAAAAGAACTGGAGGAACCAGCTAGTGACCTGTGTTTACACCTTATCTTTCACAACCTTCAGAGCCTCACCTCAGAAGAAGCTAAGCCAGTAAGGGCTTGACAGCACGGAGAAGTAACACAGAGCATTTTTGTTACTTGCCAAGCCTGGATCTATTCACTTTACATGAGTTTTCACTTGATCCTCATGAGGCACCTAAGTAGGCAGGTATTATTATTGTTATAATTTTGCAGATGGGGAGATGGAAGCAGTAAATTGTCCAAGTTTGCCCAGTTATATCTTTTTGATGATTTGACCCCTTTATCACTGGGGATTAGCCTGCTTGGTCCATGAAGTACTCCTTGTCCTGAGTACTTTTTTTTTTTTTTTAATAGAGGCATGTTTTATTTATTTATTTATTTGTTCGTTTTGTTTATACATGCACTGGGTACAGTCAGAAGGGCAGGTGGGTGAGAGAATTCACCAGAGCCAGAGCAGGGAGCAGAGCAGGCAGAAGGACCGAAGCACACTGCTGAGGGGAGCAGCGGGCGGCAGGAGAGGTCTGTGCGCCATGTGGGACCCTCCTCCGGTGGCCGGGGAGCAGCCGGGGATCGAACTGGCGCCACAGAGGCCACGGGCAGCTTCGCAACCCAGCACTCAACCGCTGCGCCACCGGGGAGGCCCTGTCCTGAGTACTTTTTGATTTTAGAAGCCCATTTAGATTTTAATAGAATCACCAGGCTTCCTATGCCCAGTGTTTTCATGGTCTGTCTTTTTCAGCCCTTTTGCTTCTAACACGTGTATGTCTTTACATCTCTTGCAGAAAGGACATAGTTGGGTCTTGTTTTCTTTTCTTTTTCTTTTTTAAAGATTTATTTATATATGCATACAAGAATTGGGGTACAGGTCAGAGGTGTGGGGGATGAGAGGATTCACCAGAGACTGAGGGGGGAACAGAACAGGTGGATCTACTGAAATACACTGCTGAGGGGAACAGCGGGCGAGACAGGAGAGGTCTGCAGTGCCCTGTGGGCTATTCCCTGGCCAGCAGGGGGATCGAGCTCATGCTGCAGAGGTTGTAGACCGCTTCATAGTGCTGTGCTCAACCCCTTGTGCCACCAGGGAGGCCCGGGTCTTGTTTTCTTATTTAGTCTTTCTTATTTACAATCTGTCTGTAATTTGAATGTTTTTAAATGCAATTAACTGTAATCCATTTACACTTAATGTCAAAGTAGGTTACCATCTTGGTATTTGTTTTCTATTTGTCTCCTCTGTGCTTTCTTGTCTAATTTGAATTAATCAAGTATTTTAAAATCCTTTATATTATCTTCTTGCTGGTGTTGTAGCTGTGCCTTTTTGTATTTCCCCCAGTTACTGCTTGAAAGATAATATTCATCCTTAACTTACCACCATCTGTCTTCAATGAAACCCCTGGCTTTTTTTTTTTTTTTTTTTTTAATAAATTTTATTGTTATATTCCCCATACAATTGCAGCCCCCCATTCTGACCCCAATCCCTCCCCTCCCACCCCCGCCCCCCTAAAAGTGTCTCTGGTTCATAGTTTTTTGTTGATTTTGATTTTCACTTTCTTATAGTTATTCATTTTCCTGGTCCCTTATTTAAGTTTTCTAGATTCCTGCTATGAGTGAGACCATCCGGTATTTTTCTTTTTCTTTTTGGCTTATTTCGCTGAGCATGATCCCTTCCAGCGCCATCCATGTTGCTGCAAATTGCATGTGTTTATCATTTTTGAATGCTGAGTAATATTCCATGGTATATATGTACCACATCTTCTTGATCCAGTCATCTATTTTTGGGCATTTGGGTTGTTTCCAAAGCTTAGCTATTGTAAACAGTGCTGCTATAAACATAGGGGTGCAGGTGTTCTTTGGAATTGATGTTTCTGTGTCCTTTGGGTAAATACCTAGGAGTGGAATTGCTGGATCATATGGAAGCTCTATGTTTAGTAGGTCCAGAAATCTCCATACAGCTTTCCACAGTGGTTGGACCAGTTTGCACTCCCACCAACAGTGCAGAAGAGTTCCTTTTTCTCCACACCCTCGCCAACATTTGTTGTTGCTAGTTTTTTTAATATGTGCCATTCTCACTGGTGTAAGATGGTATCTCATGGTAGTTTTGATTTGCATTTCCCTGATGACAAGTGATGTTGAACATTTTTTCATATGCCTGTTGGCCATTTGCATTTCCTCTTCAGAGAAGTTTCTTTTAAGCTCTTCTGCCCATTTTTTGACTGGATTATTTTCTTTGTTGTTGTTGAGTCTCATCAGCTCTTTGCAGATTTTTGTGATCAGTCCTTTATCATTAGTGTTGGGTGCAAAAATATTCTCCCAGTTGGTGGGGTTTCTCTTTGTTTTTGTTATTGTCTCTTTTGCTGTGCAAAAGCTCTTTAATTTGATGTAGTCCCAGCTGTTTATCTTTGCCTTCACTATCACTGCTTTGGGTGATGTGTCTGTAAAGATGTCTTTGATGTGCAAATCACGTAGTGTTTCGCCTATATTTCCTTCTATATATTTTATGGTTTCAGGTCTTATGTCTAGTTCTTTAATCCATTTTGAGTTGATTTTTGTGTATGGTGTGAGGTGGTGGTCAAGCTTCATTCTTTTGCATGTAGCGACCCAGTTTTCCCAGCACCATTTATTGAACAAACTTTCTTTGCTCCAATGCATATTCTTTGCTCCTTTGTCAAAGATTAGTTGACCATAAATCTGTGGGTTTATTTCTGGATTTTCTATTCGATTCCATTGGTCTGTATGTCTGTTCTTGTTCCAATACCATGCAGTTTTGATGATTATGGCTTTGTAGTATAGTTTGAAGTCTGGGAGTCTGATGCCTCCATTCCCTTCTTTTTTTTTCAGGACAGCTTTGGCTATTCGGGGTTTTTGGTGATTCCATATGAATTTCATCAATAATTGTTCTATTTCTTTGAAGAATGACATTGAAATTTTGATTGGAATAGCATTGAATCTGTATATTGCTTTTGGTAGGATGGCCATTTTAATAATGTTTATTCTTCCAATCCATGAGCAGGGGACGTCTCTCCATTTCTTTGTGTCTTCTTCTATTTCTTTTAACAGTGTTTTATAGTTTTCTTTGTATAGGTCCTTTACCTCTTTTGTTAGATTTATTCCCAAATATTTGATTTTTTTTGTTTCAATAACAAAAGGGATGGTCTTTTTGATTTCTTCTTCTTCAGATTTATTGTTTGTGTATAGGAAGGCTACTGACTTTTGCGTGTTGATTTTGTATCCTGCCACTTTACTGAACTGATTGATGAGTTGAATTAGCTTTTCTGTGGAGTTTTTGGGGTTCTCTATGTATAATATCATATCGTCTGCAAATAGTGATAGTTTGACTTCTTCTTTTCCTATTTGGATTCCTTGGATGTCTTTCTCTTGTCTTATTGCCCTGGCTAGGACTTCCAGTATTATATTGAAAAGCAATGGTGAGAGTGGACATCCTTGTCTTGTTCCAGATCTTAATGGAATTGCTTTCAGCTTTTCACCATTGAGAATGATACTGGCTGTTGGCTTGTCATAGATGGCCTTTATGATGTTGAGGTATGTTCCTTGTATCCCCAGAATTTCAAGGGCTTTTATCATGAATGGGTGTTGCACTTTGTCGAAAGCTTTCTCAGCATCTATTGATATTATCATATGGTTTTTATATTTCTTTTTGTTGATGTGTTGGATAACGTTGATTGATTTTCGGATGTTAAACCATCCTTGTGCCCCTGGAATGAATCCAACTTGGTCGTGGTGAATTATCTTATGGATACATTGTTGGATTCTGATAGCTAAAATTTTATTGAGGATTTTTGCATCAGTGTTCATTAGGGAGATTGGCCTGTAGTTTTCCTTTTTTGTGTTGTCCTTGTTCGGTTTTGGTATTAGTGTAATGTTGGCTTCATAAAACGTGTTTGGTATTGTCCCTTCCTTCTCAATTTTTTGGAAGAGTTTGTGAAGGATAGGCACTAATTCGTCTCTGAATGTTTGGTAGAATTCATTTGTAAATCCATCAGGTCCTGGGCTTTTGTTTTTGGGGAGGTTTTTTATTACCATTTCAATTTCGCTAATTGTAATTGGTCTGTTTAGGTGTTCTATTTCTTCTTTATCTAGCTTTGGGTGATTGTAGAGTTGTAGGAATTTGTCCATCTCCTCTAGATTGTTAAACTTGTTTCCATATAACTGTTCATAGTAGTTACTGATTATTCTTTTGATTTCTGCTGTGTCCGTTGTGATTTCTCCTCTTTCATTGATGATCCTGTTTATTTGTGCTTTCTCCCTTTTTTCCTTTGTGAGCCTGGCTAGGGAAAACCCCTGGCTTTTATATGTTCTACTTTTTTATGTTCCACAGGACACTCTATGCCTCTTTTTCATTTGCGAACTTAGTTTGGACTTAGCTACCTTAAACAATGAATGTGCCCAGTTATAGCATGGGGGATACAGCCAGGTGGGCAACTTAGCGGTGCCCAAAAATGTAGGTAAATTTTTACCTGTTGATCCAATGTACCCTTATTTCATAAAGAAAGTAGAAGACAGCATAGGATCCATAAGCTTAATTCAGTTGAAACCCAGGAAGAAATGTCTAGGTGATCAGCAAACAGGGATGCCAGCCTGAATCTTATACCCTAATGTGAAGGGAACAGAAACCAGGATAGAGGAGGTATGGAGAGTTGGAGCTAGGTTGCTGGAGAGGTGTTTGTTTTCCACTGTGGTGGAAACAACCAGCCCTCCATCCTATCCCCCCAACACATAGGGGTCCGTCATTTGATGTCCTATTGCCCATTTAACCTTTGTTTTTTTTTTTTTTTTTTTATAGAGGCATGTTTTTCTTTATTTATTTGTCTGCTTGTTTGTTTTGTTTATACATGCACGGGGTACAGTCAGAAGCGTGGGAGGGTGAGAGAATTCACCAGAGCCAGAGCGGGGAGCAGAGCAGGCAGAAGGACCGAAGTACACTGCTGAGGGAGCAGCGGGCGGCAGGAGAGGTCCGCGCACCATGTGGGACCCTCCTCCGGTGGCCGGGGAGCAGCCGGGGATCGAACCGGCGCCGCAGAGGCCGCGGGCAGCCTTGCAACCCAGCGCTCCACCGCTGCGCCACCTGGGAGGCCCCCATTTAACCTTTGGATAGGACTTTGGTTCCTCCTTGGGTAGACCAACAGGCAGTGGCCACCATACAAATAGAAAATGGCAGACTTGCTGTTTAGAGTTGGCACCAAGGGTCCGCTGACCTTGGCGGGCCTTGAGCCCAGGTTCTACGACTAGCCCACAGTGAATTTCTTCAAGAGAGCCCTTCTTAGTGCCCAGAGATGGTCACTTTGCTATGGGTACTGAAGGAGTACCCTGGAGAAATCCTAAAGAAGACCTCGCTTTTTCCTCTGCAAACATCCCCCTCAGTCCACAAAGGCTGACATCTACACTCTCACCGGTGCCTCAACCCCACTTGTCCAGGGAAAGAAAGTGAGCCTTTCCTGTGAGTAAAGAAATCCAGGCCTGCAAAAATGAAAAATGATGTAAAAAAATATATTAACTAACTAAATAAATAAAAGAAATCCAGGCCTGCTGTCTTCCTCCCCATCTTATGGATGATATCACCGAGACCCAGAGAAGTTAAATGAAGCTTGAGACAGGGTTGTTTGTCCTAGAGAGAGAATATCCCTTCCGGCCTCCTCCCAGTTTGCAGCACCCACCACACAATCCCCCAGGAGCTAGGACAGTGCCCATATGCATAAGTTTGATTTAGACAGTAGGTGCCCTGATAGAGTGTCTATTCTCCATTCTCTTTCTGTCCTGATCAGCTGGGTGCTAACGTTGTCAACACTTTCAACTGCTGGTCCTTTCTGACGTGGGGTGGAAACTGGTTTTGAGAAGGGAGGCTGGCAAAAGACAGCAGCTGGGGATCTAACAAGCTAGGATGGGACTCAAGGTCCCTACCTACTCTACCCAGGTGTGGACTCCCTTCAAGTGGCTCACATAAATGGCTTTCTTCATCTCCCGCTGGTGCCTGGTCCTGGCCCCTTTCCATCCTACTTCCTAAGGCTTGGGGGAACAGGAGAGGCACAGACAAAGTTTGGGTGGAAGAAACGGGGCAAGGGAAGAAAAGGCCATGGATCACAACTCTAGTTTCTAGGCATCTGGGGGCTTTCATAGCTACCCTGATAATAGCAAATCCCCCTTTCCTAGTTGTGGAACCTGATGCTCAGAGAGGGCAAGTGGTTCTTTCAGGGTCGTCCAGCTAAAGCTGGACTTCATGGATGAGGATGAGAAACTGTTCTGGGTGGGGCTCAGGGGCCCTTTGATAAATGAAAGACCCCATGCAATAGGCTGGGTCCTTGAGAGGCACAGGCAAGTTGGGGTGAGCTTGGCCAAAGCCCCTTGTGGGTCCCATTCCCCTCTCCCATCCAGCTCTACCCCTGCCCCAATAGGAGAGGGAGGGGGAGGGCCTCTTGGGGCTATGCCAGGAATGCAACCACACCAGGGCCTTGAAGGGAAAAGGGCAGCCTGCCACCCAGAAGGGTGGAAGCATGTGTGGAAGGGGGGCCACTCTGCTCCCCTCCTCTAATGTCCAGGTCCTCCTCCTCCTGGCAGCAGGGGGCCAGGTGCACTCCTTCTAGGGGCATCACCAACCTGGGAGCAGGAAGTTGGGAATCTGCTCTCCTCGGATGGGGCAAACACGAGGGAAGGGGCAGGTGCTCTTACCAGCAGCTACTCCCACCACCACTGCCATTAGCCAAGGCAATTGTTTCAAGAAATGTCCACCCAAACCCCAGAGCTCACAGCTCTGAGCCAGTTTTCTGAGCCAGGGAGGTGGGGGACCAGGAGGGAATAGGGAGAGGGGGGAGGGGAGAAAGGGCCAGAAACTCGACAGGAATTCCAGCCACTGTTTCTACGTCCAGTCTGACCCCTGACATCAGACTTCATGTCCATTCTCTCTCATCAGCTATGATTTTGAGAGTTAGGGTCTGTGACGTCCTCCCTGTACAGACAGGAGGCAGAGGCCAGTGGTTCAGCCATTGGTGTGTGTGGTAGGTGGGCCCTGCACCTGAGCCCCGCCAGCTCCCAGCTGAAGGGCTTAGCCACGGCACAAGGAGGCTTCCTATCAGTTGCTCAGGACGCCCGGCTGTGAACTTCCCAGCGCACAGGCTGCGAGGGACCTGCAGGGGTATCTAGTGGGAAGTCTGGTGCAGAGGCCCATGGGGGCGCTTGGTGTCCTTGCAGGGGTGGCTGCAGGCCTGTCGTGTGTCGTGTAGCTAGAAGCTCACAACTGGACACATTTCTGTCTACAGAGGTGCGCTGGACCACCTGCTTGTCCCGTTCCCCGTGCCCTATGGCCCTCCCCACACCCCTATGACTTTAGCTTCCCTTCTGCAAGGGCCAAGGGCCACGTGAGAGGACAGACAGCAGGGGTGTGGGTGCTGAGGCTCAGTGAGAGAGGAAGATGGACTGCACCATGGCGCCAGCCAGTGTGACCTCAGCCCTTGGCCTCATCCTAAGGAGAGAGGGATCTGTGCATTACTGTGGGTAGCTAGACCCTCCATAACCCTACTCTGAGTGCTGGGGGTAAGCAAAGCCAGCACCCAAAGCATCTAGGCAGACCCATGCCCAGAGGTGGGCTGTCTAAGGGGCTCTTGTGCTGACCCTGGCACTACCTCCCCAAGTTCTCCATGACTTATCTGAAGGCCCCCAAAGGGTAAAACCCCATCATCAAAGCCACCATCTTTGCCAGACCCTGAAGATCCTGGGAGCAGCCCCTAATGCAGAGGGGTGTGTGTGTGTGTGTGTGTGTGTGTGTGTGTGTGTGTGTGTGCATGTGCTTGTAGGTGTGTGTACGTAAGGGACAGGGAGTAGGAAAGCAGACTGGTGCATTTTGCTTTGTGACAGAGCTGGCCAGATGATTATACCTGTCTCTTAAGAGGAGAGAGGGGGCCCATACATCCCTGGCAGTTTCCCTCCAGGAGCTGGAGGGACAGGGTTCTGCTGGAGTCTGGCTTAGCCTGAGGCAGGGCCAGGAGACACCTCCCTGTGCCTGCTCAGTTTCCTCCCACCCTTCAGCCCATTGCAGCTCTCAGGGTCTTGTTCTTGGCAGCATCAGGGTGGAGTGTCCCGGACAGGCAGAGGGGCAGGCAAAAGGGCAGAGCAGGGAGAGGGTGCCATGCTAAGGAAGTCCACAGAGTGACTTTGACTTTGGGCAGGAGACTTAGCTCTCCTTAGTCAAATCAAGATCATTCTAAGCCTTATCTCTTGTTGTTGGAAGATTACATCAGAGGGTAGAAAATATAGTTCAAGTGCATTGCCAGCAGTGTCTGGCACGGGCAGGAGCGCAATCAAAGGAGTGTTCTTCGGTGCTGATCCCACTGCCCAGGGCATCAAATCACACCAGTTCTATAAGGTTTGAAAAAGGCAAGACCCAAGGTAGTGAGGGGGGAAGAGAAGGCTGCCAGAGGTGAGCTCTGTGAAGGACACAGAGAAATGGTGACAAGAAGGACAAAGGGCACAGGCAGGCCCAGAAGCCAGGGGCAGAGTGGCAGCTCTGGCCATCCCTACTGGATGGAACCTGGAAACAGGGAGAAAATGTGGGGTGTAATGTGGGGTGTTGGGTCACAGCTGGGTTTCTTGTCTCACACAGAAGCCTGGTCCTGACTGACAAGGGGATGATCAGGATGGCTTAGACATTGTTCTAGTAAAATTCTATGCAGAGCCTGGAAATCAGACTACAACCCATCTCTGAGCAGGGCAGGGCATCCAGAGCGGGCTTCCTGGCCCTCTTTTCAGAACCTTCTACCCTCTGGCCCAGCACCCCACTTCAGTGTTCCCTCATTCTTCCCAGCCGACCTGGGGGGCTTTATCCCCTTGCCTCAAGCAGTGACAGAGCTGGGGTCAACTTTGAACCTGAAATCCAGGGAGACCATGGGAGGTTTCTTCCCCAGAGTAGGGCTGGCAAACCACCCCCACTTTCTGCTCCCCTCAGCCTCAGACCACAGCCCCAATTCCCTCCAAGACAATTCTTTCCTGCCACTCCGCCCAGTCAGCTGCCTGTATTGATCTACCCTGGGCAGGTCTCTCTTTAAAATATTTCTTCTTGAGCCTTCCCAGTGGTGCAGCTTGAGCGCTGGGCTGCAAAGCTGCCCGCAGCCTCTGCAGCGCCAGTTCAATCCCCGGCTGGTGGCGAGGGTCCCACATGGCGCACAGACCTCTCCTGCCGCCCGCTGCTCCCCTCAGCAGTGTACTTTGGTCCTTCAGCCTGTTCTGCTCCCTGCTCTGGCTCTGGTGAATTCTCTCACCCTCCCGCGCTTCTGACTGTACCCAGTGCTTGTGTAAATAAATAAATAAATCTTAAAAAAAAAACTTCTTTCTAATATTCAAGCCTGCAGATGCTGGCCCCAAGGACTGCTCTTCTCTGCACCCCCAGTGCCATCCTCTGGCTGCTGAGCCCTGAACCCTCCGCAGACTGCTCACTCTCAGGTTCTGCTCCTATCCCCATCCCCTCCCTCTGCTGCTCCTCCCTTTTCAGGGCAAGGTGTTTGTCCCCTTCAGGCAGGCCATCTCCCCCCACCCTGCCCCCACGTAGAACAAGCCCAAGTCTCCAAAGCTTCCAAAGAAGTCCACCGTTTATACCACGATCCCTCAACCCAGACCCCTCCCCAGTGCACTGAGCAAACATGGCCAAGTCCAGGGTGACGGTCAGGACACTAGGTCAGGACCCCAACTTCTAGGGAGCCCTCTGGGAAGCACACTCTGTAGCCGGTGGAGGCCATTCCCTCACTGGCCTTCTACTTTCCTTTGGTGACTGGCCTCTCTGCAGGGGATGGGGTATGGAGCAATTTGTCCTGGCCTCTCTACTCAAGCTGCCAAGGCTGCAGGCTGATGGGTTCCCCAGAGGCAGTAGCTGATGCCATTTGCATATTCCTGGGGTCAGGCCTCAGGACTCCCAGGCACTGGGGCCCAGGAAACAGACTTCATGGACAGCCGCTCTCCCCATGACTTATGTTCCTTGAGTGTGTTCTGGCCTCTCCCCAGGGTGCCAGAACTATGTGTGTCCTCCCCACCAGGCTCTGAGCTCCCTGAGGGTGGGGACTTGTCCCATTGATCTCTTTTTCCTGGTGTCCAGCAAGGTCAGGGGACATTCAGGGATGCACATATTCATGTCAATTCCAAGGGACAACGGCGACATGCCATCAGGATGGTCCCGTGGTGCAGGCTGGAGGGGGCGGGCACCTGAATCTGGTTCTGCCCAGAGCCCCCAAGTTGTGCTGTTTCACCTCCCTCTCCGCTGAATAGCTCCACTTCCACCAGGGACCCCCCAGGGCCTCCAGGACTCCCCTAACCAACAAATGAGGCCTGCTTCATTAAAAAGACACTGGACACCACGAGAGGTTTGTCGTGGGCTCTGCTGACCAAGGCTATGGACGACTCATCCTGTCTGTCTCCTGCCTCAGCTCAGCAGGTTTCCTTGCCCGTGCCAGGGGGGCTCGCACCGTGATCGCTGTGCAGGGCAGCTCTGCCTTGTGCACTGGTAACCTCGTGCACTGTCTCGGTGCCCTTTTCAGCTGCAGGGGTCCTTGTGGGACCTCCTTCTTTTCTGGGGTGTTTGGGGCCTGGCTCTGCACAGACCTTCTTCTGGTAGTTTCCCTGCAGCTGCCCCAACCTTAGCTGGGTCTGCTGCCTCGTGAGAGACTTTTGAGCTGTGGACATCCGCACCACCGCCTGCATTTCCAGGGGAAGCGTCATGAATAACCATGGGCGTTGGCCCCACCCATTGCTCCATGAGGCCCTTATTTCATCCCGCCCCGTCTTGTGCCAGCTACCTTGTCCCAGTCCACCAATTTCAGCTTGGGCTCCATCGGAGGGTCTGTCTTCTGGCTGTTGACTGAGGCTACAGCCCCATTCTCCATGGAACCCTAGAGATACAGAAGATACAAGTAGATTACTACAGAGGGTGAGGGAAGAGGGTCCCAGAGGGGGTGCACCCCCCATAGTGGGGAATGGGGTGGTCAGAAGCCAGCAACACTGAGTGCACCTGAAAACAGGAATATGCTGATGTGGGTGGTACTATTCTCTGCACAAAAAGAGAGACAGAAAGATCTGGGACAGTAAAAAAACAACTGGCTGAGGGACCGTAGGAGAATGGCAGCTGTTAGTGGGAATGCCCTGCGCAAGGGTGTCCCTGCCAGCCTTCCCCCAGGTCCCTGGCATGGTACCTGATATGACGTCTCACCCACCTCAGTCCTTCCCTGGTAATTCAACAGAGTCTGTGGGCCCCAGGCTGGATCAGTAGGTCCACATGCCCACAAGAAAGGCAGCCCAGCGCAGGGGAGCTGTCCCTCCAGAAGCCCCCACTGTGGGTCAGCAGTCACACGTAGGGCAGCACTGACAGAGCAGTGTCCAAATAGGCTCAAGGTTAAACCTGACTAACAGCGAGGCAAAGCCAGGGGAAATGGAATGTACTGGGAAAGTCACAGAGCCCCGCCGGCGCTGACGTCTCCTGGCGTGAGGCTGGAAAGGGGAAGCTGGCATGTAGGTAAAACTCAAGATCCCCTGCAGGAAGGGTGGGGACAGCACTGCCCATGTGGGCAGGGGCTGCCCTCTGTGTCCCTGTGACACAGGGGACCATGGCGCCCTGGAGGGGAAGTGGAAGCTGGGCACTGGTGAGAGCAAGCGTGGACTGAGGAGCCAGCTGTGATTTCTACTGTTGCAATTCTTACATTTTTGCTTCCAAATGACCTACAGGAGCTGAGGGTGACCCTGTCCATGCTGGCATTTTCTGGGACAACCCTTTCATAACCCAACTTTTGTGCATCTGTCTTGGTAAGTATAACTCACTATATTTTTAGTCTTGGTCACCAGTCTGATCCTGGAATTAAAAAAAAAAAGCATCTTCGATGATATCTTCAGGACAAGAAGAGTGGATGTTATAGCATATCACAAAACAAAGCATCCTAAACAGTGAATATAAGTGGCAGCTAATAATTGTGTCCCTTCTAATTCTGTCACACCCTCAAACAATGCCAGCATGCCCTCAAATCTCTGAGCCATTGATTTCCCTTCCCTCCTGGAGAGGCATTTTCTCTTGGCCACCCAAGTATTTTCTTAAGTAAGATGATCTCATCGTTCTCTGCACCTCCCACTCACTGCAATTCCATTTGTCTCGCAACAGAACAAAAGGTCTATCTTGGGCCTCTGGTTTTGGTCTGTGGCGCCTTTTTCCGATACCCCTGACTGGCAGACACAGGTATGTTTTGGGTCCATCCACCCAAACAACCACCAGAAGCAAGAGAAAGGACCTCTTGGCTGTGGGTACCAAGCTCTCCTATAAGCCACCCATGCTTCTGCTCACCAAGGCTTGGCTGTCTCCTGGAAGCTGTGGTCTTTGCAGAGTCTTCCTTCTGCTCAGCTGTCTGCCTTAGTTTCCAGGGATCTTTCCCAGTTCTTCCACTTTAGGACTGGATAGCTTTTTCCTTGTCACCAGGAAGTTTATGCCCATAACTCCAGCAGCCAACACTGTCTGTTTTCCCCCAGGAGTCTTAGAATGCACCAGTCTCTAAGCATAATGGTTGTCCATGTTCCTCTTCCAAGGTGGGTGATGGAACCAGAGCAGAAGCCAGCAGTGCTCAGCCCCCTTCGTCTGCACATCCCAGTTCATGTCATGGGAAGCCCCCCTTGTCTGCCCATCCTCTGTGGCCCATTCACTTAGTTCAATGCCCCCCCCACCCCCAAAGCTTTTTCCCAGTCTGCTCTCACGGTGTGGCATGTGGTGTGGAGAGCTGGTGTGGTTCAGGGTGTGGTTTGGACCTATTGATCCGTTAACTGGAGGGCCACAAGGACCTGTGATGACAGCTGAGAAGCCTGGAGTAGTAATGAATGGGAGGCCATGGGTGGTGGGAAACAGAAAAAGCCTGGGCGATAAATCATCAAGGGAAATTTGCAGGGATGGGAGCCCCTGCTCCATATCAGCCTCTTCTTCCCTGACTGATGGTCTCAGAGCTGTGTCACCATGGCCCCCTTCCTATTCCCTCAATTCTAACCTCCTACTAGGGTCCCATCACTGCTTTCAACCACTCATCACTGGTGCGTGTGCACACACACTACACCACACACCCCCCTGAGTGTCCACAGTGTGCCAGAGCACCAGCTCAGAAGACTCTCTGACATCTCTCTGTGACACTGGTCTTTTTCTTACCCCAGGAGAATATCTCCAACTACCCACATCAAAGGCTGGCCCCAAAGTCCTGCTCTGACTTCCGACACCACTTTCTCAAACGTAAACATATTATTGTCCTCTGCAGATTGCCTTATCCTGACCTTCCTTTGTTCATTCATTCCAATTCTTGCAAATCTAAGTGTGAAATCAAAACTATATTTTATTGGTAGGAGCCCTTGTTTCTCCAACTGAAGACAGCTAGCATCATCCCAGGAAATCTATCTCAATTTCCCTGCACTGATTTTTTTTCTATGCTCAGAACTTCTCTACATTTAAAGTCAATCCCACATATTTCCATACTCCTCTCCTGCCGTGCCCTTGGATTAACCCTCATTTCCCCCTCTAGTTATCAGGGGTGACCTGTCATTTCTAATGCCAGGGTGTGGTGTGGAGAGCTGCTGTGGTTCAGGTGGTTTGGACCTGTTGGTCTGTACATTGCAGGCCACAAGGACGTGGGACAAAGGCTGGCATTTTCCTTCTTCAATGTCACTCTGTCCAGGATGATGACAGAGATGAACTTTCATGAACCCTCACTATGTGCCCAGCCCTTTAGTCTTCATAACTGTAGCAAGTGGGCATGGTTATTATTCCCAAGTGCTAGATAAGGGCACCTAGGCATGAAGCAGACACACAGCTAGAAAGGGGTGGAGCCAGCAGTTAGACTCTGGAATATTCTCTTAACCACACATACTTCTTCCCTAGCCATTCCAGCCAGAAATGAGCCCTTCATTATCCAACTGTCTAAAAATCATATTTCCCCCATGTCCCACTGCCTCAGTTCGTATTTATCATTTCCTGCCTCTTGTTTCTACACATTCTGTAATTTTCCAGTCCAGTG
Source organism: Talpa occidentalis (assembly GCF_014898055.3). Taxonomy (NCBI): domain Eukaryota; kingdom Metazoa; phylum Chordata; class Mammalia; order Eulipotyphla; family Talpidae; genus Talpa; species Talpa occidentalis. The sequence continues at coordinate 12,022,318 of NW_023601754.1, forward strand.
GTGGTAGATTGCAACAGGTTGGGAAACTATAGTTTCAGATCTCAGGCTGTCTAGGATGGGCTCTTCCAAACACTAGATGTTCCACTCATATTTCCTCAGTGGCAACGTTTCAGTGCTGGGTGTTTGCAAAACAGTCAAGGTTCCCTGAGACACCTGCTGAGGGGAAGCTTGGCTGCTGTGGTAGGGCTATGCAGGGCTCATGTGCCTTGGAATCTAAACAAACAGGGTGGACACATCTGCTTAAAGCAGAGAGGTGGCCCAGGACACTGGCCACAACATCTTAAAATGCCACACTGGGAAGGATGAGACGGTAAACATACACAGGCGTCAAAACTCCAGTATTCTAGACCATATGTTATCAGTGCCCTTTGGTCGAGTATATAGGACAGGGGTGAGCAGCACTAAAAGTCCCCTAAGTTGATAGGAGATTGCCAACATTTTATTTTGTCAGATAAAAGTATTCTTTCCAATTACCATCAGCAACTTTTCCTAAGTGAAAGGACATTTCAATACCAAATAAGTATGGCATGAACATGTTTGGAGGGAAAACAAAGGGCAAACCTTTCCAAGGAAGGGCATTTGGCAACTTTCCACTGACATTTAAAAAATAAGTTCTATTTAAAAATATTTTCTGGACCTCCCTGGTGGCACAAAGGGTTAAGCACTGCACTATGAAGCAATCTGCAGCCTCTGCAGCACGAGTTCGATCCCCGGCCAGCCAGGGAGCAACCCATATGGCGCAGCAGATCTCTTCTGACACGCCCGCTGCTCCCCTCAGCAGTGTATGTCAATCAATCTGTCTGTTCTGTTCCCCACTCTGTCTCTGGTGAATCCTCCCACCCCATCTCTGGCCTGCACCCCAGCTCTTGTATGCATAAATAAATAAATCTTTAAAAAAATAAATTAAAAAAAAATTACTCATGCAGGCAGACTCAGACAGCCTCTCCTGTCTCACATCTCGCCTGCTGCTCCTCTCAACAGTGTATTTCAATAAATCCCCCTTTCTGTTCTCAAAAAACAATTATAAATGCAGAGAAATGTTAACCTAAAATTTTGTTTTGAGAGCAATAATTTGACATAATTGTTTTCTTGTTTCAGAGGGTCCTATGTTTTAATGTTTTACTTGAAAAACAGACACTGAAAATTCAGTTTCACAGAGAGATGTTGGCTAACAGTGGATATTCCAGGTGAAATGTTCCAGGTGAAATGTGGGGAGTGGCCCTGGAGGAAAGGGAGTGGCTCCTGCCCGGGGCCTGGCTCACCGCTGGCACTCCCAGCACGAGGGGTCAGGGACTCTCACAGACATCTGTGGCTCTTGATGTACATGGACCGGGGAGGAAACGAAAGGTTCCCCTTCAGAGTATCAAAAAGATATCTGGGGCCTCCCTGGTGGTGCAGCGGTTGAGCGCTGGGTCGCGAAGCTGCCCGCAGCCTCTGCAGCACCAGTTCGATCCCCAGCCGCCGGGCGAGGGTCCCACATGGCACGCAGACCTCTCCTGCCGCCCGCTGCTCCCCTCAGCAGTGTACTTCGTCAGTCTGCCTTTTCTACTCTCCGCTCTGGCTCTGGTGAATTCTCTCACCCTCCCGCACCTCTGACTGTACCCAGTGCTTATATAAATAAATAAATAAATCTTAAAAAAAAAAAAGATATCTGCTTCCCCATATTCACGCAGCACTTTTTACAGTAGCCATGATTTGGAAACAACCTAAGAGCCCAAGTGCATGCATATACGTGTATGTAAACATAGAATGCTACTTTGCTATGAAAAAAGATGAAATCTTGCCAACAGCAATAACATGGAAGTACTCTGAGAATATTATGCTAAATCAAATATTATGCTAAGTCATATGGAGAAAGACATGTGGCAGATAAAGAAAAAAGAGAACAGGGGCCTCCCTGGTAGCGCAAGAGGTTAAGACGCAACCTATGAAGCTATCCGCAGCCACTGCAGCACAAGTTCCATACCCGGCCAGGGAGCTACCCACATGGTGCAACAGACCTCTCCTGTCTTGCCTGCTGCTCCCTTCAGCAGTGTATTTCTGTCAGTCTGCCTGTTCTGTTCCCCACTCTGTCTCTGCTGAATCCTCTCACTCCCCCTGCACACACCCCTCTGGCCTGTACCCCAGTTCTTGTATGCATAAATAAATAAATCTTTAAAAAGAAACAAGAGAATAAGCAAAACAAAGCAAAATCAAATTTAGATTTATGACACAAGAATGGTGGTTACCAGAAAGGGTGAGGTGGAGTGGGGTAAACAAGTGGAGGAGTTCAACTGAATGCTGGTGGATGTACCGACTTCCGGTACCTAACACGGTATGTACAGACGTCGACATATAATGCTGTGTACCTGAAACTTAAATAATGTCGGAAACCAGTATTACCACAATAAGATAATTAAAAGTACATGTCTGTGTGTGTGTGTGTGTTGGGGGAGGGCTGGAAGTAAGCTGTTCCTGGCCTCTCCCTCTTTCTGCTGTTCATCTTAATCACCACTTCGGACCTGGAGTCACCATGTAGCAAAATCACAGGCGATAAACTTTGACCAATAAATCCCAGAATAACCATATAAACGACGTGCTTTCTGGGTGGCTCTTGGAATCACACCCTCCCTGACACAAACCCAGGTCATTAATTACAAGCTCGTACGCACCTTCAAGGAGAGCCAGGGCCAGAGCACAGTGGCGGTGCCAGGAGCAGAAATTCCCTTAGGTACAAGGAAGTGTCCTCTAGCACATCTTTCCTGACTTTTCCTTTTGAGTCCAGCGGTGAGACTTCAAAAGATCTAAAAGCCTCCATGTACAGAGAAGCCCCTGTAGTCCTACTCTGGGGGCTGCTCAAGTCTGAACCTGGGGGGCAGTGGAGGACTCCCAGAACTGAGTCCTGCTCAGAGCCTCAGCATCACACACTTGGATCTGGGCCAAGGTTTCTAGACTTCCATGCCCCAGTGTTTATTTTATAGTTGAGCTGGGTGGCTCACCCTTGAATTCCACAGGCAAACACCATCCGTGAATCAGAAGTGTGTAAAGGTCATTCCCGGGACCTACGGTACAGCTCAAACTTTAAAAGACTTAAAAAAAATGTTTCATGGAAACTTCCACAATGCATTATTTAAAAGATTCTCCTAGGGGGGAAAATCCTGAAAGAAAGAAAGGAAATCTTTAAAACCCCCAAATGTCACAAAGCGAAGAATATGTTTTTTTTTCCGGTACTTGGAAATTGTTCTGGGTGATGCCTTTGGATTGAATATGTTCCTGTGTTTGGCAAGGGAAATGAGTAATTTTGTAGTCAGACTCATGCTGGATTCCTAAGAACAGCCAGTCCACGCATGGATGAGTGTGGCCGATGTGGGATAGCCAACCCACCAGTGTCAGGTGACAGGAGCAACCGGCTACTGTCCTGGAGCAATGAGGTGGATCTGAAGACCCTTCAGACCTCATCCCCTTAGGAAGGCAGGCCGGAGGACCGGCTAGCTAGATGTACTTTTGTGGTCAGATCCCAGGGTGTTTGGGGAGGACCTCGGTGAGGCTAGAAGGGCAGAGCTCGGAATGACAGTCTCTTGTCCCTTATGCCTTTCCCTGGACTGTGTCCCGAGTTTAAGCCTAGCACCTGCTGTCTTGCTCCCTGCTTGACCCCCAAGGGGTTTGCACTCAAATGCTTGCGAATCGGTGTGTTAATGACTAGATGGTGACATGTTTGGGTTCTGGGGCACAGACTTGGTGAGGCCAATGGTGTGTGAGTGGAGCAGGAAGGAAGAACTCTGCGTCAGGGACTTGCAAAGTCTGTATGTGCTTGGCAAGAGAGGGTCAATGTGCTCTGTCAGGAGATGATCAGGCACTGGCCATCCTGAGCTGAGATCGCTGGACATGCTAGGCTATGAGAGCATGGAGGGTGAGGAAGGCATTTCCATCTCTGTAGTGCCTCCAGACATAGTCCCGGGGGCCAGGGGAAGAAGCCAGTGAGAGTAGCGCCAACCCTAGCCTCTCCACACAGCGCCAATTCCCGGCTGGTCAGCAGGAGTTATTTCTTCTCAGGTCAGCCCAAGCCTCACAGAGATGGTCCTCCCTCTTTTTCTGGTCACCCTCCTCTGCCCATTGCCCTCACACTCATCCTTGGAACCTAGGAAGACCCGAGAGGGGTTCCCTGCCAGTTTCCTGGGGGTCTCAGCCAGTTCCCCCAGCACCTCTGGCTCTCAGAGGCTGGGAAGAGCCCAGGCCACTCATCTAGTTCTTCATGCTGCAGACTGAACAGCAAACGAAGGATGTGGTTGCAGACCAGGCTCAGACTTCGCTATCACTTGGGCATGGAACCTGAGGATCTTTCTCTTGGAATAAGAGGTTGTTTCTGGTGGTATCCACCCCTCCCAAGTTCCTGCTCTGTGTTCAGAGACAGGGCAGATGCCATGGTTAGTGAAGCATAGTGAGTTCATCAATCAGACAAATTTTGTGTGCATTGGAAACATGTAGGAAAATTCGTTACTTCCACAAGGAAAGATGCTGTCAGTTTTCTCAACACATGCAACACCAAGAAACAAAAAACAAGAACAACAACAACAACAATAAAAAACAAGCAAAACCATGAAGCACCCTTTTACTATAGGAAAAAAAGAAAAGCAACACGTGTAGCAATTCCTGGCTACTGTCACTTGGTCTTGACATCAGGGAGGCTGTTGGGAATGGAGGGGATGGCCCTGAAATTGAAGGTTAGGCCCTTTTCAAAGGGGGTGGCCCAGATTTAGATCTAAGTCAGGTAAGGATGAGGGGAGGTATGTGTTGCTAGACCTTTCGATGTTTAAGAAAAATTGGAAATCGATTTCTATGTGAAATCTCTAGATTAAAAAATCTGACTTGCATTTCTAACAAATAAATGGATGATGTGGGCTAAACCAAGCTGTCTAATACCAAGACAGCCCTCTGGCTGCCGTTGTCAAATGTCCTGGTGCTGCGGCCCTCCTGCCTCTAGTGAGGTCACAGAGAATGATGGGCACAGGCAGCCCACCTCCAGATTGGAGCCAGGTGGCACCCACCCAGGGAAGGCCTGCAGGGTCAGCTGTGCGAAGGCCGAGGGTGGGCTGGGTGACAGGTTGGCAGCAGAGAACCAGAGCCCCAGCAAGGCTCAAGGAATTGTAACCCCGGGCCTCCTCTCCTTCCAGTCTAGGATCAAGAGAAAGCAGGTGGTCAGGGAGCAGAAGTGGTAGTAGACCCTGATTTTTACTGGTTCTTTCCCCCTCCACAGTGCCTGGAAAGGAGGCAAAATCTGTACCAAAAAAAAAATCTGTACAAAAAAAAAAAAAGAAATGACAGTGGAGATGCAGACTATGCCCCAGGGATGCTGATTCCACAGTCTCACTTGCAGAGGCCTGATGTGGGTTGATTTGGCTTCCCTATCCTGCCCCTATTCCCATGTGGAAGTCCTAACCCCAGAACCTCAGAATGTGACTTTATTTGGAAGAAGGTCATTGCAGATGTCATTACTTAAGATGAAGTCATGAGGGTGGGCTCAAATCCAATATGACAGGTGTCCTTATAATAAGGGGACGCTTGGACACAGGGATGAACACAGGGAAAATGTCATGTGGCCAAGGAGGCAGAGATCAATGTGGAAGGGCAGCTACAAATCCAGAAAAGCCAAAGATGCTGGCAAAGCGCTGGAAGCTGGGAGGGCAACAGAGCAGATTCTTCCTCACAGCCCTCAGAAGCACTGACCCTGCCACACCTTGATCATGGACTTCAGAACCATGAGGCAATAAATTTCTATTGCGCAGCCGCCCAGTTGGTATAACTTTGCTACAGCAGCCCTAGCAAGCAAGGTCTGATTCAGTGTTCCCCAGGGGGATCAAGCTCCGGAAGGAGGGGACAGGGCAGAAGAAGAAGGAATTCGAACAGCAGAGAGGATACGGAGGGAAGTACCCAAGAGGACGAGAAAAGACTGCATCTCATCCTACACTGGGGAGGTGGCAGAATCCAGGACTTTGTACTCAACACAGCCTTCCTGCCAGGCCCGTGGTGACAGACCCCCCACAGATGGCTCCTGGAAGTGGGGGGACTCAAGTACCTCCTTTCTAGCCTGCAGTTTGCTATCTGGCAGCCAGGGATGGACTTGTTCCCCTCTTCAGGGCTTGAGAAGTCACTTCCCAGTGTCCGAGCCACCTCCATAGTGTCTGCCATTACCACCCAGCAAACACAGCTGGCATCTCCTTGGCAAGCACACAATTCTCCATGAGACAGGCAGCAAGTGTGCCATGGTGGGGGAAACTGAGGCAAAAGGGAGGGACCAAGTCACTGATTTCTCAAGATCTCACCAATGGTTTTTGAAGAGCCAGCCAGGAACCCAGGGCTGTTCCCACTAAGGTTCTCCATGCGACCCCCTCTGCACATGTTCCTGGGACTCCCCAGATGCTCTGAAGCCTGGGTTTCCTCCAGTGCCCCAGACTCTGTGCTCTCCAGAGAAGGTTTGCTCAGAGGGTGCATGGAGGGAAGAGAAAAGAGAAGAACAAGAGAGAGACTGCACTCTGCATGGCAAACAAGCCGCCCAAGCAGGGCGTGAAAGGAGGCAGTGTGCTGAGGGTGGGGGGCGGGGGGCGGGGAGCCGGCATAAAGGAATGTTGTTTGGGACAGTGGGGCTGGGCACCGAGGGATGGACAGATGGCCTTTTATCCCGAAGTCTGGGTTTGGCCTGAATACCCTTTTTCTGAAATGAAATGGTGCCCCAGGCCCTGTGTCCAGCTGCCCCCAGGCCCTGAAGGCCCAGTGAAAAGTGGGGGCTCCAGTGTCTCAGCACACCTGGGCAGCCCAGGGCTGATAAGAAGGCGCAGGCGCCCAGAGAAAGAGAAAAGGGCTGGGGCCCTATAGGCACCCAGGGTCTTGGAGAGTCTTTGGGGCAAAGCCTTCTGTGTGAACAAGCCATCCCCGAGGTCCCCAGGGAATCTCCTGGGAGCTGGTTATTTTGGGCAGCTAGAAACTTGGGCTAAAAGGTGGGTAGCAGCCTCTGCTTCTTCCGTCTCTAACAAGCTACCCTCTGCCTGGCCTACCCTGGTTTTCTATTTAAATACGTAAATCTACATCAATATTGATATACTATAAATATACAGAATATATGATAGGTTACATATTTGAAAAATGCCAAACCTACCCTAAAAGCAAAACAAAACCCATACCTGGCAAGTGACAAATCAAACAACTCCGCAAGCACGCCCCACAGCCGCTGCCAGGCTAGTCCTGCTGGCCCAAGGCCCTGCATTCATGGCAGGGAAAAGAAAGGAAAGGAGAAAATTGATCAGGAAACTCACGCCTGAGCTGAGACCAACTTCTGTGCTCAGGACACGTGGGGATGCGGAGCCCCAGCCACCTGATCCCGGCCTCGCTTCTCACAACATATGCCCCTGTTGATGACATCACCAGCCACCTGGTCACCGGAAGCGGAAGCCAGTGGAGGGGGGCAATCCGGGATATAAAAAATGGGGACCAGTGGCCAGTGGTTTGAAAATACTAAATTGCTGCTCACAGCTCACCAAAATGCCCCCACAAGTTTTCAGGCTGTTAACTCGATTCTCTACCAAATCCTGCCTGGGACAGCCTGCACCCATGTATACTCTCCCCTTTAGCCTCTGACCTCAGCTTGACAGCGTCATATCCAGGAAGGTACCAACAGTTTCAGTGGCTTGCAGGGTGTTTGCTAAGAAAGCCAAATGGGCCTTGGGACTAGGGCATCTGAATCAGTGGGAGAAAAACATCTCGTTGGAAGCCTGGAGTCAGGGTGTGGCCCGGTTAGGGAGGACCAAGCAGGCCCACTCTTGGTCCTGCCTGCACTGGCTGCTTGGTGGGCGGGTTTGCTTCTGACTTTAACTTTGAGGAGCAGCCCCCAATAGCAAGAAATCAGTTTCTCAAGCCTGAACCGTCTACAGATTGGATGGGACATTTCTACACTGTTTTCTCAAGACTCAGACAACAAGGCAGGCTTATAGAATGTTATGCACAAGGAAAATATACTAACTCTAACATATATGCTCTCTTCACTCAGCCAACTTCTATAATAATTTCAGAACTGTCAGGCAACACTCCAGTCTGTCAGGATAACTCTCACTGGACTGTTTTCCGCTGTTTTTTTTTAAAAGAGAATGAGACCACTGATTTTCACTATTCATATACCAGTATTCCAGAGGCAATATTCCCTATAGATTATTAGATTCCTCTTTTTATGATCTAATAATTTAAAAAAGAAAAAAAATTACAGCTTCATCCTTGTTTACCAAAAAATGCAAATAGCTTAGTTTCCAACAACAATAAGTCACTGGATTGCTTTGTAAACAAAACCAAGAAACCCATTAACAAAAACCCACTAACAAAAACCTGTATATCTACTTCTTTTTACTGATTCAAACAATTCCCTCTCCTCCTGCCTGGCCATGGACTTTTCTCCCATTTAGAGCTGATATTTATGATGTGATATTATGTCTTGGGTAGCATGCTGAATTCTAGAACACAAGACTGGTAGGCTTGAAGCCCAAGTCTTCTTTGTCACTCTCATTTGACCTGGCAATTTCCAGATCCACTGCACATTTCCTAAACTATCAGGCTCCAGTGGGCCCCAGTCCTTCCCGTGCCTCCCTGTAGTGACAGCCTGTATGTACTCCATGTTTTATACTTGTCATTCTGAAGGTGACTTAGCCCCAGGGGAGGACGTCCTTGAACAACCCTGGAATAAGTCATTCTGCTGCGGTCAGGGCCTGTCTGATGCGGCCTGGGTCAGAGACATCTCAATCATACGATCTGTGTGGTCAAGCAGAGGGACAAGAAGCAGCCATTTGTGACTGACACAGAGACACCAGTTTTCTGGGCTAGAATGACCAGGTTAGAAAGTTAGAATTACACCAAAGAAAAATGACTACATCCTCTGGACCACAGTTCCCAAAAGAACCTGTAGCTGCCCAAAAGAACCTGTTGCAATGATGAAATGTTCTGGGTCTGTGCTGCCACAGGTGCCTACTGAGTACTTGAAAAATGACTGGAGTGACTGAACAGGATTTTTATTTTTTATTTTTTTTAAAGATTTATTTATTTATTATACAAGCTCTAGGTACAGTCAGAAGCGCGGGAGGGTGAGAGAATTCACCAGAGCCAGAGCGGGGAGCAGAGCAGGCAGAAGGACCGAAGTACACTGCTGAGGGGAGCAGCAGGCGGCAGGAGAGGTCTGCACGCCATGCGGGTCCCTCCTCCAGTGGCCGGGGAGCAGCCAGGGATCGAACTGGCACCGCAGGGGATGCGGGCAGCTTCACAACCCAGCGCTCAACCGCTGCGCCACCGGGGAGGCCCAGGATTTTTATTTTAATTTCATTTTTGCCCAAAAACAATTTACTTCTGCCTTAGACCATTTGGGCTTCTACAACAAATTGCCATAATCTGGATAGTTTATAAGCAACATACATTTATTCCCCATAGTTCCAGATGTTGGGAAGTCCAAGATGAAAGTATCGGCATATCTGGTGTTTGGTGAAACCCATTTCCTCAGCCCTTGACGGCCATCTTGCTATGTCACCATATGGCAGAAAGTAAGAGGTTGCTGTCTGGGGTTACTTCTGCAGAGCACTAATCCAATTCATGAGGGCTCCATCCTCATGACCTAAGCACTCCCAATGGCTTCATTTTCAAATACCACTACATTGTGGTGGGGTGGGTAGAATTTAACATACAAATTTGGTGGTGGTGGTACAAATTTTCACTCTAGAGCAGTCAAATGTGATGTTTGTATTATGACAGATAGGGTTCTATTAGGAATTCAGTCATGGAGTAGTGGAAGCTTCCAGGGAATTGGAGGTACCATACCGCTCTTAACCCCCTTCTTTTATTTTAATTAATTTAAATTTAAATGGGGCTAGTGGCTACCATTTTGAACAGTCCAGATATTCTGCTACTGTGTGTACTCTCTACCTGGGTGTTTTCTTGGTGCCTCAAATCTAAAATAACCCCCAAATTTGTCCTATCCCAAACTTCGGCGCCCATCTTAAATTCATCATTTCCATAAATCAAACTACCCAGTTGCTTATTATAAAACCCCAGGGTCAATCCTCAATTCCTCTTTCCCTTACTCCCAACATCTAATCCATCAGCAAGTTGTTTCCATGCTGGCCTCTTTCAATCTACCCTCCATGTGACAGCCAAACCCACCTCATAAACAATACATCAACTTTGTCGATCTTCTGCTAAAGAGCCTCTAGGGGCTGTCCATTATTCTCAGAATAAATTCTAACTCCCTACAATGATCCATGTGCCCTGGTGAGGGACACTCTGCTCACCTCCTCACTTACCTCACACTTCACCTCCCCTCACTTATAATGCTCCAGTGACACCAGAGCTTCCTTTGGGATTCCTGATGTCGTCAAATCCACTCATACTCCAGGACCTTTGCACTGGCTGTTGCCTCTGCCTGGAATGTTATATACCCATCTTGCCTATGACAACTCCTTATCCATCAGATATCAGTTCCTCAGGCAAGCTTTCCCTGACCACCTAAATCAAAGCTGTAGCTATCACTCAGTCACAGCACCCTGTTCAAAAAATATTACACAAACAGAGAGAGAGAGAGAGAGAGAGAGAAGAGAAAAAATGGTAAGCAAGTGAGGTTAAGCATGTATTTTTTGTGTTCTTTGTACTTTTTGTATTTTTTCTGTAAAAAGTACTTTGTGCTTTTCTCTAAGTCTGAGATAATTTAAAAATAAAGCTCAAATAATAGAAAAACAATACAGATTTCTGGGGTCTTGCCTCCAGAGATTCTGATTTTATAGATTTGGGGAGTGGCTCAAGAATCTATTTCACACACACATGTTAATTTTTAAATTTAGTTACATGTGTGTTTTTTCACCTAAATGAACCATCGGACTTTTCACAAGTCTTCAAAATCGGGATCTGTCTCTACTAGAGTCATTCTTCTGAGACACAACAGCAATCTCCACCGCGTATCATATTCATGGATGCCTAGGCTGTTGGAGTGACAGCGCTATTTAGTGATATTTATACTGAGAGGAAACACACCCCTTCCCTGCATGAACCCCCATTCATGTCTACCTGCAACCTTATGTGTGACTTTATTTGGAAAGAGGGTGGGCTCTAAATTTATTGCAGATGCAATCAAGTTAAGATGGGGCCATACTGGATTAGGGTAGGGTCTAAATCCCATAGGACTTGTGTCCTTAAAAGATGAAAAGAAATGGGGGGCCTCCCTGGTGGTGCAGCGGTTGAGCACTGGGTTGCGAAGCTGCCTGCAGCTTCTGCGGCACCGGTTCGATCCCTGGCTGCTCCCTGGCCACCGGAGGAAGCTCCCACATGGCGCGCAGACCTATCCTGCCGCCCGCTGCTCCCCTCAGCAGTGTACCTCGGTCCTTCTGCCTGTTCTGCTCCCCACTCTGGCTCTGGTGAATTCTCTCACCCTCCCGCACTTCTGACTGTACCCAGTGCTTGTATAAATAAATAAATAAATAAATATTAAAAAAAAAAAATGAAAAGAAATGGACTGATAGGGATATGGAAAAACAGGGAAGAGTCCTTTTGTGCAAACGGTGGCTGAGGTGAGGCTAGAAGGATATATCTACAAGCCAAGGACTGCTGGCCTGGCCCACCTGAAGCTAGGAAAGAGATAAGAAACAGGTAGTACTGTACAGCCTCCAATAGGAACAAACATTGCCAAGATTTTGATTTCAGACTCTGCACCCTCTAGAACAGTGAGAGAATCACCTTCTGTTGTTTTAGGCCACCCAGTGGGTGGTACTTTGTTACAGCCGCTCTGGGAAATACAGTGCCACGAGCACTGTGATGTCCCCTGTCTGGAGCCATCATGGACTCGTCCTTATTTTTCCACTCACCCTTTAAGAACATTTCTGTGAGGGATAGCCACAATGTAACTACTTAGAGTTTCCCCAACACTCTATTATGAAAAGATTTAAATAGGAATTAAGTAGAAAGTATGTCAACTAAACACATCCCCAAACCTACATATTATCATTCACATTCTATTTTTTTTTTAATTGCAACCTTAAGAGACCTGTATATATTAACATCTAACTCTTGCAGTTGTGAGGTTATACCCTTAGGAATTATTACTAAATATGAATTAATTTGATCTGTCTTCCTTTTAAAAAAAATGGTATGATTTTCATTAGTAAAAAATCACCAATCGTGAGTGTACAGTTGGTGAAGTTTTTGACAATTACGCCTCCTGTAGCAATGCCCAAATCAAGATGAAGAACATTTCCATGATCCAGAAAGTCCCAGGAATCTATTTTTAATAAGCTTCCCATTCAATTTTGATGAAAAGAACAAGTATCCAGGTGAGGAAACAAGTTTTCAGTTTCCTTGGTCAGAAGGACAAGAAGTTTGAGATTTACAAGGCTTGGAAAGAAGCACAGATTTTTTGTTAGAAAATACAGTTGCTTGTCTGCTCTCCTAGCCTGCAGTGACTTGCATTTACACAGAACTTGACCTGCACGCCCCTCCTCCAGCAACAGACTGTGGACACAATGCAGGAAAGGTACACAGAACCCACCCACGAGCTGAGTTCCAGTGGCAAGGCCTATTCCCGATGCTCCCTCCACAGCACCCCCCCATCCTTGCATTCCCAGCTGAAATTGCTGCCATTCCATGACCGCTTGGACACCCACTTTGGATCCTCCCATGGGGCCTGTGGCTTGCGTGGGCTTCCCTGAGCTGCCTCTTCCCTACTTCAGCCAAAAGATCTCTGGGTCAGGGCATACCAAGCAGCCTCAGCCTCTGAAAGTCCCCAAGATCAGCAACATGACTAGAAATAAACTCAGCTCCTGTTCTGCATTTTTTTTTTTTAGTGAAGCAAGTAGAAGCAGAATCTTGGATGAAACAGAAGAATGGAAAACAAAACAAAACAAAACCTAATGGCAAAAACCTAGTAAAAAATGAGTAATTTTATTGGTATAGAAAAAAGTCCAACAATAGAACAAAATATATTTGTGAGTTATTAATGTGTGATAAAGGTGTTTTTAAAATCAGTGGTAAATGAATCTACTGGGATAACCAGTAGGACATCTGGAAAAAATATAAACCCAAAATAATCTATATTTTGCTTCTTATACCAAACATAATCCAGGTAGGTAATACACTTAAGCAAGAAGAGGCAACAATTATTAAGCATAAAATTAGATGGGTATTATTCATGATATTTTTCTTTTTCTTAAATCTTAAAGGTGGTATAAGAATAATAAAATTTGATATCTTTTATTATATGGAAATTGTGAGGGTTTAAGTGGAAGAAAAATATTGAACAAATTAAAAGACAAAAATTGGAGGACAAATAGTCATGTATAATGGGAAATGGGCTAATATCCTTTAAATGTAAGCAGTGATTACAAATCAATAAGAAAAAGATCAACTATCCAATAGAAATATGGCCAAAGAATCTGAGCAGGCAGATAAGTCAAAAAAGTCCAAATAGTTTAGAAAAATATGAAAAAACATTAGGTCCCTCTCATACTCCTTAAAAATAGAGATTTAAACAAGGAGCAGGTTTTTTCACCCATTGGTAAAGATTAAAAATACTGGGAACACACAATTTTGATGAGGGTGTGGAAAAATAGGGATCCTTAGATGCTTCTGGAAGAAATTTAAATTAGTAAACCTCATTCTAGGGCAATGTGGCAATAACTATCAACTTACAATTTGTCATCATAACCTTTGCATATGTCTGTGAGGTGATTATTAGGTTGTACAATAAGAAAAAACCAGAAACAGGATAACCATTTAGAAGAATGAAGCAAACCTGTATTGCTGATATGGAAAGAAGTATAAAGTATGTCGTTAGATGAAAAAAGCAAAGCAGTATCATATGATTCCTTTGTATGGGAAAAAGAATAACATATGTGTATGTGTATAGAATACTTTGGTGAGGATAATAAGAAATTGATGGTTTTTATATAGGGACTGGACTGGGAGGGACACTCCACTTTTTTTGCCCATTCCTTTTAACTATGTAAATTTTTGTAAACTATGTTCATGTGTGGTTATGATGACAAGGAAAATTATGATGATAACGTCTAGAGTCTAATTTTAATTCACTGGAATATTTTCCCCTTGATTAAAAGTGTTGAATGTGATTAACCTTTGACCACTCTTTCTAATAAAATGCAGATTACTGCACCTCCCTGTGGCGCAAGGGGTTAAGTCTCAGCACTATGAAGCTATCCACAGCCACTGCAGCAGGATTTTGATCCCCAGCCAGGGAGCTGACCCACATGGCGCAGCAGACCTCTCCTGTCTCGCCTGCTGCTCCCTTCAGCAGTGTATTTCAGTCAATCTGCCATTTCAGTCAATTCCCCATTCTGTTTCTGGTGAATCCTCTCACACACACCCCTGGCATCTCTGGCCTGTACCCCAGTTCTTGTATGCATAAATAAATAAATCTTTAAAAAAATGCAGATTACTGAGCATTCATTAATATCAATTAAACTGAACTCAGGCACTCAGTAGACTTGAACCAGGTTCTTTCCAGCCCTTACTGAGCATCCCAGGTGGGACCACCTGAAGGCCACAAGATCTTGGCTGCATGTGAGATTCCAAGCCCAGTGGCTCGCTGCAAAATGCACCCTTGCCACTGGCTGACTTGCTCGGTACCAAAGTCCAGGCCTCTCTTATGTCCCTTGTCCCATTGGGTCATCCCCTCTCCCCCTGAATCCTGGTATGTTCTTCCAGATCAGGTCTAGGCCCCTGACATCTAGTTTGGAACTTTCTTCCTCTTCTGGGCACAAAGTCTGGCATAGAGAAGACACTTGAAGAGCTTGGAATCAAGAGTTTGAACTCCAGGATTCATGTATTTCTATAGGGAGTTTCTCCATCATCTCTTGATGACATGTGCACATACATACTTCCTGGGTTACATTCAGGACACTGTCTTCTTCCTCTTCCACATACTGAACACATCACACCCACATCCTTCTCTCACCGGGTCAGACCTGGCACACCATGAGGAAAGCCCTACTGCTGAAATGTGCCTTTCCTGCAATGGGGAGCAACACCCCAAAGGCTGATGGACTGGTTTCAGTTCCAGCTCCACCCAGAGTTGTAAGTTGTGGAGGAGGAAGCAAGAGGTCCCTGCCCCTTTAGCTAAAGATTCTGCTCTTAAATCTGTTTGATGAACAGAAATGTGTCACCAGCACATCCTTAATGATGCTTCTGAAAGGACAGAAACAAGGGAACGCTAGAAAGAGGGGGCTTTGAAAATTCCCCCTTTCCCTTAGAGGGTCACTTCTGCAGCTTGGCTGTGACTCCAGTCCTGGAAGGATCAGGACTGGAAGGCTGAAGACTGAGCTGAAGCTCTGCACGACTGTCCTGCTAATAGCAAAGGGACAGGGGCCCTGAGTCCTGGAGAATTGCTCTATTTTGTCCACATAGGACTTGGAATTGGTGGTGTGCTGCACCCTTCTAGGTGTTTCCCTTCAGGAACTCCCATCAAGTACTGGTGAAAAAATGGCACATTGCCACCCATGGCACATTTGTGAAGAAGGAGATAAGGAAGGCCCTACAAAGCCATCTGGTCCAGAATGGCCCCTCCAAGATACACCAGGACAAAGCAGACAGGAACCTTAGCTTATCAGCTGTTTTCTTGATCCAGCATCCCTCACCTCTCCACACTGAATGGAAGAGACAGGCACTGTCCACTCCTGGGCACCCCCTACTCCTCCATGGTGCTCTGATCAGACGAGAATGACCTCTGCACAATTCAGATTCCCCTCCAGAACATCAGGCCCCTCAGGGAACATTCCGGGGGCTATGGATAATTATTACCTCAGGTTCCTACAGATTTGGGGTGATTCACAGGTTCTGTTGCTCACAAAGAAAGTACCTCTCTGGCTGGCTAAACAAAAATGTCCAAATTAAAGGCTTTAGGGTACAGCTGCAGCAAACAAAGATCCTCCAGGTACCTGTGAACTGGATGAGACTCTCAAGTCAACACATCACCCCATCACATACTCTGACCTCCAGCCCTACAATGGATGGAAGGGCAGCTGCCAGGAGGCTGGAGTGTTTGACCCACTGATTAATAATTAACTAAATGTGCAGGTAACAGGTCACATGTCAGGGCAAGGAGAGCCTGCTCCCCTCTGGGAACCTTCCTCCCATGCATGCACACATGTCCACATGTCATCCTAGAAGGTGGAGGTTGTTCACAGGTCCAGAAAGCAAACATATTCAGATTCAGAACTCTTCTGTCCCCAGAGGCTTGACTTCAGCCCAATCAGAAGGATTAGAGGGAACCCCACCTGTATCCTGTCCCTCTTAAGCCCCATAGAAATGCATTTGCTCCCCTTTGATTTAATCTGATGCCTAAGATTCATCTCTAATGGGTGTGCACAGGAATACGGGGCACCTGGAGATCTGTATCACCTCTCAGGGTTACAGGTGTCTCACCTATGCAGTGGGAGGACTGCCATCTACCTGCCCACCGACCTTAAGGGTTCAAATAAAAATTGATGGGAAAATGTCTACTGAATATCTATTCAGTCCAGCATAGGTGCTACGTGTTTTCCTCCCCGGCAGCCAGTCTCAGAGTGTGGGCCTTGAACTGACTTAAGTAGTTGAGGGTAGATAAATGATGCCTATTTCTTAGACTGCCATTATTATATAAGAGCAGGGGCTGTTTATTAACAATTAAGTGGGTGATTAAATTTAGCATTCATAAAACTAAAACTTGTGGGCCTCCCCGGTGGCACAGCGGTTGAGCGCTGGGTTGCGAAGCTGCCCGCGGCCTCTGTGGCGCCGGTTCTATCCCCGGCTGCTCCCCGGCCACCGGAGGAGGGTCCCACATGGCGCGCAGACCTCTCCTGCCGCCCGCTGCTCCCCTCAGCAGTGTACTTCGGTCCTTCTGCCTGCTCTGCTCCCCGCTCTGGCTCTGGTGAATTCTCTCACCCTCCCGCGCTTCTGACTGTACCCAGTGCATGTATAAACAAAACAAACAAACAAACCAGCAAACAAATAAATAAAAGCATGCCTCTATAAAAAAAAAAAAAAAAAAAAAAAAACTAAAACTTGCCCTTCTTAGAGATTCCCTAAAAATTCCGATTCCATTTTCCAGTAGGAAATCCGAGCATCATATGACACTAAGCAAAGTCAAAAAAGTTCTTTTAGGCACAGAAGACTGTAGGGAACTAGAATTCTATTCCTTTTAAAGGAGAAGTTACCAGTAATTTACTTAGGTAATTATCAACCCAGTTTGTTGTAGTTTGTATGGTTCCCTCTACGTGTGTAGTCACATGGACTCGCAGCAATGGAATTTCTGGTTACTAGTTTTCCTAGGACAGCACTTTAAGACATTCTGTATGCTTTGTAGTTCAATATTACATGTGAAAACAAATTCTGTCAAGTTTGTTCATCTGGTGCTTTAAATAGCTTGCAATATACAATCAAGGTAAGAAAACAAAGTGTTTGGATAATTATGCTTTGGGACAACGCTTCCCAACACAAAATTCTGAGTATGAGCTCTGTGTTTCTCAAGGATAAACTTTACATGTGCTGCTCAGGTTTGCTACTCAGGTTTCCCTCGCTCTCCGAATGCAGGGCATTCCTATTTGGGATGATCTGCTAGGTTGTTTTGGGGTCTGGGTATGCTAAAAAATTACTCCATATAAATATGTAGTAAAATAATAACAGCATAATACAAATAAGAAATAATGGTAACAGCATCATTCTCAGACCCAAAATTAAGCCTGCCAGGTAATGCCAGGTAGGAAGGTTCTACTTTTAGATAATGGGTGAAAGCTGTACTCCTATTTCATTGTCATGACAGTTCTTTTTCTACTGAAGAGCAAGAGTGGGTGGGGTGAGTAGCTGTTGGAATCTTTAGCCATCTTAGATGAGCAGCAACTGGAGGAAAAAACCACTCTTTAAAGACTACATGCTTTGGAGAAATTTGCATGACAAGACAAAGGAAAGAGTAAGTTTCCGGTTTAGTAGACAAGATGTGCAAATGCAATGAATAAGAAGAGCATTATGAACGTATGTTGGAATGCAGAGACAGGCAAAATGCTAGAAGAATTTGGGAGAAGGAAAGAATCAGTTCTAGATGGAGAGGTCAGGAGAAGCATCTGAGCTGCAGTTAAGGGATGTGACAACGGGGAGCCACTGAGCAGTAGCAGTAGGAAAACGGGGAGCCACTGAGCAGTAGGAAAACTGCTGTAGCATAACGAGGAGGCATTGGCTCTCCTGAGAGCCACCCAGGAGATTGCAAATAAGCAGGGCAGCCATGGGCAGATGTCCCAGGAGGAAGATGAACGAGGCTCCTGAGGATCAGTCTGTCCAAACACTGGCTCTGCTTTTTCCAGTTACTCCCCACTTTTCCCCTTCAACTGCCTGTGGGTGGTCTAGGGCAGGGTAGGTGATGGGACCACTGTTGTTCAGAATGTGAAAATGTTAAGTTAATTTCCCGTAGCGCTGCATGAAAGCAGCAGTCCAGCTGAGTACACACTGTATGATTCCACTTAAGTTGTACACACTTTTTGAGAAATTAGAGGCAGGAGAAACTACCAATGGAGAACAAGAAGCAATGACCAGGGGGACAGGTGGGGAAGTAGCTAGTATAATACACCCCTCCGAGGGCTATGTCCCAGTGCCTACAACTTGTGGCTATGTTACCTGACAGTGAAAGGGACTCTGTGGACTCTGCAGGACCTTGAGATAGGGAGAACATGCCTTTCACTGGCTTTGGATTCTCCAGGACAGAGTGGAGTGGCAGTGGAGACACTGGCTATTATGAGTAAGGAAAACACAGATAATCTCGACATAGGAGGGTTTTTGTGTGTGTGTGTGTGTGTAGAAATACATGAGAGTGTGTGTTTAAACTGGTACTGTTTATTTTTCTGTTCCAATATCTGCCATTTTTGCAGGAGCTCCAAAACCACAACCCCCTTTGTTCCCTGTCTGCCTCAATTACTGATTTTACTTGGTTGCTGCTCAAAGCCTCAGTGCCCCTTGCAAATGGTAGTTTTCTCTCCTCTCGTCTACAGTGATGAAAAGGCAAAGGTTACTCAGAGGAGCAGTGACAGATTACTTGGGTGATAAAGGGAGAGGCAGAAGAGTCAGCATCAGAGGAGATACAGTGAGGACAAAGGTCTGAGCACTCCAATTATTGGCCGTGGCTACAAGCCAAGGAATACCAGCAGCATCTTAAGGCTAAAATAGGCAGGAAAACAGTTTCCCTCTAGAGCTCCCAGAAGGAAGGCTTCCCTGACTCCTTTTAGACATCAGACCTACTCCAGTATTGCAAGAGAATTCATTTGTATTGCTCTAAGTCACTGAGTATGAGGTAATTCATGACAGCAGTGATAGAAAACTAATACAGATGGAAGACCAAAAGGGTGTGGTATCCAGAAACCCCCATGGAGAAAGCATAGCAAGGAGGAGGCAGTGAGTACCCTATGCCAGGCCAGGTAAGATCGGGTAAGAACTGACTATGTGCTTATCAAGGTGATTATCCCACCTTGATGGTCCCACCTTGATGACCCTGGCAAGGGCAGTTTCAGTGTCGTGGTGGGTTACAGAAAGAAAAGAGCAGTAAGTATCATCCACCTGTCAAAATAAATGAGGATAACATATGAGCCAGCAACGAGTGTGTGGCATAAAAATAAATAAGGAAAGGGAAGATGAAGGATGCTGCTCAGTCAATACTTTGGAATCTTCCTGGAAATGTTTCAAAAGATAAGGGGGTTTCCATTTGTTTATTTTTATTTCCCCCAGAGAGTCCTAACTTCTGACCTTCCCTTCAATTTGGGTCTCGAAGCCCCTTAATTCACTGAATTCTGGGGTCACACCTGGAGGACTCCTGGATCCTGTGTTTATCCTGGTGCCACATGGAAACACAGTGACCTGCTCCCTGGATGCTCTATCACCAGATCTTCTGTTCACCCTCCAGCTAACACTTGCCTGGCACCATGCAGACCAGAGCTCAAAGTCCCTGGTAGATAGTGAAAGATGGTGGCTGCTGATTAGTCAGTCAGGCTCAACTGGGATGCCTTTTTGTAGGGTAACAAGGGCTCAACCCCTTTCAGCTGGCAAAATTCTCGCCTCCTTCTGCTCTTCAGTGGGGCAGGGAGTGTTTGGGTAAACTCCCCAAAGCACTGCTTCTCTCTGAGTTCTTAGCTCAGAGCAGCTTTCTAAGTTGGGCTGCACTCAACACGTTCCAGAGTCTGGGGTGGAGAGGAAACCCCATGTCTTCCAGCATATGGATCTCCTCCCAATTGTTCATCCCCATTTACTCCAGCCCTGAAGCTCAGAACAGCTAGACCCCAAAGCCTGGCAGAACCACATGTGGTAGAATAGGAGGATTTCTCAGCTCTCCAGAGACAGACGTGCCTGTGAGATAAGGATGTGGAACCCAGAGACCTTCAAACATAGGATTACCCCATCATCAGTAGCTGAGATCAAGGCTCACCTGCTTCAGGGTCTTCTCTATCAGAGGGCTCTTACTGAGGGGCATGGTCAGATGTTGGCCTAGGAAGGACCCCTTGAGGTGTGTGTGTGTGTGTGTGACAGGGAAGTACCAGCTGTTGCTTCACGATTATAAACCTCTTGGAGGCAGGTTTGGGTGAGGAAAGGATTCTGGTTGGACAGATGACAGCTGCAGCTCTCATCAGAAAAATGCACCACTGTGCATTTTTAACACACAATTTCATCTTTTTCATCAATCCCAGAAAATGATCCAGAGAACACCAAGATTAAGTAGCTCTGTTCTGTGTGTTTTCCAAAATGTGATATTTACTCCACTGATGGTGTCTAAGATCACTTTAGAGTATATGGGGATGAGATTTTCTTATTTTTATTGCTCTATATTTTAAAGTGCATGGAAAATCTGTGATTTCAATGGTATTATCGCCTAGGGCGTGTAAATGGCAAAGTGAAAAAGCGTGAGTACTTAAAGAGATACATAAGAGTTTGAGTGGCAGGCCAATTTGGAAAAAAAACCTGTGACAGGGCTATGGATAACTGAAGTCTGGGGAACATAGTATCTATGGCCTTGGGAAGAGTTTTGATCCAAAGATTTTCCTTTGCTTTCTACTTCTTTCCTTCTAAAAAGTGCTGGCTGCAATTCAAAAAGTGAACTTCATACCCCATTCATGATGTAAATAAAGGTGGGAAAAATACTGTTTTTACTTGAATTCAGAGTGAGTTTGATCCTACTGGCCCCTAAGGGGCAGAGGCAGGAAATAGGGCCTGGCCTTCTTGCTCAGACATTGCTTTCATTTGCTCAAGGCGGGCAGCTCAGCTTCCTCAAGTCTAAAGCAGACCTTGTCTTACCCCCACACTATGTTGGCTTAAACAAGTTTGACTTGCTTTACATGTGAGTGTCAATGTGTGTAAGTATGTATATAGAGGGACTGTGGCAAAGTGGAGAACAGGGGAACAATGGGATCAGGGCTTCTCCCTAGAAATATCATAGTAGAGTTTAAGGATTATGCTCATCTCCAGGGACCTGGCTTGGAGTATCATTCTGAAAGGAGCAGGGATGGCTCATCGTGCTCCCCTCCCCCATCAATGTCCCTCCTGCTCCTCACACACAAGAGGTGGCTCTAACCGCAACAGGTGTCAGCATCCCTAGTCCAGCAGGGGAGGAGGAGGTGGAGAAGTTAGCTTGGGGCACTAGAATGGCTTAGCGTGAGAACATGGAAACCCCTCAACTCCACTCACGCCTTAGGAAGGCATCTCTCTGGAAGATGCCACAGAATTGTCCTCTGACTACTGCTCACCCCTGATTTCAAGATAACACTGTACTTGTTTCCAGAACAGAAATCTCTAGACAGAAGTCAAAAAACAACTGGTGTGTTGGATGAGTATGGTCCTTGGTAGAATATGGGCTATGGGTTTGGCCCACATCCTGAGGTTGGGCCCAGATAGAAGGATATTATGACATGGTCACACTGGGGCTCTTGGGGTAAATGAGAATATATGAGTAGGACACAAATGTGGACTCAATATTCATTCAGTTCTCCTGAGAATCAAGCAAGGAAGAGCAAAGCAAAGCAAAAGCCAACCCTGCCCATTTCAGGGCTGTTAGCAGAGGTAGGAGGTAGGGCCAAGGCAGTGGATCAAGAGAGATTCCCGGCACCATCACCACCATCACACTGGAAGGGGAAAGTACTCCCTGTTGCTCCTGTTTATAGAACTCAGTTACAGTGTAGCATGGCTCACGGGTCCTCATAGCCTGGAAATCTAGTCTGATCCCAGGCTTTCCTATTTCCTGCTCTGAGCTAAACCTTCTGCCCATAATTATGACCTGACACCAAACATCAGCTTCCAAGATTGAACTGAGCTCCCCCTGAGTCCAAGAGGAGTCCTGGCATTTTACCTATGAAATCTCCCAAAGTCTTCCCCACCTGCCCCTCAGTTCCAGCAACTGTTACCCTTCTCACTGTTGTGGCCTCCTGCTGGGTCTCTTCCCACCCACTGGGTCTCCCGCTGCTCCTTCTCTGCAGCTGGGGTGCTCTCCCAAAGATGCAAATCTGGCCATGCCACACCCCTGCCAAATCCCTCCCCTGGCTTTCCATCTTCCTTGGAACTGAGTACCATACCCTGGCCACAGCCTCTGAGGCCCTGCACCATGAGACCTAGCTGATCTTTGGTTCCTCTCACACCCCAATCCTTGCCATTCAGAATCTTCACCCATGCTTTCCTTCAGCTGGAATGCTCCCCCTGGTCACACTTCACCTGTCAAGCCCTCTCCATGGCAAGGCCCTCAGTGTGATTGTAATGTTCTCAAGAAAGCTCTCCCTGAGCTCCTCTTTCCAGATTTCCATACTAAGAATCACAAAGGACATGCTATGCCATTGGTATGACACCCTGCCATCAGCTTTTAGCTTCATGAGGATGGTTTTGACCACTGTGCCTAGCCCAGTGCTGCCAGTCATTGAGGCAGCACTGAGTGACTGAGTGCCTAAATGAAGAATTGGATAAGATGGTCCAGTGAGGATCCACCTGGGAGAGAGGCAAGTCCTTTCATTCAAATGCACTACTTGGGGCCAACTTGAAAGCAAGAACAAGAAGTAGGCAACAACTGCTGGTTTTTATTTACCATTATGGCCCCACTGTCACTAGTCCTTAAGGCCAGAGGAGTGGGTTTGCCTCTGGTCTGAGCCTACTGGGAGCCCTGTGTATAGGGGCCACCTCACTGCTCAGAGACCCTTGGGACCGAGACAGCCTCAGTTTGGAATCAGATGCACTTGGCCATCCCACTAACTAGCTGTTTGACCTTGGACAAATTGCAATGCCTCTTTGAAGCTCAGTTTCCACATTCTCAGATGGGGATAACCAGGCTGACTCCAGGATCAGAGGTTTAGCTACCATGAACAGCCTGTGCTGCATAGCAGCATGCACCTGGAAGTATTAACCCCTTCTTCCTGCAAATAACTGATTTCTCCTTGTCATGTCACTCTTGTTGACATCCAAGCACGAAAAACAAGGAACAAAGAGAGGTCTGAGGAGTGAAAGGACAGAGTCTCCCCAAGACACAGCCCAACCTCTCCAGATACCTAGGGGAGTCCTACTGCAAGATAAGTGCATAGCAGGAAATGCAAACTAGTGGGTAAGGTTGATGGACCTCTTGAAAGCGGGTGTAGGGAGGTAGGGAGAGGACAGGTAGGAAGGAAGAGCAGTTGCAATGAGGGAGAGACCAACAGGGGAACAAGAAGGAGAGACAGCAGCGTGAGGCTGGAAAAAGATGTTCCAAGTTGCAGCTGTCAGAGCCTGCAGAAGGAACAAGTGGGAAGCGGGGGAATTCGGGCGATGATAGAAGCAGCAGAGAGGAGAACCGCTGGAGAGAAGGGGAAGCTGGAAGCGTGCATGGGAGTGACCTGCCACCTGAGAGAAGACCCGAGCAACCGAAGTGAGGGTGCAGGCTGTCCCCTTGGGTCCTCTCAGAGTGGCGAGCTGGGAGAGCGAAGCGGGGCCGGGAGAGGGGAGGGCGTGACCGCGGCCCTGCTGTACCTGCGGGTCTCCTTGCAGCTCGCCCACGTAGTACTGCTCCAGCCAGCGGCGTGCGTTCGCGGAGTGCCGGTGCGGCGGCCCGTCCAGGTCGGCGCTGACATCCTGGCCAGCCCTGGCCAGCAGCAGCTGCTCACCCCCGGGGTGGTGGCGCACGAAGCCCGTGAGATCGTAGAGGCGGGCGCCGCAGCGAACCCAGCAGGCGCCGGCCGCCAGGCGCCGCTGGACCTCGGCGGGCGAGAACGAGGCGGCGGGGGGCGGAGCGGGGGCCATGGCGGGACAGCGGAGCGCGCAGCTCCCAGCGGGGCGTCTGCCTCCTCTGCCAGCCGGGGCCGCCGGGTCGGGCGGGCAGCCGCCAGCCCCGCACCTGCTCATTTGCATGCCGCGCGCCCATTGGCCCTCGGCGGGACACCGCCCGAGCCGCAGGGTCCCCCCGTCCCCATTGGCCGGCAGGCGGCCAGGGCCGACCCGAGCCGGGCTGGTCGGGGCGGCGGGCCTCCCGCCAGGTGGCCGCGGGCAGGTGGAGGGCGCGCCCGCCAGGTGGGTCCCGTCGCAGCAGGAGAGCGGAGCGGGCGGGCGGCCGCAGGCGACGCAAGTCCCGTCGCCGAAGGCTGTCTAGACGGACATCCTCGATGGCCTGATCGCCCCTGGAATAACTTCTGTAGCTGCCCTGTGGGAGAAACTTGGAATTTTCCACGTTCAGACAACAGGAGGGGGCAAGGGGTGGGGAGAGGCAGGGCGGGCACTAGAGTAAGGCTCTGACCCGTCCCCTCTCCTCAAATCGCTCCCCCCAATCCAACCCCGCACAAAACTTATGTTAAACTCCGCAATCACAATAGTGATTTTTTTTTGGTGGGACCCTCGCCGGTGGCCGGGGAACGAACATGCGCTGCAGAGGCTATGGGCAGCCTTGCAGCCCAGCGCTCAACCGCTGCGCCACCAGGGGAGGCCCTGTAATCTATTTTTTAAAGATTTATTTATTTATACAAGAGCTGGGGGACAGGCCAGAGCTGCGGGAGGGTGACAAGATTCACCAGAGATAGAGCGGGAGCGGAACAGGCAGATGGACCAAAGTACACTGCTGAGGGGAGCAGCGGGTGAGACAGGAGGTCTGCTGCGCCATGTGGGCATCGCCCTGGCCAGCTGGGACTCGAACCCGCTCTGCAAAGGCTGCGGACAGCTTCACAGCGCTGCACTAAACCCGCTGCGCCACCAGGGAGGCCCTATTTTAATGTAATTTTTTAATGTGAATGTACTTAGTGCCACTGCACATTTAAAATGTACACTTATTGTCACATGTACACTTAAAATGGTTAAAATGGTAAAATTTCTTATTTTAGTATAATAAAATATATATAATGAAGACTTTATTTAAATTTTATTTTTATATTCCCCATACAACTACAACCCCCTTATTTTGACCCCAATCCCTCCTTTCCCTGCCCCCCACCCCCCGTAGAGTGTCTCTGGTTCATAGTTGTTTGTTGATTTTGATATTTTCTTTCTTAGAGTTATTCTTTTTCCTGGTCCCTTATTTAAGTTTCCTAGATTCCTGCTATGAGTGAGACCATCCGGTATTTTTCTTTTTCTTTCTGGCTTATTTCGCTGAGCATGATCCCTTCCAGCTCCATCCATGTTGCTGCAAATAATATATAGAAGGAAATATAGGCGAAACACTCCATGATATGCACATCAAAGACATCTTTACAGACACATCACCCAAAGCAGTGATAGTGAAGGCACAGATAAACAGCTGGGACTACATCAAATTAAAGAGCTTCTGCACAGCAAAAG
Organism: Talpa occidentalis; assembly: GCF_014898055.3. Lineage (NCBI taxonomy): Eukaryota > Metazoa > Chordata > Mammalia > Eulipotyphla > Talpidae > Talpa > Talpa occidentalis. The sequence goes on from NW_023601754.1 coordinate 12,048,088, forward strand.
AGACAATAACCAAAACAAAGAGAAACCCCACCAACTGGGAGAACATTTTTGCACACAACACTAATGATAAAGGACTGATGACAAAAATCTACAAAGAGCTGATGAGACTCAACAAAAACAAAGAAAATAATCCAGTCAAAAAATGGGCAGAAGAGCTAAAAAGAAACTTCTCTGAAGAGGAAATGCAAATGGCCAACAGGAATATGAAAAAATGTTCAACATCACTTGTCATCAGGGAAATGCAAATCACAACTACAATGAGATACCATCTTACACCAGTGAGAATGGCACCTATTAAAAAAACTAGCAACAACAAATGTTGGCGAGGTTGTGGAGAAAAAGGAACTCTCCTGCATTGCTGGTGGTAGTGCAAACTGGTCCAACCACTATGGAGAGCTGTGAGGAGATTTCTTGACCTACTAAACATAGAGCTTCCATATGATCCAGCAATTCCACTCCTAGTATTTACCCAAAGGACACAGAAACATCAATTCCAAAGAACACCTGCACCCCTATGTTTATTGCAGCACTGTTTACAATAGCTAGGCTTTGGAAACAACCCAAATGCCCCAAAATAGATGACTGGCTCAAGAAGATGTGGTACATATATACCATGGAATATTACTCAGCATTCAAAAAAGATAAACACATGCAATTTGCAGCAACATGGATGGAGCTGGAAGGGATCATGCTCAGTGAAATATAATGAAGACTTTTGAAAACCATATTGGCAAACTACAACCTGTGGGCTGGCCACCTGTTTTTTTAACTAAAGTTTTACTGGAGCAAGGACTAGTGAGGCAGGTGATGGAGGGTGATGAAAGTGAAGGGCTGGGGCCTCCCCTGGTGGTGCAGCCGTTGAGTGCTGGGCTTTGAAGTTGCCCGTGGCGTCTGCAGCACCGGTTCAATCGCTGGCAGCCACGAGGATCCCACATGGCCCGCAGACCTCTCCTGCGGCGCCCACTGCTCCCGTCAGTAGTGTACTTTGTCAGCCTGCCTGTTCTGCTCCCCGCTCTGGCTCTGGTGAATTCTCTCACCCTCCCGCGCTTCTGACTGTACCCAGTGCTTGTATAAATAAATAAATAAATCTTTAAAAAATAAAAAGTGAAGGGCTGGATTCTGTCTTTAATACTCAAAGTTGATCATGGATTTTAAAATAAATTTAGAATTCTTTAAATTCTGCATTAGGATATTCTTTGTCTTGATTTCTAAGTTTCTTTGGGAACCCCTAAATTTTGCACCCAGAACCACCACATTTGATCACTTCCGTCTCATCCTGTGGGGAGAAGCATGAAAACAGAATTCTGTTCCCAATAGGGAAGGGGACTTGGAGGAGTGAAACCTCGTGGTCATGCTGGATGGAAACTGAGACTGTGTTCCCCCAGTTTTTCTCATATGGGGAAAGACTATGCACACCTTTATGCTCCAGCTATAGGGGCTCTTATTTGAATTCATGATTCAACTCATCAAAGGATCCTTGTACTGAGCCTGCCCCCATCTCACTGACCTTTGTCTCCCAGGAAAAAGGTATTTTCAGGGTCACCCTGTTTATACTTTTCTGGGACTGGGCATCTATGCTAACTGAGTTGGGAGCCAGGCCCAGATGCCTTGGTGGCCACTCCAAGAATAGATGTTCTCAAGGTCAGGATAGGCGTCTCTTCCTCCTCTTCCTTCCAGGTATCTCCTGGCTCACCCTCAGGATATGGGCAGAGTTAGATTGAATCTACGGTTTGCTATGGAATAGTCGTTCAATAGACCTAAAGGCATTAGGTCATTCATGTTATTTTTCTCAAGAAATGCATATATAAATAGTCACCCTCAGCCTACTTCCACCTACCTACTCTGTTCCAAATACCTCACATGTGCAAAAGCAGCTACACACACTCACAGGTGTCCTCAGGTACTACGATATCTATGGGACATCCCCATTTACATTTCTCACCATTGTCTTCTGGTTGAACAAGCAATTTAGCCATTGTTTGGAACTGTAATACATGTCATACCTTGTAATTCCACTTCTAGAAATTTAATCTTGCCAACATACTGTATAAAGGTGTATGTAAAATAATATTAATTGCAACACTGTTTATAAACTAGAAGTAATGCAATATAGACTAGAAGCAATGCAACTGAAAGAGTCATCATTAGGGAGGCCAGATTAAATAAAGGATGGTATAGTCAGACAGTGAAATACTGTGTAGTCATTAAAAAGAGGGAAGTAGATCTGTATATACTGATGTGGAACAGTGTCTAGGTCATTACAAGTGGAAAACAGCTAGAATAGTGTTATGACATGCTAACAATTATTTTTTTAATATTTTATTTTATATAATTCTTTCATCATTTTTCATTTTTGCACAATGTATGCATTTTCATCTTGGTTATATTCCCCATACAATTGCACCCTCCCTTATTTTGACCCTAATCCTTCCTTTCCCCATTTCTCCCCCTCCCCACCGTAGTGTGTCCCTGGTTTATAGTTGCTTGTTGATTTTGATTTTTACTTTGTATTAATTAGTCCTTTTCCTGGTCCCTTATTTAGGTTTCCTAAATTCCTGCTATAAGTGAGACCATCCGGTATTTTTCTTTTTCTTTCTGACTTATTTCGCTGAGCATGATCCCTTCTAGCTCCATCCATGTTGCTGCAAATTGCATGTGTTTATCTTTTTGGATTGCTGAGTAATATTCCATGGTGTACATGTACCACATCTTCTTGATCCAGTCATCTATTTTTGGGCATTTGGGTTGTTTCCAAAGCTTAGCTATTGTAAATAGTGCTGCTATAAATATAGGGATGCAGGTGCCCTTTGGAATTAATGTTTCTGAGTCCTTTGGATAAATACCAAGGAGTGGAATTGCTGGATCATATGGAAGCTCTATGTTTAGTAGGTCCAGAAATCTCCACACAGCTCTCCATAGTGGTTGGACCAGTTTGCACTCCCACCAGCAATGCAGGAGAGTTCATTTTTCTCCACAACCTCGCCAACATTTGTTGTTGCTAGTTTTTTTAATAGGTGCCATTCTCACTGATGTCAGATGGTATCTCATTGTAGTTGTGATTTGCATTTCCCTGATGGCAAGTGATGTTGAACATTTTTTCATATGCCTATTGGCCATTTGCATTTCCTCTTCAGAGAAGTTTCTTTTTAGCTCTTCTGCCCATTTTCTGACTGGATTATTTTCTTTGTTTTTGTTGAGTCTCATCAGCTCTTTGTAGATTTTTGTCATCAGTCCTTTATCATTAGTGTTGTTTGCAAAAATGTTCTCCCAGTTGGTGGGGTTTCTCTTTGTTTTGGTTATTGTGTCTTTTGCTGTGCAGAAGCTCTTTAATTTGATGTAGTCCCAGCTGTTTATCTGTGCCTTCACTATCACTGCTTTGGGTGATGTGTCTGTAAAGATGTCTTTGATGTGCATATCATGGAGTGTTTCACCTATATTTCCTTCTACATATTTTATGGTTTCAGGTCTTATGTCTAGTTCTTTAATCTATCTTGAGTTGGTTTTTGTGCATTGGGTGAGGTCAAGCTTCATTCTTTTGCATGTAGCGACCCAGTTTTCCCAGCACCATTTATTGAACAAACTTTCTTTGCTCCAGTGCATATTCTTTGCTCCTTTGTCAAAGATTAGTTGACCATAAATCTGTGGGTTTATTTCTGGATTTTCTATTCGGTTCCATTGGTCGGTGTGTCTGTTCTTGTTCCAATACCATGCAATTTTGATGATCATGGCTTTGTATTATAGCTTGAAGTCTGGGAGTGTGATGCCTCCATTCCCTTCTTTTTCTTTTTTTTTTTTTCAGTAGAGCTTGGCTACTCGGGGTTTTTGGTGCTTCCATATGAATTTCATCAATAATTGTTCTATTTCTTTGAAGAATGTCATTGAAATTTTTATTGGAATAGTATTGAATCTGTAAATTGTTTTTGGTAGGATGGCCATTTGATAATCTAACAATTATTATGCTACTTTTAATTCTGTAACCTTCAAGTGAAAATCTACAAAATGCTGCCGAGAGAAATTAAAGAATATCTAAATAAATGAAGTTCATGAATATAGCAAGTTTCAAGCTCATGGATTGCATGGCTCAGTATTAAGATCTCAAATTCTCCAATTAATCTACAGATTCAAAACAATCCAATCATAATCCCAATAGTTTTTAAAAAAGAAATTAATAAACTATTATATAATTGAAATTTTCTGAGATTAGAATTTACATGTTCTCACCAAAGGGAGGAAAGAAGGAAGGGAGAGGAGGAAAAATTGACAAAATGCTAGAATTTATAAGGAAAGGTAAAGAACCTAGAATAACCAAAGCAATGCTGAGAAAGAACAATTTTACAGGACTTACATTTCCTGACTTCAAGAATTAGCCAGGGCCTCCCTAGTGGCGCAGGTGGTTGGTTGAGCGCTGCACTGTGAAGCTGTCACAGTCTCTGCAGTGTGGGTTCAATCCTGGCCGCCTGGCCGGCGAGAATCCCACATGGTGAAGCAGACCTCTCCTGTCTCCTGCTCCCCTCAGCAGGGTATTTCATCAGTCTGCCTGTTCTGTTCCCCACTCTGTCTCAGGTGAATCCGCTCACCCTCCAGCGCATCTGGCCTGTACCCCGGTTCTTATATAAAAATAAATAAACCTTTGAAAAAAAAGAATTAGCACACAATTATATCTCCAAGACAATGTAGTACTCCTACAATGAAGATGCAATAAACAGATCAATGGAACAGTTACAAATAGACCTAAAGATATAAGGTCATTTAGTTCTTTTATTGAGATAGAAGATAGACAGAAGACAGATTGAGATAGTAAATTCTGACCTTCTAAACATATAGGTACATGAGTTTTGGTCATCTTTGATATTCTTATACAAATCAAGTTTGTCTCTCCCTTTATCAATACCACATTGGTTTGTTTATTATGGTTTTGTAATTAATCTTGATATCTGCTAAGGCTCCTTACTCACCCAAAGGGTCTTGGCTTATATTTTTCTTTTTTTCATACAAACTTTACAATCACTTTGTCAATGCCGATGGAAAAGTCTGATGGGATTCTGAGAGGCTGTGCATTAACTTTATAGATTAGTTGGCAGAGGATTGATATGTCTGCAATACTGAGTCTTCCTATTTATTGTTACTTATTCAACACAACTGCAATTTTGTTCCACTAACTTTTCTGCATTCAGGACTTGCATGTATATTAAAATTATTCCTTAGTTTCTTGCAGGTCTTTTATTTTTTTGCTACTATGAAATGGTCTCTTTTTAAAGTAAGCTTTTTGTTAAAGTTTGACATCCACAGATGTCGCACAGGTCACAAAGTCATAAGAACACAGTGCAATGGATTGTCACAAGATCAGTGAAAATACTTAGAGAGATAAGACAAGCAATCAACAGAACTCTCTCTCATGCCACTTTCCCCTGTCCCCAAGCCACCATATTGGTTTCAAAAACTGTACATTTGTCTTGTCTCCTTCTGAACTTTATGAATACACCTATAAGTTGTACTCTTTTGTAACTACTTTCTTTCCCTCACATTGTGTTTATGAGAATCATCATGTTTTAGATGGTCTCTCTTCCTTCAAGCTCTACTTCGTCTAATTCATCTTCAATACTCCTGAAGAATTGAAATTTAATTTTCACATCTCATCACCCCACTTAGAAACTGTCAAAGTTTCCCTCTTACAAAGATGATGAGATCCAAATTCCACTACCTCTGCAAATTCAGCTCCCTCCTCCTCCAGTGGAAGCATGGCAGGCCTGACCCCTAGATTCAAGGGTCCCCACTCCATAGAATATTCTCTGATGCCAGAGTGTTACTGCTTGTAACATTCTGCACATTGTATCCTTTACTACCACCCTCACTCTCCTAACTGGACCTTAAGTATTTAAGGGCAGGAAAATTTTCTCATCCTAGTGGTATTCTCCAAAACACAGTAGAAAATAAACAAATATTTACTAATAATTATACCAGGAAATGTAAATATAGGTTTGCCTCAAGCATACACGCATACACAGAAAACATACTTCTGTATTTTAAGCACTCAAACATTTTGTCAATATGGAGCTATCTGAAGGCAATAGCTTTTTTTTTCACCTGTCATTGAATATACCTCATCTCGTATACACTCATTCAAGAGAAACCTTGGGCTTTTTATGTGCTCAATGTTTTGTGGGTTTTTATTGGTTGGTTAGGCGGTTTTTGTTTGTTTTGTAAAAAGGCAGCATTGTGTATGATGAAACATTGGGTTTCTTTTCAGTTTTACTGAGTACACATATAGTCCTGCATATATCTAGGTTATCTCTCCAATGTTGTGTACGGAATCTAAAAAACTAAACAACAAAACCCCCAAATTCATAGAAAAAGAGATTTCCAGTTACCAGGAGTGGAAGCAGTTGTTTCCAGGTCAGAAGCCCTGACTCTACTCTAGGTCTTAACATTGGTACTGGTGATGTTGCATGTTCATTAAGCTAGTAAACATTGGTTTCTTTTTTCCTTATTTTTAAGTTGTGTTAAAGTTCACATAACATAAAATTCATCATTTCAACCATTTTAACATGCACAATTCAGTGGCATTTAGTACATCCACACTGTGCAACCATCACCTCTACCAAATATTTTCATCAACCCAAAAGAAACCCATACTGATTAGCTACCACACTCCAATCCCTTCATACCACACTCCAATCCCTTCAGTCCCCACCCCAGCCCCTGGCAACCAGTAATTTGGAATCTGTTACTTGTATCTCTATGGAATGCCTTTTTCTGGATATTTAGTATAAAAGAAATTATAGAGCATATGACCTTTGGTATTTGCTTTTACTTACCATATTTTTTTCCAGTTCATCCCTGTTATAGGATGTATCAGTATTTCACTCCTTTTTAATGCTGAATAATATTCCTTTGTGTGGATAGAGGACATTTGTTTATCCATGCATTAGTTAAAAGACATTGAGCTGGGCCTCCCCGGTGGCACAGCGGTTGAGCTCTGGGTTGTGAAGCTTCCCGCAGCCTCTGCAGCGCCAGTTCGATCCCCGGCTGCTCCCTGGCCACCAGAGGAGGGTCCCACATGGCGCGCAGACCTCTCCTGCCGCCCGTTGCTCCCCTCAGCAGTGTACTTCGGTCCTTCTGCCTGCTCTACTCCCCGCTCTGGCTCTGGCAAATTCTCTCACCCTCTCGTGCTTCTGACTGTACCCAGTGATTGTATAAATAAATAAATCTTTAAAAAAAAAAAGACTTTGAGCCATTCTACCTTTTGACTACTGTGAACAGTGCTGGTATGAACATTCAATTTCTTTCTATGTAAAATAAAGACCAAAACCCCTAAACTGGCTGCCTTCAGGGTTGTTGGGGGAACTCAGATGACAGCAGATAACAAAGCCCCCTGTGAACTGCCAGCCTGGTGCATGTGTGTAGAGGGAACAGCCAGTGATGGATTACTACGGCCATGGCCAGGGTTATGGTTATGCTTGTGGGCAGGTTCTCTTGTTCTGGCCTGGGTAAGAGAGAGACAGGGTCTCTGGTGTTAGCCCCTCAGTGCCAGCTTGATACTCAGAGTCCACTGCTTGGGTATTGCAGAGACCTGCTGCTCACAACTGAATGTAAACATTCATGCTTGGCCATTTCAATTGGTAAACAATCAGGGCAAAAGGGCCATTTATCTATGAGGACAATAACTTGCTTTGGTGTTCAGAGTCATTATTTGGCCTTGCTGCCCACAGGCCTGAGTTATTCATAGGTGGGTGGAATAATATCTAAAAAATCTACTGTGCTCCGTGCATCTAGACAGGTAGGTTGGGCAGGGAGTGACTGGAGATATTGGGAAACTACTCAGTGCCCAAGGCTAGACAAATTGCAGTGAAGAAGGTGACCTGCATTTCCTCCGTCTTGGCCAAGTACTCTCTAGCTCTCCCTCCAGAGCTGTGTCCTGAAACAGAGATACCAAGGGAAAGGAAGATGTCATCCAGGTGCCTGCAGAGAGCAGGAAATATAACATGTAAAGCTAGAGTATTTGTAAATTAACTCATTTTTTTAATTGACCTAAAATGTTATGGAATTCAGTGCAGAAAGAAGAGAGAGAATATACACATTAGGAAATGATGGTTTAATGATATTAATTAGGAAAGGACTTCAGAGAGTATACGCTTAGGTGCCTTAGAGAAAGGAAGGCTGGGGCCTCCCTGGTGGTCTAGGGGTTAAGTCTCAGCGCTACCACCCTGATGGTCTTCCATGGCAGCCTGTGTTCAATCCCCGGCCAGGGAGCTAACCCACATGGTGCAGCAGACTTCTCCTGCTTCGACCGCTGCTCCCCTCAGCAGTGTATTTTAGTAGATCTGCCTATCCTGCTCCCCACTCTGTCTCTTGCAAATCATCTTACCCCCTGCACTTCTGGCCTCCACCCCAGTTCTTCTATGCAAAAATAAATAAAATCTTAAAAAAAAAAAAAAAAGAAAAAGAAAAAGGAAGGCTAGGAGAAATGTGGCAAGGTGGCAGCAGACTAAAGATCCTGGGCTCTCCTCCTTCATATATTCACCACCAAATTATACCTAAACAAAGAAGACAACCCCTAAAAGATAAACCGATGACTATCACATACATTAAGAGTGATGGTACAGTGGAAAGGAGTAGGAAAAACTGTAATTAAGCTGTGTTTAGAATGATACTGGGCAGTACAACCCACGAGAGGGAGGGGCAGTTGCTCTATGGAGCCTTTCTGTGTTATTGACTCAAGAGCACATGCCTACATCAGGGACATTAAACACTGGGTACAACACTGGCTACTACACAGGAGAAGGGGGTGCAGAGTCGGCCTGCTGGACAGAGGTACAGCATTGGAGAATCATACAAGCTAGGGTGCAGAGCGCTGATCACTGACTTGAACCCGTGGCTCCCCAACTAGAAAGCTGTAGTCTGAACTGGTGGAAAGAGCCAGATCAGATCACCCTTGTCTCCTCAAAGAAAAAGATACTATACTCAGTCTTTGGCTGTGATATGGAAACACCTGCCTTACCCCTATGTAGGGTCCAAACCAAGACAACTGAATGTTTTTTTTAACCAGAGTTTGAAGCACCTGGATCTTAACAATGGGAATAAGTGCCCCACAGCAAGGCTCCACACTTGAAAAGCAAGAGAACAATTGCCAACAATTGCCCTGCCTCAACTAGAGTCCCCACCCAGTGTTACATCTATTGCTCAGCCACAGCCTAGAGGTTAAGAATGGAATGAGACTATTCCTAATGTTTTGACAGAGGAGTTCTCCCAGGGTAAACTCTGTGGAACCCCACCTTATAACCTGGGTACCTGCAGCACTGCAGAAAGCTTGAACCCTTGGGCATCCCTTGTGGTCCAGAGGGTTGAGTGCAGCACTGTGAAGCTGTCCACATCCTCTGCAGCACGGGTTTGATTCCCGGGAGACCAGGGAGAGACCCACATGGTGCGGCAGACCTCTCCTGTCTCGCCCACTGCTCCCCTCAGCTGTGTTTTCAGTCTGTCTGCCTGTTCTGCTCCCCGCTGTCTCTGGTGAATTCTCTCACCCTCCCACGCTTCTGGCCTGTATCCCAGTTCTTCTATAAATAAATAAATCTTAAAAAAAAAAAAAAAAAGAAAAGCTTGAACCCTTGATGCTCACTGTGGACTTTTGGGGCCCTACTGCCCTAGTTCCTTCCCACTTGTTCTACCTTACCTGCAGCAGTACCCAGCCATCCAAACAGATACAAGGCATTGGTCTATGAAATAATAAACACCTAAAGAACCTGGATTTTTAAAAAAGCCCATGATATTATATACAGAAAACCTAAAGAGTCCACCAAAAGGTTAGTAGAAACAATAAATGAACACAACAAAATGGCAGATTACAAAATCAACATACAAAAATTGGTTGTACTATTATATACAAATAATGAAAGAAGAGAAAGAAATCAAGACAGCAATTTCAACAACAATCTCATCAGAAAGAATCAAATACCTAGAAATTAACCTTACCAAGGAGGTGAAGGACTAACACAATGAAAGCTATAAGAACCTACTAATGGATATGGATCATGACATAAAGAGACTAAAACATATTCTGTACTCATGGATGGGGAGAATCAATATAGTCAAAATAACCATTCTAGTAAAATATAAATTTAATGCAATCCCTATTAAAACAACATCAAGGGCTTCCCTGGTGGCTCAGGGGTTAAAGATAGCACTATCAAGCTATCGCCAACCACTGCAGCATGGCCAGGGAGCAATCCACATGGCGCAGCAGACCTCTCCTGGCTCGCCCACTGCTCCCCTCAGCAATGTATTTCAGTGGATCAGCTTCTTCTGCTCCCCACTCTTTCTGGTGAATCCTCTCATCCCCTGCACCTCTGGCTTACACCCCAGTTTTGTATGCATAAATAAATCTTTAAAAAAAAAAACCAGCAGCAATACTTTTCAATGAGCTAGAATTAAAAACATTAAAAAGTATATGGAACGGGCCTCCCCGGTGGCGCAGTGGTTGAGCGCTGGGTTGCGAAGCTGCCTGCAGCCTCTGCAGCGCCGGTTCGATCCCTGGCTGCTCCCTGGCCACCGGAGGAGGGTCCCACATGGCGCGCAGACCTCTCCTGCCGCCCACTGCTCCCCTCAGCAGTGTACTTCGGTCCTTCTGCCTGCTCTGCTCCCCGCTCTGGCTCTGGTGAATTCTCTCACCCTCCCGCGCTTCTGACTGTACCCAGTGCTTGTATAAATAAATAAATAAATAAATAAATAAATAAATAAATAAATAAATAAATAAATAAAATGTATATGGAACCATGAAAAGTTTCAAATAGCTAAAATAACCCTCAGGGGAAAAAGGAGAGAAACGGAGTCATTGTGTTTACTGATTTTAAGCTATATTATAAAGCAACAACAATTAAAACTGTGTGGCTTTAAAAACTAGAAATATATTTCTTCCAAAGCAAAATCCAAGATTGAGGTGCTGGCAAGGTTAGTTTCATTTTGAAACCTCTTTTCTTGATTTGTAGGAGCTGTCATCGTTTTTGTGTGCTCACATGACTGTGTGTTTGTGGAAAGAGTGAGAAATTCTTTGGTGTCTCTCCTTATAAGGGCACTAATCCCATCAGACCAGGGTCTTGCCCTCATGAGTTCATCTAATTCTAATTACCTCCAAGAGTTATCTCCACATGGCCTCCCCGGTGGCGCAGCGGTTGAGTGCTGGGTTGCGAAGCTGCCCGCAGCCTCTGCAGCGCCAGTTCGATCCCTGGCTGCTCCCCGGCCACTGGAGGAGGGTCCCACATGGTGCGCAGACCTCTCCTGCTGCCCCCTGCTCCCCTCAGCAGTGTACTTCGGTCCTTCTGCCTGCTGTGCTCCCCGCTCTGGCTCTGGTGAATTCTCTCACCCTCCCGCGCTTCTGACTGTACCCAGTGCTTGTATAAATAAAAAAAAAAAAAGTTATCTCCACATCATCACATTGAGGGTTAAGGCTTCAAAATATAGATTCAGGAGTGGAAGACACAAACATTTGGTCCATAACCAGGAGTACTGTCATTTTAACAACATTAGATCTTCTGATCCATGAACATGGAAAGTATTCTTCCATTTCTTAGGTCTTTGATTTCTTTTGCAAAATTTTATAGTTTTAAAAATACATTTTGCATGATTTTTTGGTTAATTTACTCCTAAGTATTTTATTTCTTTTGGTACTATTTTATTTATTCTTATTTTTTTAATTTAAATTTTATTTTTATTTTTATTTATTTATTTTTTTTGGTTTTTTTTTTTTAAGGATTTATTTATTTTTTAAATTTATTTATTTATACAAGCACTGGGTACAGTCAGAAGCGCGGGAGGGTGAGAGGATTCACCAGAGCCAGAGTGGGGAGAGCAGAGCAGGCAGAAGGACCGAAGTACACTGCTGAGGGGAGCAGCGGGTGGCAGGAGAGGTCTGCGCACCATGTGGGACCCTCCTCCGGTGGCCGGGGATCGAACCGGCGCTGCAGAGGCTGCAGGCAGCTTCGCAGCCCAGCGCTCAACCGCTGTGCCACCGGGGAGGCCCTAAATTTTATTTTTATATTCCCCATATAATTGCACCCCCTTATTTTGACCCCAATCCCTCCTTTCCCTGTCCCCCACCCCCCAAAGAGTGCTCTGGTTCATAGTTGTTTGTTGATTTTGATTTTTACTTTCTTATAGTTATTCTTTTTCCTGGTCTCTCATTTAAGTTTTCTAGATTCCTGCTATGAGTGAGACCATCCGTATTTTTCTTTTTCTTTCTGGCTTATTTCACTGAGCATGATTCCTTCCAGCGCCATCCATGTTGCTGCAAATTGCATGTGTTTATCTTTTTTGAATGCTGAGTAATATTCCATGGTATATATATACCACATCTTCTTGAGCCAGTCATCTATTTTTGGGCATTTGGGCTGTTTCCAAAGCTTAGCTATTGTAAACAGTGCTGCTATAAACATAGGGGTGCAGGTGCTCTTTGGAATTGATGTTTCTGTCTTTTGGGTAAATACTAGGAGTGGAATTGCTGGATCATATGGAAGCTCTATGTTTAGTAGGTCAAGAAATCTCCACACAGCATTCCATAGTGGTTGGACCAGTTTGCACTCCAACCAACAGTGCAGGAGAGTTCCTTTTTCTCCACAACCTTGCCAACATTTGTTGTTGCTAGTTTTTTTAATATGTGCCATTCTCACTGGTGTCAGATGGTATCTCATTGGAGTTTTGATTTGCATTTCCCTGATGACAAGTGATGTTGAACATTTTTTTCATATGCCTGTTGGCCATTTGCATTTCCTCTTCAGAGAAGTTTCTTTTTAGCTCTTCTGCCCATTATTTGACTGGATTATTTTCTTTGTTTTTGTTGAGTCTCATCAGCTCTGTAGATTTTTGTCATCAGTCCTTTATCATTAGTGTTGTTTGCAAAAATGTTCTCCCAGTTGGTGGGGTTTCTCTTTGTTTTGGTTATTGTGTCTTTTGCTGTGCAGAAGCTCTTTAATTTGATGTAGTCTCAGCTGTTTATCTTTGCCTTCACTATCACTGCTTTGGGTGATGTGTCTGTAAAGATGTCTTTAATGTAGTGTTTCGCCAATATTTCCTTCTATATATTTTATGGTTTCAGGTCTTATGTCTAGTTCTTTAATCCATTTTGAGTTGGTTTTTGTGCCTGGTGTTAGGTAGTAGTCAAGCTTCATTCTTTTGCATGTAGCGACCCAGTTTTCCCAGCACCATTTATTGAACAAACTTTCTTTGCTCCAATGCATAGTCTTTGCTCCTTTGTCAAAGATTAGTTGACCATAAATCTGTGGGTTTATTTCTGGATTTTCTATTCGATTCCATTGGTCTGTGTGTCTGTTCTTGCTTTTTTGGTACTATTTTAAATGGAATTTTTTTTTTTTAAATTTCATTTCCAGGCTGCTCATTGCTAGTATATACAAACACAATTCATTTTGTACATTGGTCCTCAATTGTACAACCATGTGGAACTTATTCGTAAGTTCTAATACTTCTTAAGTTGATTTCTTAGGATTTTCTACATATAATGCACATCATGTCATATGCAAGAGAAGGCGGTTTTACTCTTTCCTTTATAATCTGTATGCCAATTTCTTGCCCAATTGGCCTCTAGCACAATGTTGTATATAAGTGACAAGAACAGACATCCTTGTCTTGTTCTGATCTTAGGGCAAAAGCTTTCAGTCTTATATTAAGTATGATGCGAACTATGGGTTTTATGTAGATGCCTGTTATCAGACTGAGAAAATTCCTTTCTAATCATGGCTTGTGATTATTTTTTATCAAGATGGTTATTGAATTTTTTCAAATTTTCATTCTGCATTTATTTCCATGATCATGTGGGTTTTTTCTTTTTTTTTCTATGATATGGTATATTACATGATTGCTTTTCAAATGTCAAACAAATCTTGCATTCCTAGGATTAATGCCACTTGGTCATATTGTATAATCTTTTTTTATGCTGCTGGATTTGGTTTCTAGTTTTTGTTTGTTTGTTTATTTAGGTTTTATTTATATATTCATAAGATAATGATTTGTAGCATTCTTTTCTCATGACTTCTTTGATTTGGGTATAGGGTAATATTAGCCTCGATGATGAGTCTTATTTTTTGAATGAATTCTAGTTCTTTTCATTCATTCCTGTGGATTCTGATTATCATTTGGTATTATTTTCTTTCTCCAATAGAACTTTGCTCCAGTATATTACATTTCTCTATGGTATAGTTTAAAAAAACAATGACATACATATTGCTTTATAGTGTGAAGGGGATAGCCTGTGAGTGGAGTAAGGCTGGCTCAGCCATGGAAGAGTCTGTCACAGATGTAAGTGCTAGGAGGTTAAGGACGGGGGAAAGGCACCCTATCTAGCATAGGGAACTGCACACACACACCTAGCACAGGCTGCATGTACACACAGTGTGACTAATGATGTTTTCTTTAAACTAAAACTTGCTTCGAACTGAGATTTCTGCCCTGATGATGCCTGAATGTGTGCCAGACATTGATGCCAGCAGAAATTAACCAGACAGCCTCCCTGGTGGCACAGGCAGTTGAGCGCCACACTGTGAAGTTGTCCACAGCCTCTGCAGCGCAGCTTCGATCCTGGCCAGCCAGGGAGAAATCTACATGGCGCAGAGTACCTCTTGTGCCTCGCCCACTGCTCCCCTCAGCAGTGTATTTCATCAGTCTGCCTATTCTGTTCCCTGCTCTGTCTCTGGTAAATCCTCTCAGTGCCCCCCCCCCCCCACCAATCTGGTCTGTACTCTGGTTCTTGTATAAATAAACAAATCTCAAAAAAATAAGAAATTAACCAAACAGGCCAGGATGTACCAAGGTCAAGATAACCAGGAGGCTGATAACAAAATCTGGGGCTAAATGTGACGAATATCAAGAACATCAACTGTGACAGGCTGTTCTGGTGGGCTGTTTGCTTATGACTGTCTTTGTGTAACTCATTATAAAAATGCCAGTTCAAGATGAGATGGCAGAATGGTCTCTCCGTTCTCTCAGACCAATGGCCAGTGATCTGAAAAATAAGTACTTACAAATTCAATTCCTTTCTCTGCTTATTAGCTTTTTGGTAGTGACAGGCAGCAGAACCCTGGCCTATTCTCAGTAAAATAAGCACATAGTTTGGAATGCAGGGACATACATGGAGTCATGGACATCTCTATTTTCTGACTCAAGTATGAGGCAAGGCCCCAAGTGACAATGGGGAGCTTGGGGTCAAAAGGGAGGGGCAGGTTTCTGTTGGTGCTGTAGACAATAGGCCAACCACCTGGGCAGTCATCTCTCTACAGCTGTTTGTCAGGAGGAGTCTCAGGTCTGTTAGTGTATACTACTTTGACTTAAACAATCACACGTTAACACTGTTTATTTACATCCACAATGGTGACTTTGGAGGGAACAAGCCAAAGTCAGTTAAGCACAAAATCAGTAGCCCTTTCTAATCCTTGACACACAGCAGAAGCTCTAGGAATGTAGGTAAAGTAATTTGAATACAGAACATACATTCCCTTGCCTACTACAGGAAACTTCGCATGGACTATCAGAAAATATAGACTTTGAGATGTGTTCCTAGGGGGTCAGGATAGCTCTTTTGGAGATCCACCCACATATGCTTTCAAGAACTTATGCCACACAGTAGGGACACAGTTCAGGCTAAAGAAGCACAATCAAAGTAAGGGCACATCTAAGCTAAGTGGAATGCCCTTAAGCTAAACTAAGATCTTTTTTTTCTTAAAGATTTATCTATCTATCTATTTATTTATTTATTTATTTATCTATTTATTTATTTATTTATTTATTTATTTATAAAAAGCTTTATTTATTTATTTATACAAGCACTGGGTACAGTCAGAAGGCGGGAGGGTGAGAGAATTCACCAGAGCCAGAGTGGGGAACAAAACAGGCAGACTGA
This sequence comes from Talpa occidentalis, assembly GCF_014898055.3. Taxonomy (NCBI): domain Eukaryota; kingdom Metazoa; phylum Chordata; class Mammalia; order Eulipotyphla; family Talpidae; genus Talpa; species Talpa occidentalis. The sequence continues at coordinate 12,063,986 of NW_023601754.1, forward strand.
CGAAGTACACTGCTGAGGGGAGCAGCGGGCACGGCAGGAGAGGTCTGCGCGCCATGTGGGACCCTCCTCTGGTGGCCGGGGAGCAGCGGGGGATAGAACCGGCGCTGCAGAGGCTATGGGCAGCTTCGCAGGCCAGCACTCAACCGCTGCACCACGAGGGGAGACCCAAAAGATTTATTTATTTATACAAGAACTGGGGTACAGGTCAGAGTCTCAGGAGGGTAAGAGGATTCACCAGAGACAGAGCAGGGAGCAGAACAGGCAGACGGACCAAAGACACTGCTGAAGGGAGCAGCGGGCAAGGCAGGAGAGATCTGCTGCGCCATGTGGGTTTCTCCCTGGCCATCCGGGAATCAAACCCGCGCTGCAGAGGCTGTGGACAGCTTCGCAGAGCGGTGCTCAACCTGCTGCGCCACCGGGGAGGCCAAGCTACACTAAGTTCTTAAGCTGACACTCTTCGCTGTCATCAACTGCAGACACAGACAAAAATGCCTGCCTACATTGCTGTCTACACAGGCACACACTGTATTAAAGATGGACAAACCTGGGCATTAGTCAAAACAGTGAGAACAGATTTTATTCAGTAACTACTGACAGTAGGGGAAAGAGCTGAATGCCATTCTGATTTGTACAGAGGTAACTGGGCATTTTAAAGAAAGGATGGGTGGGTGAATAGGGAGGTGAAGAGAATGGAGAATTACAAAGGGTTTGTCAGTGTGAATATGACTAGGTCAGCTGTGTCTGCCAGCTGGCAATTATCTAAGTTAGGACTCTATCCTTTCCCAGAGACTGTGAGACAGGCACTTTCCTTCCTTATAGGAGTGATTTTCTGGCCTTTGAGAAACTCCTGAGTTGTGGGAGACAGAGGAAAGATTCACACTTGCCCTTTTTAGTATATGCTCTAAGGAAGTGTGGTCAGGGGTCTAGGATAGTAAATAGTAAATATTCCTAGCAGCCTTGCGCTTTCTCAAGCTGGCATTTTATGGGATTGGAAGGAATGGGGGTATACTAGGGTCTCTGAGGGACGTGACCTCAGGCTGCTAGACACCATGGTAGTTTGCATGGCGTCCTTATGTGCACACTTCTGTAGTTCATGTGCGCACGTGCAACACATACACACTCTCTCTCATTCAATTCCTTAGTTTGCCCACAGCTCTACCATGCACATGCAAATTCTTCCTCTCTTTTGGAAACCCTGTGCGTAAAACTTGGAGTAGTATGTGCCCCTTAAGGCTGAGCCCTGGCACACACCCCAGGACAGGAGTCTGTGAAGGAAGGTTGCTGGCCATACTACATTTGTGGCAACCAACGAGGTCCTTCAAGTCTCCTCCTACCTACACACATTTTTGTAGCCTCCCTGAGCCCAACACAGGTCCAGGGAATACTGCAAGTGGCTTTCTAGCTGCAGATCAGGAGATGGAATTGTAGGTCCACTGGGGGCAGAGGAGGAATGTTCAAAATGCTCGTCAATTGTATAGACGACGAATAACCCATCCCTCCAGCACTCAGGGCTGCTGATGCAGGACCTGCTCTGTGATGTGTCTTTCAGGGAGCTGCTGCCGAAAGTTGAGATGCTCAACCTTCTTCCCTCAGCAATCCCAAAAGGTGGGCTAAACTGGAATATTGAGAATGTCCCTCCAGGCAAAAGAGAATTGTCCCTTCAGGCAAGCGAGAAAGCCTCTATTTAGTACTCCTAAGTCTTTAACACCTTGCTGAAGTCCACGAAGTCTAACAAGAATCTACTAACAATAATGTCATTATTTTGTCTTTGTTGCATTGTCTTTACAGTTACCTTGTAACTGCAGCGAGGGATACTGGGTTTTTCATGTCTGAGAGTGATATAAGGTTTTCTCTTTCTGTGCATTTATTTTGGTTAAAAAAAAAAAAGCGAGTCCCTTAAAGAAAATAATTGCATATTCAAATAAAGATGGGATGACATAATTTATGAGGGTGATAATGACGAAGTTAGAGATGAAAAAGCAAGGCCCGCCCCAGGCGAGTGTTCCCCGCCCAGGTGAATGCTCCGGAGAAGGAAGGATTTCCACCTCCGCACCTGGTTAGAACATTGTGTTTAGAGGACCGGATGGACACGTAACCCTCTCTCTGCCTGTGACCTTGGTCTGTCTCCTTCCTCGGGGTGACCGTGCCTGGCCCTTGCGCGAAGCGGGGAGGGGCTGCAGCATCGTCTGAACCGAGTCGCCTGGTCTGGAGCCTGGGCTGGGGAGCAGAGTAGCCGTGTAAAGTTGGGGGCATGGCCTGGGAATTTTCAGTTTTCAGGTGCTGAGAGCGGGCGGCCGAGTAGGGGCGCTGGACGGCCGCGGAGCTGAATGTGGGCCGGGAGCAGCTTTAACCCAAACCGCCCTGCACCACTAGGTGGCGGCCTCGCACCCCCAGCGTGGGAGACGCGGGTCCCCGACCAGCGCGGGCTCCCTTGCAGCTGGGGGCCGGCCACACCCCGGCCTCTGTCACGGCCCTGCCAGAGGGGCCCTTTGGGCGGAGAGGAGCCGGGCACAGGAAGGCAGCTGCATTTCTCTGCAAGATCTATCCCCAGGGCCACCTGGGCACCAGGAAATGAAAGTGACCCCTATCAGGATTCTTTTTGTGTATGTGCACAAACTCCTTTAGTGGCCTGTGAAGCTGTGGCTGCTCTCCTCTGAATGCTGCTTTTAAAATGCATTAAATATAAAGGAATAAATGACAAAATCTAGCAATTTTGAGAAAATGATGGGCAAAAGGGACTTTTTAGATCTCTTCAATGACTGTAACATGACCTGAAAATAACTTCTATTTCTATTGGGACTGCTAATACCACTATTTGCTGCTTACATTCAAAGTGGGATATCTCTCTCTCTCTCTCTCTCTCTCTCTCTCTCTCTCTCTCTCTCTCTATCTATCTATCTATACTTATAGATATCTATACTATCTATATCTATACTTACAGATATCTATGCTATCTATAGCTATACTATCTATATCTATCTATACTTATAGATATCTATACTATCTATATCTATACTATCTATATCTATCTATACTTATAGATATCTATCTATCTATACTATCTACTTATAGATAGATACAGATATCCCTAAATATCTCTTAGAGGTTAGTGAGAATAAAGATTTAATTATATTCTAATACAAGGTCAAGGACTTGATGAATCCTCTCTGTGATCCAAGTTTAAGAAGCCCTTAATGAAAATATAGGTGGTGAAGATGGGAGAAATTTAGACTTCAGGGCTTAAATCCTGCACAGGGGAAGTCTGCCCCTTCACGCAGGGACTTGCCAACAATTGCCTGTTCTGTTCCCAGCTTCAGCTCCACGTGTCTTCCTGTCCCAATCAGAAGCTCAGTATGTAGAGGGGAGCTCGGGTATATCAGGCAAGTTGTGCTTAAGCTTCACTATTCAAATGTTCTCCACTGCTTTTGCTGGGACTTCTTACACCCTGCCTCTGGTACTGGCTACACAAAATTTTGGAGGCCCAGTGCAAAATGGGAATGCAGAACACTTTTGTGCGAAAATGATTAAGAATTTCAAGATGGGCCAGTAGGTGGGTAGTGATGACACAGGTCACACATTCATGAAGCTGGCCCTACCAATATTGAAAAATGTTTCATAATCACTTCTGGAACCTCAGTGTGAAGGTCAGCGGCAGTGTAAGAAAGGATCAGACGATGTGCGTCTAGGTGAACAGAATCCTGAATTATAATTCTTATCTCCACCATCCCGACTGCAAATATTTATTGGTCTAATCAACTTCCTGTGAAAAGATAGCATATAATAAAAGGTATGCTGGAGCCTGTGGGAGTCTAGCCTCAGCTGCTGGGTAATTTAGACATTGGGGTCAAGTGATCTTCTCTGATAAGACATCTACAGAAACCCTGGGGGTGTGGACTTGGAAAGAAACTGCTAGAAGAAAATGTTCTTGGGGGATGCTGCAGGCCAAACCCAGAAAGTCAAAGGGTGAAGGGTCAGTTAGTGGCCTTGAGCCATTGCTTCAGGCTTCATGCTGGACTAACCCAGTTTGGTATATAGATCATATGTCCAGTGAGGCCTAAGCGTGGAGGTGACACACAGGTGTGCAGAAATGAGGCCAAGACAGGCCACAGGTCAAGGAGTTAGGTGGTAGGGATGTTGTGTAGGAAGGGGCTGGGTAGATCAGATACATTTGGGGATCTTCTAGGGGATTTAATTAGAAAGTCTTGATGGCATTAGCCAGAGACTGTAATTATTCCAGACAAGTCCAATATCTAGGTGGGGAGTCTCTCTCCCAACCAATTAAGTCTGATCTGATTCACTCCTTTTTGTGCTTATTGATCTTTGTCCCAAACCATCTCATTTGATCAGAGATCCAAGAAGTGCTGCAATATTTAGCAAGGTCCATTTCAGAAAACAATAACAACAGCAGCTATTTTTACAGAGAAAATTCAACATGGGGACTTTGAGAGCAGTTGGGGAATGAAAAGGCAAAAAGTGAATACTGACACTGTAATTTCAGGAGGGAACTCCCACCCCTAAGGGGTGGGAGAAATGAGGATGGGTTTATTGGAGCCTAGAAGCTTATAGGAAAGCAAGGTTTTTTCAGGGGTCTCATAGACCGCTGAGAAGCCAGGCTAATGTGGGTACCTTCAAAGGTTGCTAGAGAAATCCTTCAGAGCTAGGACCCAGATCTGTAATGAGTGGACCCGTCATGGCTAGTGCTTCTGAGTTTGAGGAGTGTGACAAAGCTTGGGATGGGTAAAAAATGTCCGGTGGGGTGAAGCACAGGTGTGGTGGTGTTGACAGGAACGGAGCAAAACATGATGCTTCAGCGCCTGTGCCCCCTCCACCTTCTTCCAGCAGTTCAGGTCCCCCTAGCACCTCCTACTTGCAGAACCCAATGTGGAGTCAGGTGGTAGAATAGGAATGTGGATTTCAGAATCCTAATTCCAGTACCACAAAGGACAAAACAGGGCACAGAATGCAAGTTGGAAGTGGGGAGATAATAGGTTGGACCTATACCATCAAGTGGGGCAACAGCCACAGTCTGTTATGGATGGAAATGGTATGTCTGAACCTGAGTCCATGTAGGACCAGAGGATAAAAGCAAGCTGTGAGAGCAGGTTATCCAGGCCCGCAAACCACCCACAGTGCATCCCTCCCCTTCCCATGGCTTGCACCTCTGACCATCTGAGAATTCCATAGGACCTACAAACAGAGAGGGTGAGTCCAAGCTTGGTTTATGAGAGATGACTTGTTACGTGTGTATAAGCCAAAACTTATACAAGATAACAGCTGCATCACAGCCATTCAGGGTGTCCAGATGACAATGGGGAGGGCAAAGTTTCTAGATGAGAAAAGCTGTAAGCAATGTGTCTGTTCCTGTGGCCAGTTGCCAGGTCAAGGGGGGGCCAGAAGGAAAAGGATTGGAAGATCCAGTTTTCCACACGGGAATAATTAACCCCTTAGTGGCAGGGAGAGGAGTTAGGTGCAGAGAAGTCTAAGTGAACCTAGGTGATCCATTTGAGAGCCTCTTAGCTGTGGACAAGGGAAGTAAACTTGAATGGTATGACCATCAAGGGGTCACACCCTACAGAATGGAAGTTTGGAGTCCACCATCAACTAGCCACCAAGACCTGTTGAGCTGCTAGCTGAGGGTGAGGGACTGGAGGGTGAAGGAGAGAGGATGGGTACACTTGTAGCCCCAGAGTCAATTGTTGTGGTGGGGGATGTAGCTCCTCCCACCAGCCTTTTTTGGAATTTCTCAGGAACAGAGCTGTGTGATGCAAGGGGTGCAATGAGGTGACCCTGGCCACCTTCCCTCTACAGCGAGCATCATCCATCCAGGGGCCCGGGTGCTCCGAGAGCCACCGCTTCATTTGCTCTGGGACTGTGGCCACTTTGAGCTGCACCCTGCCTTGACCAAGCAAGGAATGTGTACCAGGGTGGACCTGTTCCTGGAAGATGCACTCCTCTGACATCCAGCGTCGGTGCAAGAACTTCCCAGTGGCTTAGCTGAACCCTCCCCAGACTGCAGTGCTGTCTAGAACTCTTCCCTCCAACCTTCTCATCGCCCTCTCCTTACCTGGAGGTCAGACTTACATTAGGGTCCAGTTATTTTCCCAGTCTCCCTGTTTTTCTCTATATAGTCATTTATATTCATTTCACTATTCATTTTTATTGGTCAGGCATCCAAGTTGACAAATTCACACCCCAAAAAAAAATTTGAAAAAGCTCCTTGTAGCATTGGTTCTCTGAGCATTTTCAGCACAAAGACTCAGGATGGTCAGCAATTGCCCAACACAACTCCCTTCAGCAGGTGTAAGGGGGTCCTGATGTTAACTCCCCAAAGTTGTGCCAGGAACAAATATGTGGCAGTCTAGCAGCAACTGCTAGTCTCACACAGTCTAGGGGAGGAAGGCCCAAGTACTTCAACAAGGATTTTTTCACTGGCTGATGTCTAAAGAATGCAAAACTCAGGAGCAATTTCTTTTTGAACATCTCGATATGTTCAGGATGCCATACAGTAAACAACCTTTGTACCAACCGACAAAACACAACAAAGCAAAAATGGACAATTATAAATCAGAGACATCCTGCAGGGGAGGAGGAGGGAGAGGGATCAGAGGGAGGGAGGGAGGAGCACAGGGGACTGAGGTGATGGTGCACGGGTGCATTGGGGAAGGAAACTCTATGGGGACTACACCTGAGGGGGTGGGGAAGCAAATATTGTTTAAAAATGAACACTGATGTAAAAAGTTAAAAAAAAATTAAAAGAGATGAAAAAAAAAAGTGTCTTGCTAACTTAAGAGTGGCACAGAGATGGCTATTGCCCAGACAGAAAAGATTAGTGTCACATGGCTTCTGTCTCCAGCCTTGCTGGAACTAGGGGCGTGTCCTCCCCTCTACACCTGTTCCTTCTAAACCAAGAATGTTCTTGCTTTTGGCTAAAAGCCCAGTTCCTCTACAAGATATACTCATTCACATGGATAGGGACCAAATATTTATCCTTACTTCCCACCCTTGTATGTTCACAATGAAATTTCTCCTTTATTTTTATAAGGCAACTCTAGGATAACTTATCTGCATCTTAGAGATAACGAAACTGTAGGGAAGGGAGGGCTAAATGAATACTGACAGGTACTCCAAAGATGAGTCTGACTCCTGTGCAGCCTTGGCGAGAAGTGCTAGACAGGACTGTGGCACGTCCGTGGGTACACTTTCCAGGTTCCCTAACTGGGCTAGTACACCTGTACTCCAGCTGTTGGGTGTTGGCTGTTAACTGCTCACACCTACTCCTTTCTCTGTCGGAAGTATTTGAGAAAGAGAGAAAGGAAAAAAAGAAGAAAGAAAGGATGAGGTAATGAAAGATGAGGTAATGGCCAAGGAGTCACAAGGTAAAAATGACCAGGTGGAGGGATCACCAAATAAACAAAGGTAAAGTTGACTTTCAGGGCCTCCCTGGTGGCGCAGGAGGTTAAGCGCCGCACTGTGAAGCTGTCCGCAGCCTCTGCAGCGCAGGTTTGATCCCAGCCGGCCAGTGAGAATCCCACATGGTGAGGCAGACCTCTCCTGTCTCACCTGATGCTCCCCTCAGCAGTGTATTTCATCAGTCTGCCTGTTCTGTTCCCCGCTCTGTCTCTGGTGAATCCTCTCACCCTCCCATGCATCTGGCCTGTACCCTAGTTCTTGTATAAATAAATAAATGTTAAAAAAAAAAAGTTGACTTTCATCAGTCCTTTCAGACAGGATATTCTTGCTCTTGCTGGCTTTTTGGAATGTCCAGTCCAAGGATCTGGGCTCAATATAAAGAGAACAGCAAAGTGATTTGTCTGCAGTGACCATGGCGGCCCCCATTAAAATGTCTCCTTTAGGTCAGCTTTTCACAGAGGAGACAACCTCAAAGGTGCAATTCACATTCCAGAGCTCTCCTGGCATCAGGCTGAGGCTAAACTTAAAAATCTTCACCCACATCTTTGCCTGTCTTCTCCTCCTACCTTATCCTACTTCCCTTGCTGCCTCACAAGTTTCTTTTGAAGCCCCTCCCTCAATAAATCACTTGCATAAGAATCACCATTTCAGACCCTGCTTCTGAAAAACCCAAGCTATAACTAGATCTTGCCCAATACCAATGCTATAAGATGATCGATAAGAAATAAGCATCATAGTCAAATAAGTTTGACCAACCCTATTCATTTTTGTTCCCCTCTTAGATTCAAAATGTATGTTAAATGAACAATCCAACTCAAAATGGGCAAAGGACTTGAAGAGACATTTCTCCAAAGAAGGTACACATGAAAAATCACTAATCATTAGGAAAATGAAAATCAAAACTATGATGAGATACCACCTCATATCCATTAGGATGGCTACTGTTAAAAAAAAAAAAAAAGAAAACAGGTATTGCTGAGAGTGTGGAGAAAGTAGAATACTTGTGTGTTTGAAGGTAAAATAGTACTACAGCCACTGTGGAAAACAGTATGGAGAGTTCTCATAAGATTAAAAATCTTTTTTAATCCTTAAGCTGGAGGACAGGTTTACTGGCCCAGTTAGGGATCCAGCAATTCCACTCTGAGTATATACTCAACTGAACTAAAGAGCTGTGCATAGCAGCATTATTCACAATAGCTAAAATGTGAGAGCAACACAGGTGTCCATCAGTTGATGACATATAAAAGCAAAATGGGGTCTATGCATACAAGGGAGTATCATTCAGTTTTAAAAAGAAAGAAAATTCTGACATGTGCTACAACATGGATGAACGCTGAGGTCAGGATGCTAAGTGAAATAAGCCAGTCACAAAAAGACAAATACTGTGCGATTCTGCTTACATAACATATTTAGTCATATCTGTCAAAATCATAAAGACAGAAAGTGGAATGGTGGTTGCCAGGGGCTGGAAAATGAGAGAAGGGGGGAGTTATTGTTTGATTTGTGTAACGTTTCAGTTTTACAAGGTGAAGAGCCATGGGGATGGACGGTGGTGATGGTCACATGACAGCATGAGGGAATGTGTCTCATACTGCTGAACTGTGAACATTAAAATGGCTAAGATGGTAAATTTCATATTGTGTGCATTTTCACACAGGAAAAATGTATGTAAAAGATTCTGAGAAATCCTGCAATAAAGAAACCCATTTAGGCACGCTACATCCTGTTGGTCAAATTTATTAATATAAACATTAGGAAAACTTACCTAAGCATGTGTCCAAGTAGCTCATTCAGACTCAGAAGTAGGTTGGGGCAGCAAAGGGTTACTAAATGGGGTGAAGCACTGATCTAGAATATTCTAAATCTATTCTGAGACTGGCTTTTGGGTTTGGATTCCGTTTTAGCTGGAGATTAGAGAAAGGAATTGTTCTGTGACTGAATTGTAACCCTACAGAAGCTTCCAGACCAGTAGTCACCTGAGTCCACCTTCAAACACAAAAGGGGCTAGACCCAGCGTGAATCCCAGGCATGGATGTGGAAGCATCGTTCCTCTTGCCCTGCGGGTTCCAGTGGTGTGCCTACTCTACTCAAGGACCATACAGAATGACTACCTCGCTTCCTTTCACTGCCCATTGGAAAGAGTATTGTTTGACTATAGAAAATGTCTCACTTTTTTTTTTATTTTTTATTTTTTTTTATAAATAATAAATTTTATTTTATATTCCTCATACAATTGCAGCCCCCCATTCTGGCCCCAATCCCTCCCCTCCCGCCCCCCGCCCCCCAAAAAGTGTCTCTGGTTCATAGTTTTTTGTTGATTTTGATTTTCACTTTCTTATAGTTATTCATTTTCCTGGTCCCTTTAAATAAGTTTTCTAGATTCCTGCTATGAGTGAGACCATCCGGTATTTTTCTTTTTCTTTTTGGCTTATTTTGCTGAGCATGATCCCTTCCAGCGCCATCCATGTTGCTGCAAATTGCATGTGTTTATCTTTTTTGAATGCTGAGTAATATTCCATGGTGTATATGTACCACATCTTCTTGATCCAGTCATCTATTTTTGGGCATTTGGGCTGTTTCCAAAGCTTAGCTATTGTAAACAGTGCTGCTATAAACATAGGGGTGCAGGTGTTCTTTGGAATTGATGTTTCTGTGTCCTTTGGGTAAATACCTAGGAGTGGAATTGCTGGATCATATGGAAGCTCTATGTTTAGTAGGTCCAGAAATCTCCACACAGCTCTCCATAGTGGTTGGACCAGTTTGCACTCCCACCAGTGCAGAAGAGTTGCTTTTTCTCCACACCCTCAGTTAGCGGGGGTGGTGTGGCTCAGGACTGTTGCCCCAATAGCACACGCCCCTGGCTCCCAACAGTAGATCATGTGTGCTAACCTCCAGGAAGATGAAGGGCGTAGGCGCACAGCACACAAGATTCATAAAGCAGCTGTAAGTGGTTTCTTTATACTGTGTGAACACAGTTGGCAGATTTAGCTCCTCCTCGAGTACCTTCAGCAGGACTATTTTCTCAGCCTCCTTCTGCTTAAAGTTCTCCTGTAGGATCTGGAGCTGTTCTGAAGAGGCCTGCTGTGGACACTGAACTACCAGTGAGCCACATTTGTCATCCTGGATGTCACTGCCAATTTTGCCCATCACTATGGGGTCCCCAAAGAAGTCAAAGTGATCACCCTGTATCTGGAAGAACTCTCCCATCTTCAGTAGGATCTTCTTGGTGTTGGCATGCTCCTTCCCTGTCAGTGCTCACCCTGCACATGGCAGCAGCTACAGGAAGGTAGAAGGAGCAGAAAGTGGTCTTCTGCTTAACAATAGATTTGTACCTTTTTTCAGTGAATCTGCCAAGCCTTGGGGGGACTGTGATGACAAGGCTCTGTCTGATGGAAATTCTGCAGGAAGAGCTCCTTCAGGTTCAAGCAATAGGGCTATCCCCAGCAGGAGAGATTCAGCAGGTGGTAGACATATGCTCCCAGAAGCAGAGCCTCATTGATGCCATACAAACCTATGTTCAGTTCCTGATACCAGCAGGCCGCCTCCATTGGGTGAGGAATGAATCCATGATAGCATGTGACTCCAGGAAGAAAGTTTGGACCAGTTCACATACCAGCCCAGTCAGGGCCCACTGGAGACCCGGGCTCTATCAGCCCCTGGAATGCTACCAGCACTGCCAAACTAATGGCACGTGCCTCCAGTGGCATTGCACTACAGGACCTCCTCATGCCATGGGATAGCATCTCCTGTCCTGGGTAGCCCTGCTCACCCGTAGTCAGCACTTTAACAATCTGGGGGAAGAACTGGATAATGGTCTGCTTTTCTCATCACCATTCATTCTGAGAGGAATAAAGTAATCTGTTTCTGGATGCTGGTTCCCTGATCAGATGGTTTGTGGGATCATGACAAAGTCTTAGACAATAAATCATCAGAGTTTCTGAGGAAAAGGAATCTATCACAATTAGAATGACATATAAGGGCCTCCCTGGTGGCGCAAGGGGTTAAGCATCAGCACTATGAAGCAATCCGCAGCTACTGCAGCATGAATTCGATCCTAGACCAGAGAGGTGACCCACATGGCGCAGCAGAACTCTCATGTCTCTCCTGTTGCGCCCCTCAGCAGGGTGTTTCCATCAATCCACCTGTTCTGCTCCCCACTCTGTCCCTGGTGAATCCTCTCACTCCCCACCTTTGGCCTGTACCCCAATTCTTGTATACATAAATAAATATATCTCTTTAAAAAATGACACATAAAAACCCCTTGATAGTCACCCCTATAAAATGATTAATGTCTCCAGTTGGAATGCCTAATGTAGATTCTTTCATTTTGCTTTTAAAGCATATAGAATTTTTAAAGCCGCTGTATAGAACTAGGCAAATATATACATTTTACAGTTAGGAGTTTCCATGATAGATTTTTATTTCAAATGTAATAGAAACTGCAAATGTTTCTATAAAACAAGAACAAATAAAGAATAGAAGTGGCTGAATGAGCTGACAGTATAATCTCCATCTTAATATTAGAAACTTGTCACCTAAAAGAGAGTGAAAAAGGTTACTTTAAACAATAACTTTACCTATATGCTCCAAGGCCTATTCCAATAAGTCAGCAGAAGTATTATATACATATAACTGAGTGAACAATGACTGTAAAGATATTGTGTGTTCAAGGTACAGAGATGTCACAATCAATTTGTTGCACCATAATATTTTTATCAATGAGCTTATTTCTTTTTCCCAGTGATCTCTCACCTGTAGATATGAAGAAATGAAATAAGAGGTAGGAAGTTAATCAGATTAGGATCTCTGAATTTTTTTTTTAAAGATTTATTTATTTATGCATACAAGAGCTGGGGTATAGGCCAGAGGTGTGGGGGTGAGAGGATTCACCAGAGACAGAGTGGGGAGCAGAACAGGCAGACATACTGAAATACACTGCTGAGGTGTCAGGAGAAGTCTGCCTCGCCATGTGGGTTGCTCCCTGGCTGGCCGGGGATGGAACTTGTGCTGCAGAGGTTGCAGATAGCGTCATAAGTTGCGTCTTAACCCCTTGCACCACCAGGGAGGTCCAGGATCTTTGAATTTGATGGAAACATGAAAAGACTGGGAGGTTTCCAGGAATGGAATTGAAAAGTACATGAGTGGGACTTGCTTAAAGTGGGACTTGGTTAAGTGGAACAAATATTAAACTCCACATACTCTAATTCCGCAATGTCTAGAAAATATACCCGATGTCAGAAGCTTTAAGATGTAATCAACACTGACTGAGAAAACTTGAAAATAATAACAACACTATGATAATTAGGTGTACTATTATACCTAGTTTAAGAACAATTTAGCAAATATTTACAAAACATTTCCCCCACCTTTTAAGTTATGACTCTATAACTTATTTATGACCCCATAATTGTGGATATGTTTATTTTAATCTATAGAAGGTACAACACCAAGTGTGCACCCTAATGCAATCCCTGGGCTTTGGGTGATGAAGTGTCAATGTAAGTTCATCAATTGTAACAAATGTACCACACTGGTGGGGGATGTTGATAATTGGGGAGCCTATATATTTGTGGGTGTTGGTATATGGGAACACTGTACTTTACACTCAACTTTGATGTGAATGTAAAACTAAATATAAAACCTATTTTAAAAGAACTGGGGTTGTCTTTGGTCATCACTGCCAATGTTGGTCTGCCCGCTGCTCCAAGGTAACCAGTTATTGGTTTAATGCATGTCTGTCCCAGATGTTTGTTTTGTAATTACAAATACGTATCTATTGCTATCTATCTATCTATCTATCTATCTATCTATCTATCTATCTATCTATCTATCTATCTTCTGTCTGTCTGTCTATCTGCTAGAGAAAATGTATAATATAGTATGTGTGATCAGTTGTCTTGCACTCCTTCCTTTAGGTCATGATTCTTAAGTGACCCTTGATTAAAGCTTAAGTGATCATTAAGATGCTAATACTTTGTTTTGTGACTCTTTCATACATCATTTGTTAAAAAAAAAAAATCAAAAAATACCAAGATGCTAAGGATTTGGTTGTATAGATTAAAAACTTGGTTTGTTATTTTGAAAGCTGAAAGTCTGGAAAAAATTGCTGATGAGTTTCCACCATTTTTGAAAGTTGGAAAGGTCTGGAGCTAAGAATAGTGGATGCCATTTTGACAACTTGTGCTGTGGAACCTCAGGTGCCCATATTAATCTGAACCAATGAAGTTGGCATCACCCACATATCCAAGGTCAGGAGTTAATGCCTAGTTTTTGTTTATTTTTTTAAAGAGACTTACCCCTTTCCAGATGCAGTCTTTTTTTTAAAGACTTTTTATTTATTTATGCATACAAGAGCTGGGGTACAGGCCAGAGGTGTGGGGGGTGAGAGGATTCACCAGTGACAGAGTGGGGGACAGAACAGGCAGATTAACCAAAGTACACTGCTGAGGGGAGCAGCAGGCGAGTCAGGAGAGGTCTGCTGTGCCATGTGGGTTGCTCTCTGGACGGCTGGGGGGATCGAACTCGTGTTGCAGAGGCTGTGGACAGCTTCATAGGTTGCGTCTTAACCCCTTGCACCACCAGGGAGGCCCAATGCCTAGTTTTTAATGGGGAATTTGCCAGCTCCAGTGACTCCACATCATCAATCAGGTAGTGGGCCCTCAGTAGGAGTAGTGGAAACGAAATCACCTTTACTTGCAGGTAGGCCACCACCAAAACCTGTTGTACCAGCTCATAAAGCTAAAAGAGGAGCTCTACCAGTTAGAAGTAGTAGGATGACATTCCCAGTCTTGTAACCAAAGCAATGGAGTATGCATTAGCCTGGTAGCACAGTAAGAGCTGAAAATTCAGCTGCTACACTAAGACAGAGCTAGCAGACTTCGACAGGTTTCCTTCAGTTACTTATATAACCATTGGATGGCTGTCTCATACTTCATTTAGAAGCCTTAAAAGATGCTTGAGATATGTTTTAAAGACACACACACACACACACACACAATAGGATTTTGTGTTTTCTGTGGTGTGCATGCTCACAGATAAAAAACCCAGCATTGATTGCTGTAAATTATATAACTGAGCTTATGGGGAAACTTCATGGTCTTCATGAGTTGAGAGGGTGAGTGAAGGATAACTATACAGCTGCTTCTAATAAGACATAAACATTACATTTAACAATTTGAATTATTATGGTCTTTTAATTTAGATAGTATTTCTCTGAATTATCCTTGTTTATATACATCCTGTGATGGACTGTCATCTTTCATTATTCTAAAATCAAAGTGGTCTTTTTAAAAAAAACCCACTAAATATTAAAATAAAAAGGTAATTGTGAGATTTGAAGCTCCTAAGGATTGCTCCATTTTTTTCTATAATAAATACCGTCTTTCCCAAGAGTGATAGTTATGTCCTAGCTATTGTCCCTCTAATTGTAACTTCAGAATCAAGATGTTGACATGAACCAGGCTGCTATTTGAAGTACATGTATATTATAAATTATCTTATTTGTGTGAGACTTTTACCTGTTATTATCTTTTCTAAGAAAACAAAGTCCCTATTATTCCTAATCCAAAGCACAAAGGAATTAAGAAAGTGTAATAAATTTTAAAATTATTTAAAATGAAAAATTTGATAGATGCAGTATTTTTAACTTGTTTGATATGACTTATACCTATTGTCTACATAGCTTTAAATTACAATAATCAGTTTAACATTGGCATGACTGGCAAAGAAAATTAAACTTTAAGAGAATTTTAAACTAAAGAAACCCTATGAAATAGATTTCTTGTTAATGAACTTTACCAGTCATATGTACAAAGAAAAAAATGTAATTATTGGTGGTCCAACATCCAGAGGTTGGCCTGGCATCTTCAGCTAGGTCATGCTGTTCTTCTAGTGAACAGAAACAAGTTCACAGAACATCAGTGTCAGACAGGGCCACACTGTGGTTAAGCAAGACACACACAAAGCACTTGGGAGTCGTGTCTGAATACAATTAAAACCTGCACACCACACAAGACATAGACAACCAGTTGTCCCTTCTCCTTGTCAATCTGGGTGACTGCTGCCTCTTTTAGCACTCACAGCTTCAGGCCCACTCTGGCCTGCCCTTCTTATAATTAAATTTTATTAATGTATCCAATCATAGACTTATCCTTGCTTTAGACAGCCACATAACATCAGACCAAGAACAAACCTCCACTTCTCTGAAGCCACATCAAAAGCACCAAACACAAGTGCAAATCCTATAAGTTCCTCTAGCACCCTCTTATTAAGATGGCCCAGATTCCCCTGCTGTGTGTTCCCCTCTGCAGTGAGCAATCAACCCAACTTGTTCGTGACAGGTGTGTTCTTGGTTGTATTCAGCTAGCCAATACTGACAGGGGTTTTTCTTTAAAACTTACAAAAAAAGGGCTCCTGCCCCCAAATAACTCAGAGGTCACACCTCATTTATGATTGTACCTCACAGTGGATTTAGATCGCCTTCCCAACATTTACTTTCCATTTCTCTTGGGAACCATCACTAATTTCATTTCACTCATCCAGGTAAGTACTGCCCACACTCTTGGTTTTCAGGGGCTCCAAGACAGTATGAGGCCAGTGTAGACCTATTCTCACTGGGCCCTGGGAGTTTCTGGGGCCACCCTACAGGGCTCTCTGAGCTGGTGCCAAGCACTTTCCCTATTAACTCCCCAGGGTTGGGGAGTAGTCCATGTCCTACTTACACAGACCCAGCAGCCTAAAGCCTTTAGCAGCCTGTTGGTATAGGAGGGCAGATGGATTGGAGCTGGACACAGTATCATTGTTCCCAGGTTAAAAAGATGCAGCTTTTTGTTTGCTAAAACTGGAATACTAACATAAATATAAGTTTCTTAACATGTGTGTTTGCTTAAGACGTTACCTTACTGACTTCAGCAGCTGCTGTATTACTTAACATAATGATACCAAATATATTCATGTATAGGCTCCAAACTGCTCCAAATTTCTTGAACTGACCTTTACTAGCCTGTCTAAGGTAAGAATGCATGTTTTCTTTTACTCTTTATAATCAGGCTTTGAGACTATTTTGGAAGAAGAGTCAAGTTTTCTTGGGTGGCATTGTTATTTCAAGGATTAAATAATATACTTAATACCAAAACTCTTTAGGGAAGGACTTCTAAGATATGATTTTAATTGTCACTGTCTACTAAGTAACCTATTAACTTTAAAGTAATGACAGGTTTATTACTTCCAAACAAATTAATATAGAAGCTGAAATGTAAAACACACCTATAAAATGCATCTAGTAATAAATCTATTCAATACAACTCTAAAAATATAAGGGTGTGTGTTTTGTTGATGCATGTATACATTTTGCTCTCAGTAGAGTCATCCCATATGTAACAAACTGAAGCAATGAAGTGGTTTGCACCCAGCCCTGGGTGTGGGGACATCCTTGCTGACCAATGCCTCTAATACATAAAATTGTCAGTCAAGCACTGAGCATTCAGCAAAAGCTCCTTTTTTATACTTAAAATATCTTTTTAAAAAGAAGAGCCTGAGAAATCTTTTATGTTTAAATTAAGTTGTTTGCTTTGGCAAAGAAGGCTACAACTATTTTTTTAATGAAAAATTCAAAGCAACATATTAAAAAACAAAGTACAAAACACCTAAAATAAAAAGGGAAACTCTTTTCCCATCCCACATCCCTCTAGGCTTATTCTCCAGAGAACATACCTATTAATAGTGTATCCTTCTAGAGAATTTTGTATGCATTTATAAATGTATGTGTATATATCATTTTTAAAAACCAGAAATAGGACCACATTTTATACAGTGTTCTTTCACTTAATAATACATTCAGCAGCACAGATAATGTTTTCTCAATGGTTGCACATTATTATTCCAATGCATGAACATACCACAATTTATCTAAAAAGTCCCCCACTTATGAACATTATTTTGGTTGTTTTTCTCTATTTTTACCCACATTGTCACAAAGTGAAAGTAAACATTGTCATACAAATATTTTTGTGTATTTGTGTAAGTGCATCTGTGGAATAAATTCCTACAAGTGAAACTGTGCCCAAGGTTTAGACAGGTATTAAGTAGTTTAAGAGCAACTGTCAAATTGTTTTCTAAGAAGGCTGCACTAATTAAGCTCTCATCTGTGCTATAAAATACTGCATGCTTGCCCTCAGCTAGCCAAGGCTGTGTTTTTGACTTTTCTTTTTTGTCTTTGTCAATTTAATAGGTAGAAAATGGTATTTCCGCCCCCCCTCTCTCTTTGTGTGTGTGTGTGTGCGTGCGTGTGCATGTGTGTGTATGAGAAAGAGAGAGAATCTTAACCTGTACAAAATGACTGCAAGGTTGCTGTCATTTCTGAAGATGGTGACCCAATAAAATGAAATCAGGTAGTAACTTACAGATTTATTTCAAAAGTTTATCCTTATTTCCAGGGATGATTAATTGGCTTTGCAGCCTAAATTGGAAGGATTAATTATATACTGAGCAACTTCTGTGTCACTCTCTGATTACTCCTTGATCTTAAAATGTCAAGCTAAGAATTAAGGGAACTATCCAGATAGCATAAGGAGCAATTATAATTTTGATTCACTTATTTAGAAATGTCAGCACATATCATTGGAAATCTTGCTAATGATGACAATTCATATTATATGTTTATGTGAAACACACATTCTCAGGAATAAGTTAGAGAAGTGAGTACAATAAACTTTCAATCTTTTTTTATCTCCTATGAATAGTTTTGGAAGGCATTACTGCCATTAAAGAAATTTTAAATCCCTTACTGTTGCAAATGTACTGAAGTACATTTAAATAACCTTTATATTTTGGGTTTTTAAAAAAATTTATTCATGTATACAAGAACTGGGGTACAGGCCAGATGTGTAGGAGGCTGAGAGGATTCACCAGAGACAAAGTGGGGAATAGAACAGGCAGATAGACTGAAATACACTGCTGAGGGGAGCAGCGGGCAAGACAGGAGAGGTCTGCCATGCCATGTGGGTATCTCCCCGGCCAGCTGGGATGGAACCCGTGCTGCAGAGGCTGTGGACAGCTTCACAGCACTGTGCTCTACAGCCTACGCCACCGGGGAGGCCCTAACCTTTATATTTTGGAAGAGCTTTAGATTAATAGGAAAATTGCAAATACAGTACCAACAGTTCCCATATATCCCATTCCTACTTTCCTTATCAATACCTCACAGTATGGCACATTGGTCACAATTAAGGAGCCAATATTGATACACTCTGATTAACTGAAGTTCTTACTTTATTCATATTTCCTTAGTTTTTCTGTAATATCCTTTTTCTGTTCCAAGATCTCATGTTACATTTAGATCTCACGTTACATTTAGTGGGCATATCAGCTTAAGCTCCTCTTGGCTGTGACAGTTTTTCAGACTTTCCTTGTTTTTGATTACTTTGCCAGTTTTAAGAAAACTGGTTAGTTATTTTGTAGAATGACCTTCAGTTGGGATTTGTGTGATGTTTTTCCCATGATTAGTCTGGGGTTAAGAATGTGGCAGGCAGGATGGCGATGGAGGGAATATGGACTTTTCAGCATATCATCCAAATTGTCATATCACACTGTCAATAATCACTATTGCTGCTGACCTTGATTTCTTGCTGAGTAAAATGCACTTAAAAATGTCCTGGGTTGGGTCTCCCTGGTGGCACAAGAGGTTAAGCACAGCAGTATGAAGCTATCCGCAGCCTCTGCAGCACAAGTTCAATCCCTGGCCAGGGAGCTACCCACATGGCACAACAGACCTCACCTGCCTCGCCCACTGCTCCCCTCAGCAGTGTATTTCAGTCAGTCTGCCTGTTCTGCTCCCCATTCTGTCTCTGGTGAGTCCACTTACCACCCACCCTGGTCCCACATCTGGCCTGTACCCCAGTTCTTGTATGCATAAATAAATAAATCTTTTTAAAAATGTCTTGGGGCCTCCCTGGTGGCACAGGCGGTTCAGAGCAGTGCTGTGGAGCTGTCTGCAGCCTCTGCAGTGCCGGTTCGATCCCCGCTGGCCATGGAGCAACCCACATGGTGGGGCAGACCTCTCCTATCTCACCCACTGCTCCCCTCAGCAGTGTGCTTCATCAGTCTGCCTGTTCTGTTCCCTGCTCTGTCTCTGGTGGATCCTCTCACCCTCCCGCACATCTGGCCTGGACCCCGGTTCTTGTATAAATAAATCTTTAAAAAAAAAATGTCCTGGGTTGGCATAAGTAAGGATATAGGACATAAGTTGAGTCCTAAGGGTTTACAAAGTAAACTGGTGATGAAGCTGAGTATTGGTGGTGGTGGGTGGGGGTGGGGAGGTGTTGGTTCTCCCTGGGAGACATTGTCAAGGGAGAGAAAGAACTCTATGCAGAAAGTAATGAACTTTGAAGCAATATTGGAAATGACAAATACCTTGCTCAAAATGACCCCGTTGTGGTACTATCACACTTCACAGAGGAGGAAATTGAGACTTGGTGCCAAGGAGACAGGTAAGCTGAGATGCAATCCATGCAGTCTGGCCACAGGATGCAGGCTCTTACCACGTTGCAGACTGCCTCACTAATGCTACCTTTTATCTTCCGGCTCCCAGATCACCAGTGCAAGTAGGCCTCTTTCCTTTGGTTTATTGGCTAGTGGACTTCTTTTCAAGAACTTGATTTGGACAGGTGATAAAAAGCAGGAGCTGTGAGATTCAGGGTGAGACCCCAAAATGAGAGCTGGCGGAATCCTGGAGTGACTCGTGCCATCCCATGCTCTGGGTGGGGCTCCTGCTGTGCCAGCAGCTGGAGTCTCTCAGGGTGCATTTTGGGCACGACCCTTGACTAGTGTTGCCAGACTTAGCAAATTAAAAATGCAAGATCCCCACTTACATTCAAATTTCAAATTTCAGATTATCTAGAAATAAGTCTGTTCCAACTGAAATCTCAATTTGCCTGGGCATCCTTATTTTATCTGCCGCCCACCTCTTGGCTCATAGGCCCAGCTCTGGTTCCCCAGTCTTACAGTTTGTGAGTTATGTCTCATTCATAAATCTCTTTCCTGCTTAAAATAGATGTGGTGGAGTCTGTTGTGGACCAGTGAAAGCCCTTACACCCTGACTCAATCAATGTGGGAAGATGAATGGAAGATGAGGAAGGTTGTTTTCAAAAAGAATGGGAAAGAAAACAATTCTTTGTGTAAAAGAATAGCACACTGTGCTTAATATGTGAAATGCCTTTATGGAAAATTCCACTTCAAGTGTCATTAGGAAACAAGTCATAACATCTGCTTGCTTCACGTACTCTTGCTATGTGACTGAACTGTATAGGCTTCGGAATCAATTTGGAATAGCTTTGAACCTGTACTTTATAGATGAGTAATTGGAGATTTACAAAAGTTCTGCATCTTTCCTACACTCACACAGCAAAGGTGGAGGGAGGACAAAGGTTTCCAGAGTCACAGATGCTAGTCCCACTACTCCAAATTCCAATGCCAGAAAACACTGGTTATACTACACACAGCACATACTAAAATATGAGGACATAAGAGGGCAGGAATCGGACCTAACAATTTAGTGTGTCCTTACACGGTGTATGAAATAAGACACCAATTAAATGGGTGGATAGAAAAGCAGAATCAGGTTTTTGGTTTGTTTGTCTCCCCACCACCGCCCCCCAAAAGCAGTCACTTAAGGATTAATGTACCTAGCATTAATGTATGTTGAACACATTAAATTTCTGCCAATTCAAAGTCAATGTCTAAATGACAGGCCATAATGAGGCGGGTAGAGGGGGTGAGTTTCTTTCATCAAGATCCATGTAGCTCATCTGGACTCCCAACCAATGCAACAATTCCCTCGACAGCATGCTGATCAGATGCTACCAAGAGAACTCTTTAGGAGACCAGGGCTCACTACCTTGCTGGTCAATTTTAAGTCTCTCCTAGTATAATCCAAACCTGCCACTATTCTTGCATCCTGCTGAAGGCACCCTGATCTTTAATTCCAAATAAGGTGGGTCTGGGCTGCCTCCCCCAACATTCTCATGGATTTCCAGGGATCCACTACTGATGTAGTCAGTCTAGGCCACAGTTTGCTTGTTTGCACCTCTGCACTCACATTCATTGTCTTTTCTCACAGGTCATGTCACTCCATCCTGACCTTATTCCTCTTCTTTCATTCCCCCAAACACCAGCGACCCAAAGTCACTGTGTTTGGCAGACTTCCTGGAGGGTTAGTGGTAGCTGAAAGTGACTGTGGTATAGAACAGGAAATAATTTCAAATTTAACACCATGTGTTACTGTGCCAAAAAATTTTTTGGTCATTCCTCACCTCAGCAAATTTCTCACTCAGCATGTCTCTGCATCCGACTAGGCCTTCTGCCAGATCGCTCTTCCCCAACCCTCCTCACCTTCTTCCTTCTCTCCATAGCTCCCCAGTAAACGTGAAAATTCCTCTCATCTCATTAATCAGGGAAGTTGAGTTTTAAGAATTGAGCTTTAAATTTTGTATCTTCTCTCTGACCCCACCTTTCATACCCAGAGTCTCAACAAGTTATTTCCCTAAGCAGAATGTGTCTTACATTAAACCCACAATATGTGAAAGTCATTGCAATGAATTGTTTTAATTTTTTTCTTGCTACACTTATTTTGAATTGAAATCTGCTTCCTACTAGCCTATTTCTATGAACCCTACTTGTGATTTCAGGAACCGCAGAATAGATCTAATTGACTTCGAGTCACTAAAAGTCAGTTTTTCACATCTTCTCTGTACTTTCTCTTTACTAGGTCAAATTTTGCAATCATTTTTCATTTATATCTTTTCCATGCTCCTCACCACCTGTTATTTCTTCAAACACTGGTCCTCTAAATATGCCCCAGAACTAAACAGAATGACCCAAAAGTAGACATGAAGAGAACCTCAATCTCTTTCCATTTTATTAACTTTTGGCCACAAGTGATATTGTTGGTCCATACTGACCAACCTTAGCTAAAGTCTGTTTCTTTTTTCATACAGACTCTCTCATGGTGTACTCCTATAGTTAATTACTTCTAGCTAACCGCAGACTTCGTATTCATTCTTTATATAACTCAGGCTTTTAGTCTGGATCCATAGTTGGGTGACTTTTAAAATCCTTTTTTTTTTTTCAACCAGGCATAATTAATTCAGTTGATTTTCTGATATAAAAATGATGTGGTGGCCAACAGAAGAGTCTGGGTTCTCTGTGGGGAGGCTTGCCCAGGTGGTCAGTGAATTCCTGATAGGAGACTTGGTGAATGGTCTTTCCAGAGGTTTAGGATGAGATAGCTGTAGGTCTTGGAGACTGCATTGAAGATGGTCTTGGCAAAGTTGCCCAGGGTGCAGTGCAGCCCCTGGCAGAAGTGTAGCAGGCATCAGTATCAGCCATCATCAGCAGCTTCCTGAGTACAGGGGCTGAGATGATGCTAGTGCCTCTGGGGGCAGGGATGAGGTGCACCAGCACAGAGCCACAGTGACCGGTCACCTTGCAAGGAACGGTGTGGGGCTTGCTGATCTTGTTGCCTCAGCAGCCTCACTGCACAGGGACAACAGCAAGCTTAGCCAGGATGATGGCCCCTTGGATGGCAGTGGCTACCTCCTTGGACCATTTAATACCCAGCCAAAATGTCTGTTGTAAAACCGCTGGTGACAAATGCCTTGAACCTGGTCCACTGGCCAGAGTGGGTCTGCTTTTGCATACCCACGGAAATAATCTTCAAAACTTCAACCATGAAGGATGGCCCCAGGAAACAAATCAATGATCACATCTTCCTTGATGAGCAAGGAGAAGAGAGATCTCCTCCAGTGACTTGATCTTCATGTCCTTGACTAAGCAGCCCAGCAGCCCAGGCCCACTGCTGAAGCCTCTGATGAAGCTGCTGAGGCTGTTTCCTCTCTGGGACCTCCAGAGCACCGCATCAATGGCCGTTTGGTGTATTCCGGGAGAAGCAGCTAAAACCTTGATTAATTATCCAATACATCCAATTATCCAACAAATGAATTATCTTGGCTCTGTTTCATCAAACAATCTTAAATGAGGAAGTTTTCCTATGAGCCATCCATCAGGGACTGTTGCATATTCTTCCTGTTAAAGCAATGTGATCAAGTGAAATAAGTCAGACTAGCCTATATGAAACCTGGTTTTCAGGCCGGTTCTGCCATTCTTTCTATGACCTGGGGCATAATGTCTCTGGGCTATCGTCTTATCAATTGTAAAATGGATTGTGTCCCTGGGAGGGTTGGTGTGAAGGTCAAGGTGAACGTACATAAAAAGACAAACACTTGACTTCAATTTAGCAGCTTAATTTTATTTTCTCCTTATTTTAGCTTCTGCCTTCCTCATTCACTTCATGGATATTGGTAGAATCCGCTGAACCACCTTATTGATCTGGCTTCTAGATTTATTCTGATAACATCCATCTTCTTTATTTATAACTATGTCATAATTAAGTTTCTTATTTAACTTAAATTTTAAATTAATGTTAAATTTCTCACAGATAATGTCAGCAATAATTTGTGAGAAATGTTCATATTCAAAAAGTCAAGGAGCATGAGTTCAGATGACTTTTCTTTACGATGCTATTTATTTGTTCAAGTATTGACTCCAGGGTGAATTACAGGTAAGCAGATCTCTCATTTCACAACTAGACAAACAGGTATAGACTAGTCTGGATTAACCTTTATCCACATACTCCTGATGAAGGGATCGGTTCTCTGAATCTGGAGCTCGGCTGCCACCTAGTGTTAATAAGCTCTCAGCTTTAAAGAAGTAAACACTCAGGAAGCCCCAACTCTAAAAATTGCACCTTGAGCTCCTGAAGCATTCTCTATTTCAGGATTTCCAAACTGTCAAAATCTCTTGTGGAGAAAACTATTAATAAGAGTACATCCTCAGTTTGTAGTGCACAAATGTTTAAACACTGCTGAATCAAACATGTTCAAATAATTTTCAGAAAAAGAAAACCAAGGTTGGTTGCTTTACGGTTCCCATGCCAGCAAACACTTCAATTCCTGGGACATTTTCCTGATAGGAAAGAAAACCGAGCTTGACCTTTTCTTTCTTTCTTCCATTTCTGATCCCCATTAGGAGAAAGAGGAGAGAAAACACGGAAACCCGTCTTGGGAGGTGCTCTCCATGAACAATTCTCTCTAAATTAAGAAAGTGAGCAAAGAAAGTAAGGTCTGGCTAGGTCCCAGAGTAACTTCCAGTTTGGACAGAAAGACAGTTTGGGCCACTTTACACTGGCAAAACCTTCAATTTTCTGAAAGCCCTGTGGGAGACAGAGGTTTCCTGGATGACAATCCAGAGCCAGGACAGCAAAATTCTGAGCACAGTGAGAAAAGATATTCTTGCCTAATTGTTTTCTCATTCTTTATATTGTGTCTTGGTTTAATACAGCAAAATAAAGGTAGTGGCTAGGGATTGTTTAGAGATCTATGCCACTTTAAGAGAAAATTTTTTTATGAAAGTTGGGTACTCATATTTGCCCCTTTCTTGCCTTTTTCTGATAGTCCAATCTGGACGTTTATTCATGGTCTTCCATATACTAAAGGCATCCTCCCTTGTGGCATCTGCTTTGAAGGTAATGTCCCGTTTCTCAGGATCAGTTGTATAGTTTTCATTGCTTTTTAACAACATTGGAAATAATTATGTCCACTATAAGGGAACCAAATTGAAGGGTGAAAATTGGCATGAGAAGACATGTTCATTAAGTATCAGCCATCCTTCCAGTATCAGCGAACCCTGGGCTGACGGCAATCCTGTCGAGTGTACCCCCTAAATCTGACTCTTCCTCCCTTGGGTCTTTCTCACTACCGATTAAAGGGCAATGAATGCTCTTGAGGCAGCAGCCTGGCTTCACATCTGCTTGCTTATGGAAAGCCTGCAAGTCATGTTAACTGCTGCAAGCCTCAACTCTAAAACATGTCTCAATGTTGATGAAAGCTGTGACAGTGTTCCACGTGTGAGCCCTTAGTGTCTCTGCTTGCCAGGCAGGGACGGACACTAGTGCGTGGTTCTTCTGAGGAGGGAGAAGTCAGGGTCTTGGTATTCATGTTAGGTGATGACTATGCTGATTAAAGATTGAATCTGGCTCCCTGGTGGAGGAAACCAGATTGTCATTCTGAAATATATATGCCTCTTTGACACAATTATTTTGAGCTAAAGAACATGAATCAGGAGCAAACGCAGAAAACGTTCTCAGCCCTCCCATTTGCCTACAAGCAGGACATAAATCATCAACGGCATTTCTTCCTCCCCTTGGTTTGCAACCATCCACTTGGTTGCAATCCATCTCCATAGCTCTTCATCTCTCCAAACTCTTATCCATTAAAAAACCAACCCCACATTTCCTCCTCTTAGTCCCAGGCAACCACTTATACTTCGTCTTTAAAACTTTGACTACTTTGAGTACCTCATACAAGTACAATCAGACAGTGTT
Organism: Talpa occidentalis; assembly: GCF_014898055.3. Lineage (NCBI taxonomy): Eukaryota > Metazoa > Chordata > Mammalia > Eulipotyphla > Talpidae > Talpa > Talpa occidentalis. The sequence continues at coordinate 12,089,829 of NW_023601754.1, forward strand.
TGTTTTTTTATGACTGGCTTAGTTCACTTACATAATGTACTCAAGAGTCATCCATATTGTAGGGCATCCCCTGGTGGCGCAGCGGTTGAGCGCTGGGCTGCGAAGCTCTGCAGTGCTGGTTCGATCCCTAGCCACCGGTGAGGGTCCCACATGGCCCGCAGACCTCTCCTGCTGCCCGCTGCTCCCCTCAGCAGTATATTTCATCACTCTGCCTGTTCTGTTCCCTAATCTGGCTCTGGTGAATTCTCTCACCCTCCCGCGCTTCTGACTGTACCCAGTGCTTGTATAAATGAATAAATAAATCTTAAAAAAAATAAATAAAAGTATGAGATAGTATGATTGTCACACATACAGAAGGCTAAGTATTTTTAAAAAATTAAAAAAAAGAGTCATCCACACTGTAGCATACTGTAGAGTGTCCTTCCTTTTTAAGGCTGAATAACATTTCATTTGATATACACTGTAGTATTTTATAATATATATAAGCAATATCTCTATCAATCATCTATTACAGTTTGCTAATCCATTCATCTACTGGTGTGCACATGGGTTGCTTCCACATTTTGCTAATTATGAATAATGCTGAGATTCTGCTCTTTGGTGGGGGTGGGGTATGATGGGAGTGGGGGTTGATATATTCCCAGAAGTGGAATTACCAGTAATCCTATATAGGATTACATGGCAATTCTATTTTTAATTTTGCAAGGAACACCATATTGCTCTCTGCAGTGGCTACACTATTTTTTATCTACAGTGTTGTTGAGTTTATCACTTTGTGCATTTCAGTGTGTGTGTGGTGGGTATGGGTATTACAACATATCTGTGGGTCTCAGTCTACCGGTAAAAGGTTTTTGCCCCTTTAAGTAAAGTGTGGAAACTTCCATTTAGGTTCCTTTACTTTCCCCACTTTCAAACATCCTTGTCTTGAGCAATAAAGGTGTCATATAATTTTTCATTTCAATACTCAAATATGATGTACCTCATGAGGCTACTCTATTGCCTGTACCCATCTTTCTGCTCTTACCACTGTTTTTTCATCCTTCCTGATTCTCCTAGATCCTTCCTATATTGTTCCTTTCCACATGAAGAACTCCCTTCACTCATTCTTTTAGGGTAAATCTGCCAGTGACAAATTCTTTTAGTTTCCCCTTGATCCCTGAAGAATTATTTTGCCATATAAATAATCTTTTCTTTCAATTCTTAAAAAAATGTTAACCGGGGCCTCCCTGGTGGTGCAAGGGGTTAAGACACTACCTATGAAGCAATCTGCAGCCTCTGCAGCAGGAGCTCAACCCCCCGGCCAAGGAAGTGACCCACATGGTGCAGCAGACCTCTCCTGGCTCCCCGCTGCTCCCCTCAGCAGTGTATTTCAGTCAGTCTGCCTGTTTTGTTCTCCACTCTGGCTCTGGTGAATCCTCTCATCCCCCGCATCTCTGGCCTGCACCCCAGTTCTTGTATGCATAAATAAAAAAATCTTAAAAAAAAATGTTAACCGTCTCCTTTAAGGCTCCCTAGTTTCAGATAAGAAATTCATTGTCATCTGGATTGATGGTCCCCTAAGATAATGTGTAATTTCTCTCTGGTACTTTGAAGAGTTTTTGCCTTCAGTTTACAGATGTTTAATTAATGCTGTGTCTTAGTATGGATTTCTTTTGACTTATCCCATTTGAGTCAGTAAATTTGAATTTTAAAAACAAATTAATCTTAACTTGATTCAGATTAATGTTTTTTACTAAATTTGGGGAGTTTCTGGCCATTATTTATTTCCAGCCCTTCTCTCCTCAGTCCCCTTTCTGGAACCTGATGACACAAGTGGTGTCTCTTGTTATTGTCTGCAACATCCCCAAGACTTGGATTTTTTTCCCCCAGTAAACTTTTTCTCTTTTCAGATGTAAATTCCATCCTCAAATTAGTTGATTTTATTTGTTGTCATTTCCACACTCTTGACTTCAGCCACAAAGTTTTTTTTTCTTTAATTTAAATTTATTTATTTTCTTACATTGTTGTTCATTTCTAAACAGTATTTGATTTCTCCCTTCAGCTGTGGTCCCTGTAGTTCTCCCTCCACCATAGCATCCATGATCCATCATCATAGTCCCTTGTGCTCTTCCCTTCCCTGTTCTGATTCCTCTCCCTCCCCTTTCCCTGCTGCATGCCTCAGATCTAAGTTCTCCTTGCAAGTTTTGTCTTTTTCCTGATCCTTTGTTCGGTTTCTCTATATTTCACCTGTAAGTGAAATCATCCGATATTTATCTTTTTCCTTCTGACTTATTTCACTGAGCATAATCCCTTCCAGCTCCATCCGCGTTGCCCCAAATGACATGAATTTCTTTCTGATGACTAGTATTATTCCATTTGTATATATACACCACATCTTCTTGATCCATTCATCTGGTTTTGGGGCATTTAAGTTGTTTCCATAGCTTTGCTATTTTGGTGATGTAATAAACACAAGAGTGCAGGTTTCCTTTTGAAATTAGTGTTTCTGTGTTCTTTGGGTAGATCCTGGCAGTGGCATTGCTGGATCATATGGTAGATCCACTTTTAGTTTTTTTTTTTTTTTTTAATATTGAAGTTTATTTATTTAATTTTTGCTCGTAGAAGGACTAGGGTGTAGACCAGAGGTTGGGGGTGGAGGAGGGTGCGGCACGGTGAGAGGATTCACCAGAGACAAAGCAGGGAGCAGAACAAAGTTACTGAAATACACTGCTGAGGGGACCAGCAGGTGAGACAGGAGAGGTCTGCTGCACCATGTGGGTCACCTCCCTTGACTAATTGCTCTAGCTAGCACTCCCAGCATTATATTGAAAAATCAGTGGTAAAAGTGAACATCCTTAGCAATTTTTTAAAATTGTATTTTCAGGTCCATAATTTCCATTTGGTTATTTTTTTATACTATTTCTTCACTGAGATTTTTCTATTTTTTAAATTAGTAATTGATTGTGGAAGTTTTATGATGGCTGCTTTAAATTCCTTGTTAAGTGCTACATGCAAAAGAATGAAGCTTGACTACTACTTCACACCATGCACAAAAACCAACTCAAAATGGATTAGAGAACTAGACATAAGACCTGAAACCATAAAATACATAGAAGAAAATACAGGCGAAACATCTCAAAGACTTCTTTACAGACACATCACCCAAGCAGTGATACTGAAGGCAAAGATAAATAGCTGGGACTACATCAAATTAAAGAGCTTCTGTATAGCAAAAGACACAATAACCAAAACAAAGAGAAACCCCACCGACTGGGAGAACATTTTTGCACACAACGCTAATGATAAAGGATCAATCACAAAAATCTACAAAGAGCTGATGAGACTCAACAAAAACAAAGAAAATAATCCAGTCAAACAATGGGCAGAAGAGCTAAAAAGAAACTTCACCGAAGAGGAAATGCAAATGGCCAACAGTCATATGAAAAATGTTCAACATCACTTGTAATCAGGGAAATGCAAATCAAAACTACAATGAGATACCATCTTACACCAGTACCAGTGAGATTGGCACATATTAAAAAAAAAACTAACAACAACAAATGTTGGCGAGGTTGTGGAGAAAAAGGAACACTCCTGCACTACTGGTGGGAGTGCAAACTGGTCCAACCACTATGGAGAGCTGTGTGGAGATCTCTTGACCTACTAAACATAGAGCTTCCATATGATCCAACAATTCCACTCCTAGGTATTTACCCAAATGACACAGAAACATTAATTCCAAAGAACACCTGCATCCCTATGTTTATAGCAGCACTATTTACAATAGCTAAGCTATGGAAACAACCCAAATGCCCAAAAATAGATGACTGGATCAAGAATATGTGGTACATATACACCATGGAATATTACTCAGCAATCCAAAAAGATAAACACATGCTGTTTGCAGCAACATGGATGGAGCTAGAAGGGATTATGCTCAGCGAAATAGTCAGAAAGAAAAAGAAAAATATCGGATGGTCTCACTTATAGCAGGAATTTAGAAAACTTAAATAAGAGACCAGGAAAAAGACGAATCAATAAAAAGTAAAAATCCAAATCAACAAGCAACTATAAACCAAAGACACACTATGGTGGGGGGAGGGAGGGACAGGGAGAGGAAGGATTAGAGTCAAAATAAGGAGGGGCTGCAATTGTATGGGGAATATAACCATAATGAAAATGCATACATTATGTAAAGATGAAAATGATGTAAGAATTACATAAAATAAAATACTAAAAAAATAACATTTAAAGAATACTATTCAATTTGCAAAAAAGTTGCAAAGGTAGTACAGGTCTTGCTTAACCCATACCATTTCCACTTTGTTAATAACTTACATGACTAAAGTTGTTAATTTTTTTTATAGCTAATAAAGCAATGTTCACACACACACACAAATAAAATCCTTGTTAAGTAATCCTGACATCTATTCATCTACATGTTGCTATTCAAGTTGTTATTGTCCTGGTTCTTGGTCTGACAAGGATTTTCAATTGCTTCCTGGGCATTTTGGCTATTGTGTTAGGAGATTCTTTGAAGTCTTTCATTTTTAGCAACAATCACCCTGTTTAATCTTAATGTTTTGGTGTGGTCTACTTTTGTGGGTGGTACAACCACTGACAATTTAACTTTCAGAATCTTTGTGCTATTATTTTGGTACTCTAAATTTATCTGGTGCCTCTGGGGGTCCTGCTAGTACTGACTGAAGATGCCAATAGTTTTCCAGGCATGAGGGGACAAGAGGTTTGCTGAGCCAGGTGATGAGATTCCTCTTGCCAGTGTCCCCAGTATCTTGGTATCCCAGTGGGGAGGGGTTCTCAGGTCAAACAGGCAATCACAGTGCTCTCAGCTCACTAGTGTCCTTTAGTGGGGAAGAGTATTTCAGACCTGGAGGAGAGGGAGAACATTTATCCAGCAAGAAATATAAACAGGAATCAACTAGCTGCTTGGTGTCAGTGAGTTCTCAACTGATCCCCCTTGCTTGTGCAGCTGGCTCACCTGGTGTTGGGGGGCTTTCCACTCTACCTGGACTGCTATCCACTGCTGGGTTGGGGCTGGAAAAGCCCGGGTGCAGATCATTTTCTTCTGGTGGGTAGCATATTGTAAAATGTTCTCCATCTATGTCTTTCCTCTAGCCCTGGTACCTCTTTTAGATTTCTCTAGTTATCTCTTATATTAATTTCCAGAGTTAACAATTGTACTTTGCGGGGAGGAACAAAAAGAAACAAGTACCCCATCTTGTCCAGACTAGAAGTCCTGGCTCACTATAGAATCCAGTTTTGGTATTTCCTAAGGGAGTACATTGCAAATGGGAAGTTCTTTTACATTACATCCATTCTTGGAGGGATGTCAATGTATTTTCAAATGAGAATGACTAACTGCAGTGTGAAGTACATAACATAACCACATTTTTCTACAAAGCTTGTATAGTATTTGTTTCTACATTTGTATTAGAAGAAAGTGTGTAAAGGATAAGCAAAAGCTGTTCACATTGGTTGCTGGGGAAACAGAAAGATTATTAATTTTGTTTCTACCTGTTGTTTCACTGACTACGGAGAACACTTGGTTTTGAAGAAGAAATTAACAAAATAATTTTCAAAAACAATTCTGAAAATGGAAACAATCCAAATGTCCTTCAACAGGTGGGTGGTTTAAGTTTATGTGGTCTATAAGGGGCAAACTACTGAAAATCTCAGCAACTTAGCTGGATCTCAAGGGAAGCACAGCGAATGAAAAATCCCATCTCAAAGGATTATATACTGGATGATTTCATTTAAAGAACATTCTTTTTTTTTTTTTTTAAAGATTTATTTATTCATGCATACAAGAACCCAGGTACAGACCAGATGCACGGGAAGGTGAGAGGATTTACCAGAGACAGAGTGGGGAACAGAACAGGCAGACTGACTGAAATACACTGATGAGGGGAGCAATGGGTGAGACAGGAGAGGTCTGCCGTGCCATGTGGGATTCTCCTGCCGGCCGGGATCAAACAGGCGCTGCAGAGGCTGCAGACCTTTACAACACTGAGCTCAACCACCTGTGCCACCAGGGGAGGCCCTAAAGAACATTCTTGAATGGACACAATCACAGAGCTGGGAAACCAATTAGGGAGATAAACAGGGAAGGAGGTGACTACAGACAGTGACACTGATTAGTATGCATAAACATCGAACACTTTCATTCACAAGAAACTGCTAAGGAGAGATCCATATTCTGTATCTTAACTGTGGTGGTGTAGATACAAGAATCTACATGTAACAAAACTGCAAATAACTCTCTCTCCAAGCACATGTAAAACTGATGAACAAGGCTGAAGGCTAAGACCAAAATCAATTTCCTGGTTGTGACACTGTACTACAATCATGCAGGAGAAACTGGGTGAAGAATGTATGGGATTGCACTGTAGTATTTCTTACAACTGCATGTAATTCTTTTAAGGTTTTTATCTTTATGTCAAATTAAAACCTGACCATGCCACTGTCAGGTTTGTTGGTTTTTTTTTTTTTTTTTTTTTTTTTGGTACAAGAACTGGGATATAGGCCAGAAGTGCTGGGGGTGAGAGGATTCCCCAGAGACAGAGTGGGGAGCAGAACAGGCAGATTTACTGAAATACACTGCTAAGGGAAACAGTGGGTGAGAGAGGTGAGGTCTGCTGTGCCTTATGTGGGTTAGGGGATCAAACTCAGGCTGCAGTGGTGATAGTGCTGAGATTAACCCCTAGGCCACTAGGGAGGTGCCACTGTTGCATTCAATACTCTTCAATGTCTCCTCATCATCCATGACAGTGAGATCCTCAAATCATTGGTGTAGCTAGTTGGTCTATGATAGTCATGCCTCCCAGAGAAAAAAAGATTTCATATGTGCATATTTTTCCCCAAATTTGACACATAAGGTTAACTATAAATTTAATAAATGTCTCATTTTGTAATCAGCACATTCTTAATTATATCCTCAAAGATTGCCCATATGCATATGAAGACTAGACAGGACATTTCATTTTGTTTATCAAATGAGTATCTTATCAGATAAATCTGCATTTTCATCATTACTAGTGTGTAGCAGATCTCCAATTTATAAAGATGAACCAACAGCTCAAGAACAGTTCATCGAAGAATAAAAAGTGATGAAAGTAGTAACCAATAGTTGGAACACCTCCTAGATGGTAACAGGGAACCAGACTTCAGAGAAAAAATAGAATGTGACTCCAGCTGTTAGGGCCAACTGGATCTTTAAATATAACCTTGAGGAATGTGTAACTGAAAAGATCATGAATAGGAACTATAATGGTGAATATCCGAAATCAGATTTTATTGGTTTGGTTAGCCATTGGCACCTTTCCTCAGTACATTTATGAAATTTCATTAAACTGTGGGTATTATTATTGTACAGCCTAATATATGCCCCCCCCGACTTCCCGGAAAATTAATTCAGTGTTTTTCAGAATAAGTACAAATTAGTATTAGTATAGAACAGTTTAAATTTATTAACAAAGATGGAGAAGAAACTGTTTAACGTTGAGGACAAGTTATCATGAGTTCTTAAGAATGAGCTGTGTTGTGAACAGCCTGTCTGACAAGAATTTGGGTCTTGGGTCTCCCTGGTGGTGCAGGAGTTAAAGACACAGTGCTATCAAGTTATTGCCAGCCACTGCAGCATGAGTTTGATGCCCTGCTGGCCACGGGGCTAACCCACATGGCCAAGAAGACCTCCCCTATGTTGCCCGCTGCTCCCTTCAGCAGTGTATTTCAGTAGATTTGCTCCCCACTGTCTGTCTCTGGTGAATCCTTCAGCCCCCTCCCCCGCATATCTGGCCTACATCCCAGTTCTTACATGCATAAATAATCTTTAAAAAAAAAATTTGAGTCTTCCTCAAAACTGATGTTTTTTTTGTTACAGAAAGTAGCAGATAACATATTATTGGGTGTGTTTTTGAAAACATAGCCAAATGCTTCAGGAGAACATAATAGAGCTTGGGAATCTAATTATGGCTCTCCCAGCTTTTCAGAAACATGGTCTTCAGGGAAAAAAAAAAAAAATCTCTGTAATTTATCACTCATATTTGATTAAAAATTCCAGAATTTTATAATAACTAAAATATCAAGAGACTATAGACTGAGACACTGATTAGGGTTTGATAACCATCAAACACTTGCTTATTCTCAGTGACTTATGATGAGTTTCAGATTTTCTTAATAGGAGAAAAAAGGAATAAATGTGAAAATAGATCAAATAAGGAACCTTACCCATAGTTTGCTACATATCAAGTCAAATATAAAGGAACTTGGGTGAAAGATACGGTGTTTGATGATGACTGATAAGATTCAGTTAAACACTTTTGTTGGTGATTTTTAAAAAAATTTAAAATTGGCTGTGTGATTTTGCACCAAATATCCATTATACAGTCAGAAGATGATGAAAGACAGAAGCGTCCTGGCTGACAGGGAGAAAGAAGCCCAGACTCCTTGGCACAGTGTTCGGGACCCACTAAGCTTTGATGCCTGCCCTGCTCCCCAGCCTCAATTCTCAGCCACAGTTGATGATTTACCAATAAGGAACCATGGATAATGTCCCCAAATGCCACCCTTGCTTATGGCCCTTAGCACAGCATTTCCCTGTGCCCTCCTGCCCTTCCCCAACTGAAGAACATTTACTCACCTTAATTCAGCCAAAGCTGCTTCTTTGTACAATGTCTGTCCTCAGAGGCTCCTACCTTCCTTTGGAAGCCCACAGCACACAGTGTGATAAGCATTTATGTAAAGACTGCGCTTCATCAGCGCAGAGCCATATTCTGTACAGTTCTTATCTGTATGAGTGCTTATCTCATGTTAAATGCTCGATGCATAAAATCAGGACTTCTTAGATTTAAGAAAAAAAACACCAAACCAGTGGTATCTGGGAAGTCAACTTGCCAATAATACTAAAGGAATGCCAATATGATAGATTTATTTAGGATCCTGATAAGGACAGTAAGTTCAAAGAGGAATGAGGACTCCAAGGTATGTATTTTCTCCCGGGGCTCTATCCTTTGAATAAATGTATCAAGATCCGCTAGACAGCTCCAACTCTGAGGAAGGTAGGGAAAGGAAAGCCATAAAGTAGAGGGTATTATTTACAACGCTGTTTTCTGAACTATTTTTCTACAGCTAGCAAAGCTGATCATCTAAGAAATTGTTCTGTTGCATAGAGACCATGAACGGCTCCCCCCTGCCCTTCAGCCCACAGGTGACTTACACCTCAGTCTTCTGCCTTTCCTTCAAGCTCCTGACACATTCAGCCACTGAAAAGGAACCAGCTTCTCCTGAGTCCTGCCAACTACACAGAGAATCACTGGACAATGGAAGGAGCTTCCAGCATGTGAGCTCAGTACCTTCAGGCTGAATACATTTTTAATATTAAAGAAATTTTCAAGTGTTTTTTAAACATCTATCTCTGTGGCATCACCAAGGAAAGCACTAAGGACAGGGGCAGAAAATCAAGCTGGAGGTTGTCCAGAAGGCTCAACTCTTCCCCTATTCTGTCCAGCAGGCTGTCTAAACAACCTTTTGTTTCTGGTGCACAAATAAGGTTGCAAGTTCTGTTTTCCTACCAAGTTCAAAGGTATTTTGGGGCCTCCCCTGGTGGCGCAGTGGTTGAACACTGGGCTGCGAAGCTGCCCACAGCCTCTGGAGCGCCAGTTTGATCCCCGGCCCCCAGCGAGGGTCCCACATGGCACGACAGACCTCTCCTGCCACGCCCGCTGCTCCCCTCAGCAATGTATTTCGTCGGTCTGCCTGTTCTGTTCCCTACTCTGGTGAATTCTCTCACCGTCCCATGCTTCTGACTGTACCCAGTGCTTGTATTAAAAAAAAAAAAAAAAAAAAAAAGGTACTTTGGAACATGGTTTATATCGTTTGTAAAAAACAAACAAATCAGGACCCAGGTGCCAAGGTAGCCAAGACAAATGTGTCCAAACATGAATATTTTAAAAACATTTAGACTTTCATTCTGACTACTTGGAAATTGAAAAGGAAAGACGACACCACATATTTTAAGCTCTATAGTTCTTAATAACCATTATTATGGCTTCTTTTCCGTGTTAGGAGACAAGGTCTCTAAAACAATAAACCAAAGCAATAAATGCATCTAAGTTGTGATGGGGAAAGATAGGAACAGCTTTTGCATTAGCAGGAACGGAGGGAAACAGGAAAAGGCTGGTCTCTGTTAATGGTGCGATTTCACGGAGGAACACAGCAGATCCTTTATCTCAGTGTACATTAGCCAACCTATTCTGGGATCGCCGTAACAGCAGTATCAACACAAACAAGTAAATGCAGGAGAGCGAACAAATTAAGATTTCCTTGGCCCCTCAGTCTCCCAATGTACCTGCTGCACCTGGTCATTCACTGTGAGGAGGCGCTGGCATCTCATCTGAGCTCACGTCAGAACCTGGAGCTATAGCCCTACTCTCACGGCACAGGACCCAGGCTTCTTGTAAGTCAGGGACTTTTGCACCTAGCGACACAAGGGACCAAGTGTAAGCATCATCAAAACAGTGTTGTGAAAATATTTTGGCTACAAACCTCAGTAAGAAATGTGACCCATTATACACTTATGACAGTGTGTACGCACACTTGTACATATATCACACAAAACAATATTTACCCTAATTGTGTCTGGTACTTCTGGTCATTCCTCTTGTCTTCTGTTTCATTTTTTTTTTTTTTTTTAATGCTGGTTTTTATTCACTAGGCTGATTTCACAGTCCATTAGTGGGTCCTGACCTGTAGTTTAAAACACAGCATTGTACAATACTTTTACATGTTGAGATGTGTAAGTTGTATATTTTAAGTTAAACAACTGGGAATCCTTAAGTTCTGAGAAACAAATACAAATTTTCAGGAGAAGTACCAAAGAGGATTTCCCTTCCCTGGCACACAAAATGTGAAGAGTTGAAAATCATTCTGAAGAACTGATGGACCTCTGAGTCAGAACCATGGTTAACCCACACAAACCCGGGGCAAAGATGGTGACAAGCACAGATGAAGACTAAAAGTGGTGCCCAGAACTCGGCACCATGGGGGCACTTCATATCAACACTGCCACATAATCTCATTTCTCTGTTTGCTACACAGAATGATTCAAAGACATCTGGGGTTGAGAAGAACCTAAAATATTGAATTTTATTAACTTCTGTCAGGTGCCATAGTAGATCAGCATTTTCTTTGAAAATCTGGGCACAGACTTTGGTCCTATCCAAAAGAGTTGACTTACGAATCAGGTTAAAAAAAAAAAAGAGACACCAAATGTTGGTCAACATTTTCTTTTTTCAAATATTTTCTAGAATTTTATTAGTCAAGGGAGAGCAGCCTGGAAGAGAAATAACAAACAAACGAAAAAAGACATCTGACGAATCCTTAATTGTAAACCATTGTTACCTCAATAAAAATACAATAAAAAATTCTTAAGCACATAGTCTTAATTTAGGTATCATATTTTAAAAGATCACTGTCCACCAGTTCATCAGATGTGCCAACTTATGTCACAGACCCACTCCGTTGACTACATCATTCATGTCCAGTGTCCTCTGGCTCAGGAGATGGTCCTTTGCATCTGACTTCGGTTTCCGTAATGGTGTAAGAAAGGATGCTATGCAGAGATTAACACGGCACTGGAGGCAAGTGTTTTTCTCCAAGAAAATTTCCACTTGGCCTGTGTGGCTCCACGTGTCTTCTCTTATCCTTCTCCAGCAGTCTTTGAGGGGAACATACCCCAGTTTCACTAAGAATGGTTCTGGAGCCTCTCTCCTGGCAGGGGCCTTGTCACCCAGTATTAATGGGGTTCTCTGGATTTTCAACAATACCACACTCTGGCTGTTCAGAAAGTGCTTTCTAGTAGGCAGTGACAGCCACACCCGGTGGGACACACCTCCTGGGTCCGAAACCACTCCATCATGTGACTGGTGTGTCCACCATGCCCACAGGTCAGGCAGAAATTGGATGATCCCCGCACGGCCACATGGCAGATGGCACACTGGAAGGTGAATCCTTTGCAGATGGCACACTGTGTGCCCCGGACCTCACTGCGGCAGTGGCTGCAGTACACCCCGAACTCTGGAAGGGTCGGAGGTGGCCAGAACAAAAGACATGGTGAATGGCTCTGTAAAAGGAAACTGGGCACTGAGAGGTGAGAAAGATGTCTCATTTAAAGGGTCTGGAGGGGGCTTCCCCTGTGGCGCAGCGGTTGAGCGCTGGGTTGCGAAGCTGCCCGCAGCCTCTGTGGCGCTGGTTCGATCCCCGGCTGCTCCCTGGCCACTGGGGGAGGGTCCCACATGGCGCGCGGACCTCTCCTGCCGCCCGCTGCTCCCCTCAGCAGTGTACTTCGGTCCTTCTGCCTGCTCTGCTCCCCGCTGTGGCTCTGGTGAATTCTCTCACCCTCCCGCGCTTCTGACTGTACCCAGTGCATGTATAAACAAACAAATAAAAAAAAAAAAAACAACATGCCTCTAAAAAAAAAAAAATAAAATAAATAAATAAATAAAGGGTCTGGAGGATGCTATAAACTGATGCTTTTCAACCCCTTCTTCTACAGTGTAGACAAGTGTCACAAAGAGGAACTGCTGTCGGGCCTCCCTGGTGGCGCAGCGGTTGAGCGCTGGGTTGCAAAGCCGCCCGTAGCCTCTGCAGCGCCGGTTCAATCCCCAGCTGCTCCCCGGCCACCAGAGGAGGGTCCCACATGGCGCACAGACCTCTCCTGCCCGGTGGAGGAGGGTCCCACGTGGCGCACAGACCTCTCCTGCCGCCCGTTGCTCCCCTCAGCGGTGTGCTTCCGTTCTTCTGCCTGCTCTACTCCCCGCTCTGGCTCTGGTGAATTCTCTCACCCTCCCGCGCTTCTGACTGTACCCAGTGCTTGTATAAATGAATAAATAAATAAATAAATCCTTAAAAAAAAAAAAAAAAAAAAAGAGGAACTGCTGTCCCTGCAGTTACAGGCAGGGCAGAGGGAGAGCGGGCACCTGGCTTTCAGAGGTACTGGGGTAAAGGTCCTATGCTCATGTCTCCTTCTACCCCATCAGCTGCAGGGCCTGACACAGAGGACAGTTAACAAATCTCTGCTGAAAAAAGTTAGTTCACACTCAGACCAGAGGTGGCTGTTTATACAACCTCTGCCCGACCTACCTAACAATGACCTAACAATTAACAGTGACTGAGCACTGTAAGATGACTGGCCCTGGGCTATGGGGGCAGTGAAGACCACCTTGTTATAACTGCTCCCCAACTTTCTGGAAAAGACCCCTGGGGCTAATCCCACCACCCAAAGCTCCAGTCTTGCTTCACTCTCAGCCCTAAGTTAGGTGGTCTACGCTACCGCTTCTCTCTCGCTCCCCTCTGATGCTCTGGAGACCTCTGCTTCATGACAACTGGTAACCATAAAAGTGTACCAAGAAAGACTTTTAAATACATGGTAACTAAATAAAAGATGTTAGGGTAGTTCTAGTTAAAGTACTGAAACAAATTATACTGGTTTAGTAAATTTGGTTTAAAAACAACTATGCCTTCTCCTTCTAAACTGAATTTTTATATTATGAAAGACTCCTAAGTTTAAACTTCATGAAAAGTCTGATTTGTTTAAATTTCTTAAATTCCCTTTGCCGGTCTTATTATTTGAGTAGATTCAACACTTAAAATTATGAGAATGTAAAACTGTGTGTTCAAGTAAATTGAATTATAATAACATGTCTTTGAGAAAGGAATTGTTCTTCGGCACTTGAGATAACTGTAAATGTAAACTTAATTATTCTTCATATCTATCTGGTAAAATTATTAAAATGTCATCTTTCTAGAAAACCCAATATATCACTAGTAATTGTGTTTCTCTACAGTGTGTCAGCTTAAGCATCATTCCTAAAAATCTTATTAGATTTAAGACCTTGAACTAATATTTCATTTTGTTAATTAGTGAATAATCTTGGGTGAGGGTGTAGACAATTCTAAATGGAAATATTTTTATAAAGATAAAATATGAAAATGATAGGTCACAAAGCATAACTTTTCTATATCTCTCTTGTATCTTATTGTTACACATAATGAAAAGAACATTAGTTAGCCATTGAGGAACAAGTATGGACACCTTTGGGCCATAGGGGCTACTCGTTCACTTCATCACTTAAGGAGATACAAAGGAGTCTTTTATGGGAGCACTGACAAACTTGGGGGCCTTGGAGAAGGAGGCATATAAACACAGGCACAGGCTTTGCAGGTGGAAACAGGTAGAGGTGAAATGGATCATTTTGGGTTCCTAATAAACAAACTAATAAGGATGGTAAAAATACCTCTGGCAAACAGAATGACCAAACTATGATTCCCAAGGCTTTACTAAACCTCCAGGCAGAAGCTATGTCCAAAAGTGTAGTGTAATATAGCTCTTTCCTGTTTATCATACTGAAGAATTGCATATTAATTAGTATCGCCTATTACACAAGTGTAAATCAAACTAGTCAAAAAATAAGACATGAAATTAATAAACTGAAGTAGAAAATGCCTGAACAAAATTTAGGTGAGCAGATCCATGCTTCTGGGGCTGAAAAACAAAGCCATGGCTCAGTTCTGCCACCATTATGACTAGGAGCCATGCACCACAAACAGTAAAACAGTCCTCTGTATCTACAGACCTTTTTTTCCCCTAAGGAGTACTCTGATTAGCAGTATCTCCTTAAAATAAGTGAAACCTTGATCCCTTTCTATAAATACCTAAGCCCCTATATGAGAACAATGTTCTCCCCACATTTGCTGTAGATATGGATGTCATAAGGAAATTGCTGGTTTTCTGCCACAAGGAGACTCACTGTAGCCTTGGTAACCTTGATCGTATTTTCCTTCCTACTTGCTGTCTGATGTATTAGGATAGTCTTTCTTCCACAGTGAAGACTTTAGAGATGAAGATACTTTTCTTAATGTTTCTCTGAGTCTCTCACAACTGTGACCCTCCCCTTTTGGAATTTTATAATATTTTTTGTAATGGCATCAGGACATATTCATTCTTGAATATCATTCAGTCTTCATGAGTTTATGCTTTAGTTCTCTGACTGGATTATAGGCTTTCCACCCCAACCCCACCTCATAGTTCTTTGCACAGCCCACAGAAACAGTATGATGCTTTCTCATAGTACACGTCAATAACTTTAACTGATTGATGGATTGATACATCAGTTATAATCACTGTGATTCACACATTTTCCTGAAAACTAATTTTAAGAGAAAAATTGTTTTAATCTCTCTCTGCTATGACTTTCATGCATTTAGATGCTCTGAAAAATACGCTGCCTAAGCAGCTTTTATGTCTTCGCATTTTTTCCAGTATACAAACCAATAATCCATATTAAAAAATATTTGCTATGCAGCTGAATCTACTTATCAAAATTATTCTGGCTTGTTTTTTTAAATTGAAACCACATATACACACAACTTTACGAGTCAAATGCTTCTATACATCTTATTACCAAAACCAGCACTCACTTCCATCTCCCACCCATTCACTCAGAGGAAATCCTTCCAACTCATTTAACTGCTTCTTTTGTTTTTACCTCCCTATCTCGAAACAATATGTTTTAAAAACTTTTCACCAAGAAAGCTCTTTCCCTCCTCAGCACACACGTATACCACCTGCTTCCCATACAGTTCCACCATCATTTTATTGGATTAGTCCTCAAATAGTATTGTTTTTATATTATGTATCTAGGAAAATACTGTTCAAGCTAAGCCATATCCCCTGACAACAGTTCCTTTCTTGTACATCTTGTTTCACAAATTTAGTTAGCAACTGTCTTATTCTTTTCAATTGCTTTGTTTGCTACGTGTTTGCCAATAATTCAACTCCAAACTTTCCTTCAAATATCTGAGTCTTCCATAAATTCATCAAACACTGAAATCTCCTGATAATTCTTCAATTTTCTCTTCTTGGAGACAATGGCCCTAAAGCTCCAAACTGGATTACTCCTTCTCATCCTGCAGATCTCAGCTCCTCAGAGAGCTTCCCCATATAGTGCAACATGTCTTTGAAAATTGTGCCTCTTGCCCCAACATTCTTTTTGTTTACCCATAAATATTTATCACAATTGTTAACTATTTAATTTTTCTCCTCTACTATTCTGTGTGTTCTAGGAGGGGATGGAATGTATTGATACTGTGCTTAAGAGGACCATGACATATATTCATTGAATAATTATTCTAATAAAGACTCCTACTTCCAATGTGGAGATAAAGGAATCCTCTTACACTGCTGGTGTTGGACTGTCAACTGTTCCAGTCACTATGGAAAGCTGCATGGAAGTTCCTCAGAACACTAAAAACAGATCTACCATATGATCCATCAATTCCACTCCTAGGAATCTACACAGAGGACACAAAAAACACTAATTCAAAAGGAAACCTGCAATCCTATGCTTATTGCGGCACTATTTATAATAACTAAGATATGGAAACAACCCAAATGTCCTAAATAGATGACTGGATCAAAAAGCTGTGGTATATTTACACAATGGAGTATTACTCAAAATCAAAAAAGATAAGTTCATACCATTTGTGGCAACATGGATAGAGCTGGAAGGGATTATGCTAGCTGAAGTAAGTCAGAAGGAAAAGATAAATATTGGATGGTCTCTCTTATATGCAGAATATAGAAGAACTTTCAAATAAAAGGTCAAGAAAAAGACAAAACCAGCAAGCTGACCATAGATCTAAGGCATACAGCAGGAGAGGGGGAGCAAGAGGGTTGCAACAGGGAGGGAAGAACACAAGGGAATATGATGATGATTCCTAGGTGATAAGGAAAACTACGGGGACTACACCTGAGGGGAGAAACCAATCACTGTACAAAAATGAACAATGATGTAGGAAAATTTTTAAAAAAGTGGTATGTATGTAAACCACAAAAAATATACAGTTGAAAACTTAAATTAAAATAAAGATTCCTACTTCCAATTGATACCTGAGTGCTGTATATGAAACTACTTCTGTTATAACAGAAACTCAATCTTGTAAAAATGCAAAGGTTTTCAGAGGGTTAAAACAGACTTAAAGATGCATCAGAAATATCTGCTTATATATGAGAACGAAAAATTTTATTCTAAAATATACCCTGTTCATGGATTGGAAGAATTAACATTGTCAAATGACCACCTTACCTAAAACAATATACAGATTCAATGGAATCCTAACCAATGGCATTCTTCAAAGAAACACAACAAACACTACTGAAATTCATGTGAAACCACAAACAACCCCGCACAGACAAAGCAAAAAATAAAAATGGCAGTATTATACTTCCAGACTTCAAACTATACTACAAAGCTACAATAATCAAAACACTATAGTAGTGAAACGAAAACCAAGACACAGACAAAATGAAAAGAATTGAGAGCCCAGAAACAAAACCCATACCTCCATGAACAGTTAATCTATAACAAAGGTACCATGAAAATACACTGGAGAAAGGAAAACCTCTTCAATAAAGTGTTGGCAAAACTGGACAGTCACATGCAAAAGAATGAAACTAGAACACTGTCTCACACCTTACATAAAAAAACCCTCAGAATTGATAAAGACTTGGATGTTAAGACCTGAAATCATAAAGTACACAGAAGAAAACACAGGCAAAACATGCCACAATATAGGCTTCAGAGATGTCTTTGTGGATTTGTCTCCAATAACAAGGAAAACAAAAGAGAATATAAACAAATGGGACTGCATCAAACTAAAATGCTTATGCAGAGCAAAAGAAACTGTCCCTAAAACAAAAAGACACCCTATTGAATGGGAAAAAATATTTACTCATTACATTCAACAAGAGGCTAATAATCAAGATTTACAAAGAATTCATACAACTCAACAAAAAGAAATCAGGTAATCCAACCAAAAATGGGCAGAAAAGCTAAAAAAGCACATACAGATGGCCAACAGGCACGTGATATAATATTCATCACTTATCATCATGGAAATACAAATCAAAACCACAATGACATACAACTTCACACCTGTGAGAATGGCCCATGTCAAAAAGACCAGAAATAACAAGTGTTGATGAGAATGTGGAGAAAAAGGAATCCTCTTACACTATTGGTGGGAATGTAGATTGGTCTAGCCCCTATGGAGAAATGGTGAGGAGGCTTCTCAAAATATTAAAAATGTACCTACCACATGACACAGCAATTCCACTTCTAGGTATCTACCCGAAGAGTATGAAAATACTAATTTAAAGGGAAATAAGTACTGCTATATTCATTACATCACTATTTACAACTGCCAAGCCATGAAAACAACATAAATGCCCTAAAACAGATGAGTGTATCATGAAGATATGGTATAAACACACAACAGAATACTACTCAGCTATTGAAAAGATAAACTCTTGCCATTTGCAACAACATGAATGGAAGTGGAGGGGATTATATTAAGTGAACTAAGTCAGAAGGAGAAAGATAAAAATACTAGATGGTGTTACTTATATGTGGAATACAGAAAAACCAAAGGGTCAGATAAAGCCAATCTAATAACAAACCCTAGAAATCTGACTAGAACTGTGGCTGTGGGTGGAAGCAGGAGAACAAAGTGGGGAGCGGGCACAATGGATTATGGTGGTGGACTTTGGGCACTTAGGTGGTGGGGTGGTATGATAATAACACCCAAAGGGGGAGATTTCTGAAATACAAGCAATGTTGTAAACCAATGTAACCAAACATTTCATTACAAGTCCTATATACTGACAAATTAAATTGTAGGACTTTTTGCAGAGTGACAGAAAAAGGAAGAAAGTCATATTCACCAATCCCTTTGTGAGGATCAGGAGGACAGGAAACAAACTTCAGCACTTCTGCTCGTTTTTCTCTCAGACCCCAGCGATAGAGGATTTCACCATAGCATTTCTTAAAGTCATCAAATTGTTGGGTGTTGGCAGGGTCCAGAAGTCTGGATGAAATTCCAAAAGATTTCCTGTCAGTTCCCGTAAGAAAAAATGACCTACATACCAGATGGCACTAAGTATATCTTTCTTGAAGCAAGAGTCCTGAATTTGGAGAATCTAAGTGTTATGAAAGTGCAGCTTTGACCTGGGGAGATAAAGGTCTTTACCTCTTATTTTTATCATGCAGGTCACGTTCTCGCTCACGAGGATCATTATAGGTCAGACTCCCAAAGCGGATTTCTTCTGGTGAGGACTCTCCCCAAGGTGAAGACAGGTGTTCTGCCTCTCTTCCCGCTGAAGAAAATGAATTGAGAAGGGAAAATGAGAACCAGAGAAGGGACACAACCATCTTAAAACTCAATGCAGTTTATGTCCAATTTATTTTCTGGAAGAAGAATACGCTAAGTTGAAGACCCTAGAAATAGAAATAAATAGAACTCTCTGCTTGCCTTGACTTTTTGTATAGGTATGTATTAAGGTAATTTGACAATAAGTACAAACATAATGAGTAGAGATTATAGCCTATTGATACAGTAGAATACTAATTAGGCAGTCATTACTTATAAAAATGTAAATAACACAAGAAAATGCTCATGACAACATTAAAAATGGAACATAAAATCACAAATATTTAACATATCTTTATCTACTAGGACAAAGATTGGAAGAAAATGTTCTGAATACTAACATATGTCATTTCTAGGTGGGAGGAGTCAATAATTATTATTGTCTTCTATTATTTTTGTTTGCTTTTCATTACCAAGCATGCATTATTTTTAAATTCAAGATTAAGCCTTTCTAGTGGTGACAACCTTCCCACAGAACATGACTCTTTTTTTTCTTTTAAGATGTATTTATTTATACAAGCACTGGAGTACAGGCCAAAGTCACAGAAGGGTGAGAGAATTCACCAGAGACAGAGCAGGGAGCAGAACAGGCAGAAAGATCGAAGTACACTGATGAGGGGAGCAGCAGGCAAGACAGAAGTCAGCCTTGCCATGTGGAAATCTCCCTGGCCGGCCAGGAATCAAACTGGTGCTGCAGAAGCTGCAAACAGCTTCACAGCGTCATGCTCAACCACTGCGTCACCAGGGAGGCCCCAGAACATGACTCTTGACAAGTATCTCTTTTTTATCCTTCTCAGCAAAAGAAGAGGAAACATGAGTCTCGTTTCCTACTTCGTGGATGTGAAATGCCCAGGATGCTATAAAATCACCATTTTTGGCCAAACACAAAGTGTAGTTTTATGGATTAGCTGCTCCATTGTCTTCTGCCAGTTTACAGGAGGAAAAGCAAGGCACACAAAAGTTTGCATCTTCAGGGCCTCCCCGGTGGCGCAGCGGTTGAGCGCTGGGTTGTGAAGCTGCCCGCGGCCTTTGCGGCGCCGGTTCAATCCCCGGCTGCTCCCCGGCCACTGGAGGAGGATCCCACATGGTGCGCAGACCTCTCCTGCCACCCGCTGCTCCCCTCAGCAGTGTACTTCGGCCCTTCTGCCTGCTCTGCTCCCCGCTCTGGCTCTGGTGAATTCTCTCACCCTCCCGCGCTTCTGACTGTACCCAGTGCATGTATAAACAAAACAAACAAATATAATAAATAAATAAATAAAAACATGCCTCTATAAAAAAAAAAAAAAAAAAAAAAAAAAAGTTTGCATCTTCAGATGGGGGTAGCACAAAAAGCATTGTGAATCAAGATGAATGGGAAACCATCCCAATAAACATAATTTGGATACAAAAAAATAGAGAAAAAGAAAATTAAGATGATTTCTTAAAAGAAAATGTAAAAACTCAGAAAACACAATATACCTACTCATTAAACAAACATTTATGACCAGATGGAATCAGGTTCAGCCTTATTTTTCTACACTGAAAGTGGTATATGGGAAAAAAGAGATGATTGTGGAAGGGAAGTGTGAAGGAGAAAGGTTAAAGGTTAGGTTTTAGGGGTAAACACTAGGCATTCTTACTGTCAAGTTTTCAAGATTATGAGACAAATAGCAGCCCAGCAAGGCATTAAGATCTGCCAGAATCTGGCCTGTTCAAAAATGAAAGTCCAGCCATGCTGGCTGCAGCATCCCCATGATACTAAAGTTAAAGAGTACTGAGACACAAGGGAAAGTATGGAGAATAGTCATGAACTAAAGACTGTATGTTAACGACTCACACACTGCCCCAAGGGCACTAGAGAGCCTGCCTGGGCTAAGTCAGTTCCATACCAACCTATGTTCCAGCCACCGCTGTTGAGCCCTGGGTCTGACATGCTTGAACAGGAACCAGAGGAAGTAAAGCTAGGCTGCAGACCAGATAAGAACAGCATCAGAAGAGTGTCCTTGTGAAAGTATACCTTTAGGAAATATCAGACATGAGCCAGAAAAGCATGAGCTTACATATCTACTGTGGGACACCACAAGGTTGGATGAACGGCTGGGGAAGAGCCCGAAGGGATTTGGGATTCCCTGAGGCCTAGACTGGGCTTCAAATACACTGCAGAGCATAGCCAACGTCTGGACATCCCGCAGCCGGCAGTAATGAGCCAACCTGGAAAAAAAGATGAGCAGAAAGAAAACAAGTCAAGAGAAGAGACAGAAGAAGAGGAACCCTCACAGCTGGCATGGGCCATAAGGCCTGGGGTCACAGACTTCTCCAAAAACTAAGTAGACTAAATTACCATCTGACATCTGAATGCTACACATGATCTCAGTCTCCCCACTTCCTAGGAAAAAGGACACTGCCTTCTGGGAGATCCTACATACTTTATTCATAGAACTTAAGCTATGCGAAAGCCCTCTGGGGACCCTATACCACCACTGTACAGTGAGCAGGTAACAGACTCTGGAGGCAGAATTATGAATAAAAGCTTTTAAATAAGAAGAAGGAGTATTTTTACCTTTTAGGTACTCATATCCCCTTTCTCCTCTCAGGACTATGCTACGATGTGACACAGGGATCAGAAGGACTTTGCATCTGTGATGGATAATGTCAATACTTTCTTCCAAGCAATGTCTTTATTTTTTTTTAAATGTTTTCACACTGTCTTATTGGAGCCTTATGTGAAGCTGGTAGAATAGCATTATCATCCCTGCATTACCATGAGGTGTAAGCACATGTTCCAAGAGGTGAAATAAACCTCCACTGAAGAATCAGTTTCTCTGTCTCTCTGTCAGGACCTGGGCCTCATTGTTATGGAGATGTAAGTGGATCTGCCTGGTTGTTAAATCATTTTGCATATTATATTCTAGCTGGCATATTTCAGTGCAATAACTCAAACCCAAATTTAATGTTTTCATAAATCACTAACAGGATGAAAGCACCAAGGCCTTTGGAAAACATGAAAATCAACACACAATTCTCTAATCTGCTCTTAGGGCAAAATTCTAAAGCATCCAAACAAATCTGCCATCTCAGGAGCTCAAACTCCTATGTTCACACTAATATGACTCACAGACTAAGCATAAATCTCCAAGGACACTAAATCTTCAAATCCTGTTATAAATGACAAATACAGAGTTTCTTCTACTTTAAGAAGTCAGTTCTGCATGGAAGTTATGACAGTATAAAGGCCTCACTTCTTCCTCTCATTCCTCAGACCTCTGTGTTTTTCTCTTAGACAATAACATTAAAACTGCTAATAGACATAAAATTTACATCACTCCTTTTCCTCACTTTTAGCTCTCAAAACCTACAGGGATTCCAGCAGCTGTCGTCCGAATGGATGTCGAGCCCATGGCGTTTCCAAATCTGGGTCAGACTTTGGACCAAGGCACAGATCTGTAGCTACCGTAGCCAGCGACCAAACCTGAACAGATCAAAGAGAAATAGCAGCTCAGACTGACGAGTCCAGGAACCAGAACCATGAAGGAATCCACAATCTTCCAAACTCGGCCTAGAGTCTTGCTGCAAAAGCTTTCTGAAGTGCAGAATTGCAGGCCCCACTGCAGATCTACTGAATCAGAATTTGCATCTGAACGAGAATATCAGGAGATTTATTCACATTATCATGTTTGAGAAACACTGGACTGAAACATTTTTATTAAGGAAACTTAAGAGAAATGATATCATGCAATCACTTCCATGGGTTGTCTGTTTAATCACTAACTCGTGACTTTTTCTGCTGCTTCATTAGTGAATTGACAGATTTAAGATCTGTCTTTTTTGGCCCGAATAATGAAAAATATTGTTACCATCATTATGAAAGTTTCAGCACACTTTCTGAGTTAAAAAAAAAAAAAGGATAAGGCAAAAATAGACTTGGTTTTCTTTTTGTTCACACCAAATATGACGATTATCTCCAAATGTGAAATTTCAAGGTACTTATTAGACTCAGCAAGCAAAAAGCTAATGTCCATCAGGATCTATTAAATTTGAGATTTAGCACATGCTAACTGCGTCATAACATCAAAAAGTCTCCTGGTCCCCACCTTCCATACCTTTAAAAACGGGATGCTACATGTGGGAAATGTAGCACATGTAGACATCATTGTCTACACACTAGGTGGAAAACATACTTTGAAGAGAAACTTCAAAGAAGAGGATACAGATTTTGAATCAAGGAGTTAATAATTAAAGAAAAAAGGATAAACAAATAAAAATACTAAAGAACTGGCAGAGAAACATCAAATATATATTTAAAAAATCAACAAAATTTTACTGTGCCAATATATGTAAACAATCCTCAAGTATGGGTTAAAATGAGAAACTTGAAGTTTAAATTCATCTCTGTATCAAAGACCCACCTGAGTGGTTGAGAAAGAAGTTGATGGGGCTTTCTGAGATAGCAGAGAATATTTACTACCCTGGCTGACAACTTAGGCCTGTTAGCGTCATTTAGAATACACATTTCTCAAGTGTTTTGAACAGAAGAGTTGACACTTACGTTTATTTCTGCAGCTCTTTGCAAAATAGTACACATAATATCTTCAACATGGGCATAAAGAAGAACATCATCATATCTGTCTATGCCAGATATGTAGTACCATGCCCCCAAAGACAGTAACGTCAAGGACAACAGCAATAATTGTGCCATATCTTAGGTATTTGCAATCTGTCAGATACAGATATGAGAATTGTACATCTATATAAATAAGAACTCAGAAGTACTGTTCTTATTTTATGGCCAAGGAAATAGAGGTATAGAAAGATTGGGTGGGTGGCTGCCTCAATTCATTCCACAAAAAAGTGACTGAGCCCAGATTAAAAACTGTTTGTCTGAACCCAAGGGAAGGTTCATTCCACTTCACTCACACAAACCTGACCTTCCAAATCAACTCTGCCAGAAAAGTACTGGAAACTTAAAAACAAAACAAAACAGAAAAACCACGTTAGAAAATAATTTTTCCTCTCAAAATGTTTTCAGAACATGAACCTTGCATCCGCATTAGGATTGCATTTAACAGTCTTCTCACCAACCCTATAAAGTAATAATTTTCATGGTTTTCATTTTACAAATATACAGAGGCTGAGAGAATCTGAAATAATCTGCTGAGGGTTACACACCACCAGAGAGCCAAGTTGGATCTATCCCCCCCTTTATAAGTTCTACACTGTTTCCACTACTTCACGTTGTCTTCTTAGTGTTCACAGGACCTTAGGTGGCTGGGTCATTACAGAAATAGATACAATTCATGACTTTAAATTTAACCTTATAAAGCATGGGGCAGGGCCTCCCTGGTGGTGCAAGGGGTTAAGTCCTAGCACTATCAAGCTATTTACAGCCACTGTAACATGACAGACCTCTCCTGTCTCGCCCGCTGCTCCCCTCAGCACTGTATTTCAGTAGATCTGCCTGTTCTGCTCCCCTCTCTATCTCTGGTAGATTCTCTCACCCTGCACCTCTGGTCTACACCCCAATTCTTGTGTGCATAAGTTAAAATAAATAAATAAATAAAAGTCTGGGGCAGAAACTTGACAGTGTTTACTAGAAAACAATGGAAATTTTAGAGATTTTTTAAATCAGGTAAAAATCAAGGGATGGCCTCTGCTCTGGGTCATCTGGAAGATTATGAGAAACAAAAACTAGTAAAATAATAGCTAGGTGTTTCCATCAGTCAATCTAACCCTCACACTGAAGAACAGAGGGTACAACAGAGATAGAGAGTAGGTAGTGGTAGTCTAGGGTTGGGTGGAGGAAATTTAGAGATAACAGGTAAGGGAAGTGGGGTATTGTTTTGGGGTAATGGAATTGTTCTAAAATTATCTGTAGTGATGGCTGTAAAACTCCCTTTAGTGAATATATGAAAAGTCATTTAATGGTACATTTTAAAAGGGTGAATTGCATAGATCATGGACTACTATCGAGTTTAGCAAATTATTCCATGGTATTGCCACCCTAGTACCCTGTACTGCCAAGTGACCTTACACTGACATTAGCTCCTTGTGTAAATACACGCCTGATACAATAGCCCCTACAGTCAAAAACTAAATCTAATTTCCTGACAGACTTCTCCAGCCTTTATGTCTGCCCTGACTTCCAAGGCCCTCCCCCTGGGCATCCCTCTCACTTTAAGACTACTCAAATGGAGGGTAATAAAACGGATTTTGAATCGACTAATCTAGCCTTAGTCTGAGAACCCCAAAGCATTCCACCCATTGACCCAGGACCTGACCTGTGCCCCGGTCCTGCCTCCCTCTCTACCTGGAGCCTGCGCTGACCACCCCATGTCGCCCGTCCTTCCGGAATGGTAAGTAATGAACTTCTCTGTATCAACTCCCCGGTGGTCTTTTGTTGGAACAGAGCTCATCATTCTACATTCTGGATCTCCACTTAGCAAATGTTAATTTAATTGTATCTCAATATAGCTGTTGTCTTTTTTTTTTTAATATTTTATTTTATATAATTCTTACATCTTTTTTCATCTTTGCACAATGTATGCATTTTCGTTTTGGTTATATTCCCCATACAATTGCATCTCCCCCCCTTATTTTGACTCTAGTCCTTCCTCTCCCCGCCCATCCCTCCGCCCCCTCCCTCCATAGTGTGTCTCTGGTTTATAGTTGCTTGTTGATTTTGATTTTTACTTTGTATTGATTAGTTTTTTTTCTGGTCTCTTATTTAGGTTTTCTAAATTCCTGCTGTGAGTGAGACCATCAATACAGCTGTTGTCTTATTACAGTGATGTGTTCCTGCAAAGCTGAAGGGAAGTTAGTTTTTGTAAGATTATATCATGTTTTAGAACTGAATATGCCTCCCCTAAAGAAATACTTTCATATTAATAGAAAAATCTTTATAAAATGAAGCATTTTTAATAGTGAAAACAAAACAGAACTAAGAGTGCAAATGGCAAAGATACAGATACCCAAATTTAGGTGTGTAACCATCACTAAGGTACTAGCATAGAAGAGATGTGATTAAAAAAAAATACCATAGTAAATGTTTTAGGACCTTCTCAATTAAGTACTAGTAGGACAAAACATCCATGGGATTCTGAGAGTTGCTCTAGCCCTTGAGTTTGGCAAGAAAATAGGAAGGGAATTACAGAAGAGGAGGCACATCGTGAATGTCACTAAGCCATAACTACAAAATAACCTGCTCAAAAAGAAAAATCCACATCTCCAGCAAAAAGAATGGATAATACCTGGACAAGATCCTTCCTTCCAACAAGCAAGGCAGAAGTGGCATTCTTCTGACACGTTTCTTGAATATCATTCACATTCAATCTGAAGTTTAAAAGACAATGAAGAAGTTTCATTTTAGTCTGACTTCCTAATCAATGACTCCCAGCTTAACAAACAGACTAAAAATTGCCTCTTTGGCTGCCATTTAAAATGTTTTATTCCTGTTGGCTTTAAGCTCTCTTTCAGGGTAACATGGAGAAAAGGTTTAACCAGAGCTATGTTAGAGTATGGTTCAAGCCTGGGAAAGGTGAAATCACTCACCTCTAAGTCAGGAGGAGACCAGACTCAGAGACCAGTGTGCCAACCAGTTTTCCTGTGGAGTTCCCAAGGTTTGGGAATCAAATCAAAACGAATTTAAAGATGTGTAACACTATAGTTTCCAATACAAAGAGTAATATGCTGGGAGCCACAGGCAAGCCTCTGTATACCTGTCATTCATCTCCCCATGCTCTCCACTGGACTGTTTCTGCTTTTCTGTTTTACTTACTAAGTATGAGAGGCAAAATTCAGACTGTTCCCAAGATTTCTGCCCCCTGCTCTATGAATCATGTGTAAAGCTCTCCTTTTAAATACTTGGGCAAGAGCAGTGAATACTGATGAGGTATCACTCCTATGATTAGGTTTTTTTTATCAGGCAAATGAATTGGTTAACAGGGAGATTGTCCTGGGTGGATCTGACCTAAACAAGTCAGACCTTAGGAAGCAGGTGAAGCAGGTGCAAGTCTCAAAGATGATGGAATTTTCTATGGCTGCTGCAGCAACTGCAAGAGGCTGAACACAGACCCTGAGCAAGCATGAGGTGATACTACCCCTCATGTTAGTGAGACCTGAGGTCTTTACCTAGCTAACCCAAGCCAGACCATGGAAATGATGAGATAATAAATGAATGTTATGTTAGGTCACTAAATTAGTAGTAACCTGCTATGCAGCAATAAAAAGCTAATTTATCGGGCATCTCCTGAAAATGCTTCTGAAGAGAGGGTTTAATAATCATGATTAAGGGATGAGCAGGCATACTTGAGATTCTGAACTTACATGTAGAGTTCTCCCAACGACTTGTGAACAGGAAGCAGGCATGCAATGTCCTGGATGATGACCTTCCCAGCAGCCTTGATTGGTCGATTGCCAGAGTCAGATCCCTCGCGCTTACTTTTCCATCTCCTTGATTTCTGGGGGAGATGAGAAAATATAAGTAATGGGGACTTTGATGAATGGAAACCTGCAGTTGCAGAGCACATCAGAGTTGGGTCATTGGTAATTTGCAGAGACTTTGTAACATCATACCCACAATTACATGAATCAGCATCTGTAGGAAATAAAAGGATGACAAAGGGCATTGAGTTCTTGGTCCAAAATCCTAATAGGAAAATAAGCACCTACTGCAGGGTTATCTACATTCTGCAGGTGCTTAAAAATAGATACCTTGAAGCCAAAATTTAAAAACATAAAGGGAGAAAGAACAGCAGGTAAAAAAGTTAGTAACGACCACAAAAATGTGGGAGAAAAGCAACTTTTAAGGTTGGGTTCAACCCTAAGTTCAAAGTTCTTGCTTGAAACTAATTAGGTTTTTTTTTTCCTTCTCAAACAATCTTAATAGAAATTGTTGAAAATTTAATTCAGACACAGCAGTGTGGGCTCTGCCAATCTTCATGGTAAGCAGAGAGAAATCTAACAACTCAAGAAAAATTACTCTGCTTTTCCTCATAGACCTGGATGATTTCTGAAAGTGATCATTTTAGAATGTTAAAAATACTGGAGCAGAGGGAGCTGGGGAATGGCCCTGGGAGATCTGAGCACTTACCCAATTTCCCCAGAGCCTTATCTACAAATGGGTACCAAGGAGCCCACATGTGGGAAAGGAAAGATGTCCTAGAAAAGGAGAATGAGTAGTGTGCATCCCTGTCTGGTATGTTTCAATGGACAACCAGTCACGGGAGCAATGTTCTATTTTATTTTATTGCCAGAAGTTAAAAAAAGGGGAAACCAAAGTAATTCAACTCAGGAGGGAAGTGACATATTTATTAACAAAGGAGTTAGTGAAAGGGCCTACAATTCGGAGTCATAAGACCCTGGCTTAGTGGGCTCACTGCATGAACTGGCTCAGTGTGACCCTGTGCTAATTACTTACTTGCTGTGAATTTAGTCTCACATTGCTCAACTTTTTGCTCACTGCTAACTGTGGCTCATGCTGAACCCTGCTGCTCCAGTCTTACAAGGGTTCATTTGAAAGGTGAGCATACACACCATGTAAACTGAAAAGTACAATTTAAAATTTATAATTATTATGAACATATACAAACTTTCAGGAATTTAGATCATTACTTAGGTCACTTATGGATAAATTTGTTTTCCACAAGTGATTTCATACAATCACTCTTCCATAAATTAGTGATCGTCTCTATTTAGGCATTTCTATATTGATGTGCTACCCTATTGGCTCCCCAAAGTGGCCTGATGCATGTAACTTCCTACAGAATTATTAAATGTTATGAAACCCACCCACTAAATTCAGGATAGCCGGCAGGTAACCGAAGAAGTTCGGTGAAGTAACTAAATTGTCCATCATCATTTGTAAATACATTTGCTACACTGTCAATTTGGAACCTTAAACCATTTGCTCTTAGGAAGCGTTTCAGTCACTATTCACTATTTAGCCACACAAAGTCATTATTCTGTAATATACGAGGAAGATTAATCTGATTATAGGTAGCTCTCTAAATCTCTACTAGCCCTGGTTATTTTCTAAAGAACAGCGTGCATGTTCACAAAAATACTAGTCTTTGGCCTTGAACAGCCTCACATTGGTACAAGTAAGGGGAGACTATGTACAGAGCAAACAACCTGTCAGAATGGGCTGGAGCCAGGCAGTGAACCAATGTAGAACGGATGTGGTCACGCATGCACAAAGTACTATGGCGTGACTGGTTTTAAATAGGGTGATGTGGTGAACATCTATTCAATAATGTCAGGAACAGCATAATGTGGTTAACTACAATAGGGAGAGTATAAATGCACAAACTTATTTCACTGTAATTTTCACCCAGGTTTCCAGGAATTTGAAAATCCTAAGAAAGGACACATCCATAGGTCCCACATAATAGGTCATCTGAGATGAGATTTAGGATGGTAGAAAAGAAAAGTTCTACACTAAAATGATGCCACCTGGAGGAGAGTAGGATCCATCTGGGTTGGTTGGAAGGTGTCTAAAGCACAGTTCCAGAGAGTCACTTGGGCCCTTTCTTAGAGAAAATGAGAAGCACATGAGCAATTGAGTGCTTCACTACAACTCCACTCAACTGATCAGTGGATATGGACAGAGGGCTCATGAGGGACAGGGTCTATCAGCTTTCAGACCACACTGACACCCAGCAAAATGTCCTGACTTTTTAAGCAGTCCTATAAAAGTTTGTTAACCATGTGCTGAAAGTGGTTCATTTGCAAATAGACAAGCTCATTTGAAAATGTTTTTCCCAGCAGGCTTGATTAATTTTTTAAGGTATTTTTTCTTTTTATTGGTTTATAATAATCTTAAAAACCCCATCATGCTCATAACCCACCACCGGTGAGACAGTGAGGGAGATGCAGAATGACTGCTAGAGTAGGTGGACAGTATGGAGAATCCAGGTATTTCCGAGAGGCGGTGTGGGACAGAGACAGGGACTGTGGCTAGAAGGCCCTGGCTTGGACCCTTATTGCCGACTGGGGATTAGCTGGCAGAGGGAGAGCCTGAAAGTGATCATCTTAGAATGTCAAAAATGCTTGAACAGAGGGATCTGGGGAATGGACATGGAAGATCTGAGCAACAAGCCATTTCCCCGGAGGCTTATTTAGAACTGGCCATATGTGGGAAATAAGAGACGGCCTGGACACAAGTCCAAGTATACAGATGTCTCACTTAGGATTTAAATACTTAATTGATTATTCTTAACAGCACTGGTCCTGATATGGACAGTTTACTATGAGTGTGAGCCCTGTCACAGTTTGGGAGGGTAGATGGCAGGGAGGAGTTGCTTCCACTTTACAAATGCGGATGAAAGACTTGCTCAAAGCCACAGACATAAAAGCCAAGATTTGAACACAGGCTGTCAGGCTGCTAAGCCCATACTTAACCTGTTTTTAAGTATATAATTTTATAAAGGAAAAAAAATTAAGTGCTGACTAAGCTACCTGTAAATATGTAGATAGTTTCGTCCATGTTTAGATGAATCCACTGCTGCATGTAAGGAGACCACGATCTGATTCTGGTGAAGCCTATCCAACACACCATCCTCTATGGTAACTCACTTCAGGGTCACTTCCTCACCACACATCAGACTGCGTTCCGCTCTCTCCTGGGCGAGACGCAGACCAGTGACAGAGGCAGCTCCAGGTGCCGCCTGGCTTCACACTCCAGGCCCAGACCCAGATGCTGTAATTCAGGCTGGGCTCAAGAGCTTATACCACTTGCCATCTAATCTCCTTTCTGGAGTTTTAGGATTAGGTACATTCAGAGAGAAGAAAACTAGTCCAAAGAAACAGAACTCTTAGAGTTCTACTAGAACTCTTCTCCGTGGGCAGTCTTGGGTTATCAAGCAATGGGAGCATCGATAAGCACCTGATGAGAATGGAAAGATAAGTTGTTTTGGTCAAATTTCTGCAATTGCCCTTCACTAAATTACAGAAGTCAGTCTGTTCCTGGGACTTCCTGGTCAACTTCTTGAAACACCAGGTTCCTGGGTGTTTCTCTGTTTCATCAGTACTGATATAAAAGCAGTTTTATAGAACTCATTAAGTTGCCTTTGAATCTATAATAGGAGATTCCCAAGACGGGTTCACCCAAGTCATAGCTGCTACCAAGAGTAAACTATAAAAAGCAATCATGGGACAGCAGCATTCATTCATTTAACCCAGCAATGAATTACTGCAGAACATTATCAAAAATCTTTGTAGAATCACAAAAAGAGTTGTTGGGTGGTGTTTGCTTTTTTTTTAAATTTGTTGGTTAGTAGTTTTTAAATATGAAGTATCTCCTCTTCAACTTACAGGGATCGGTCAGTAATCCTGTCTAGTGAGTGGTCAATTATTATCTGGGACTGAATAAAACCAGGCAGCCTAAATGAAGATACACTAAATCTCAAATCAGATGTTGGGGCCTTTAGTCCTTGCTGCTCCCTAAAAATCATGGACAATTTTTCAGAGTGTTTTTTCCAATGCTTTGGCAATGAAAAAGGGTTCATATTCCACCCACACTGCCCCAAGATATCTGTTTCCCTTAATGCCCTACAGGCATTTTCAGGAGTCTCTGATCTGTGCAACTGTCAGGAAAAAACATGCAGAGAACAATGACACACCAGGCTGGGGTGTGCCTAGTCTTCCTGGGGTGGAGAGAGGCACTCTGGCCAAAAAGCCCCCTTAACCTCCTGCATTGCTCCAGTCCCACTCTGATGGGCTTAAATACAGACACTTTTCTGTGCAGTAAAATCAGTACCTCTGGGAAGCCAAAGGCCTCTGCATTTCTCCTAGGTCTTCTCAATGCCCCAGCAATAGAAAATGCCCCTTCCCCACAGACTTCATGAGCAGGGGTAGAGGGAAAAGAGACAAAGCAAGACAGACAAATTATTACATGATGAGCACCAGGATGCTCCTCTGAACATACCAAGAAGGTGTTCATGGAATTATGGGAAAGAGGACAGGGACAAAAGGGGTGGGGTGGAGTGGGTTGGGGAGGATGGGAAGGAGGCACTGGTGCAAATAGCACTGAAAGACAACCAATAGCCAGCTTGCGACTGTATCACCAGTGTTACTGCTACAATAGGAGGCAACATCAAGGCCAATAAATGGGGTTAAATGTAAAAACAGCCCAAGAATAAGCCACCAACTGCTTCGCAGCAAACCCATAAACAATGCTTAATCAGCAGAGTGGGCAGTGAGTCAAAATGAGTTCCTATTTAAATAGCAGTAGGAGCAGAGAATTCTGGAGAGTCAGTGGAAATTCAGCAGTCAGGCTGAGACGGGCTTTTTGAGGAGAGGAAGCCATGTTAGCGGCTCCCCCTGCAAGGTGTTGGCAGCAGTGGTACTTGCTAATCAGGGCTCCCGATTTCAACTGGTTTTTACATGAAAAGGCTAAAGGACTACTATTCCCTAAATATTGTTTTACACCAAATGAAATTTACACAAAAGCCTCAAGACTGCCTGCACAGCCTGAGGTCACCTTGGCACTACTGAAACATGAAGGGGGTGGGAGAGGAAGACAGAAGAGGGGAGATGGCCAATAGGAGTGAGGAAGAAAGAAAGAAAAGGAAGAAAGAACATCCATAGCAGAGGTTTCATTGCCAACACAAAATAGTGATGGTAAGGAAAAAAATCTGTTCCAGAAAATTCGCCAAGTATTAAAAACTAGCTTATGTGTCATGCCAATGAAGCAGATGGGTGCTTCCCTCATTGAACCAAATGAAGACAATAAAAACAGGGATAAAATGGTGGAAATCTCTTATATCTTTCTCTGCTTCCCCCGCCATGCCAAAGGTAGGCTTTTGAAAGTACTATTATACCAATAGTCCAAGTGAAATCAGGTGAGTTAAAGGGTTACAATTGAGGTTCTTTCCAAGCAGCCTAGTTTTTAGCTTCATTTTCAAAGAAGTACATTCATGATACTTAAGGGTCTCAGTTTTCACCCATTTGAAACTCTATGACTGAACGAGTCAGTGCTTGGTACCTGACTCCTAAGAGTGAAAAATTTGCTGTTGCTGGTCCTGAAAACCAGCCAGCCTGACATTTCAGGTTCCTCAAAGCCAGGCAGGTGGCATTTTATTCTTGGGCCTTTGGGCAGAGACAGGATTAGTCAAGGAGAGCATTTGGACAGCGCACAGTACCGGGAAGTCGTTAATTGCTTGTATGGACCAACGTCGCCGGGCAGAGCGAGGAGACATCTGTACGTGTAAACGTTACACCCCGAAGGAGGGAAGAAAAACACCAAGAAAATTAAAAGGGAAAATATAGAATAAATGAAAGCTTCCTGCACATCTGACGGATTAAAGGCACCATAATACACTGCAAAACTGGGACTGGAATGACTGAAAAATTTTGAACCTCAGCACAGCAATATTTGGATTCATCCCTCACCTCCCTCCCAACACGTCACAGTCCAAAAACAGCTTCAACATCGTTGCTTTTTACCCTGAAACACATTTCAAGATAGAAGGAGGCTGATGTCAGCACAGCTCTGCCAAAGGAACCACCATCAAGCTTTGTGGTTCTCTAACAAGGATAGAGATCAAGTACAAGTGCAGAAAAACGTGGAGGATGCTACCTGCCTCTTCAAGAGAACACGTACACAGGAGAACATTCTCATTCCTAAAGCCGGAGTTCTCTTCAGTAGCCTCACTACCAAATATTTTTTGGTGTGTGGCTGAGAGGCATTGAGGAAATCAAAAGTCTTGACCTTGGGGCTGCAGGACTACTTCCAGAGTGATAGCACAGGGAAGTGAGAGCCTGAAGGGTGCGAGAAAGAGGGAGCCAGCACTGTGGAGACCCACTCTTGAGGGAATCTGAGTGGGGAACTGGGAGCCGTGATACTATTCATGGAAATCAGAAATTATTTTATTAACTTTAATGACCTCCCCACTTACTTAGAGTTGAGAGCTATTTTAGTAACA
Source organism: Talpa occidentalis (assembly GCF_014898055.3). NCBI lineage: Eukaryota > Metazoa > Chordata > Mammalia > Eulipotyphla > Talpidae > Talpa > Talpa occidentalis. Next base: position 12,123,989 of record NW_023601754.1, read on the forward strand.
TAAACTGAAGCAAATGTTCAAATTTTTTTAAATGTTTATCAGGCAATGCCTAATGTTTATCTTCTGGGCTTTTTGATTTATCCTGGGAATAAACAATAGTTCATCAACTATTAATAGTTGGTCCAGTTTCCAAATGAATGTTAGCATTCTCTGTGCCTTTTAACTTCCTATGAAGTTTGGTGATTTTTAAAAGTCTCATATTTAAAAAATTTTTAGGAGCAAACATAGGAATTCCATCTGGAGAATATTTAGATGAATATAACACTATGATCTAAGAAGGGAAGGTTGAAAAAAGACACAGAAACAAGAGAAACAAACAGTAACCCTCAATGGTTCTGTAAAATTTTTCTGTAATCTCAACAATAGTTTATATATAATTCCTTCATTGCAAATGCAGTAGTATTACTGAATACAGCAATACCCTATTTTTTTATTTTTAAAGATTTATTTATTCAGGCATACAAGAACCCGGGTACAGGCCAGATGCGTGGGAGGGTGAGAGGATTCACCAGAGACAGAGCAGGGAACAGAACAGGCAGACTGACTGAAATATACTGCTGAGGGAAGCAGCGAGCAGGAGAGGTCTGCCGCGCCATGTGGGTTCCTCGCTGGCCGGCAGGATCGAACCCGCACTGCAGAGGCTGCGGACAGCTTCACAGCGCTGCGCTCAAGCGCCTGCACCACCAGGGGAAGCCCTATCCTATTCTTTTATTCTTACTCATTTAAAGTTCTCAGGGTTAGAGATGTAAAAGAGAACAAAAATATGTAGGAGAAAAACTGGGGCTGAAAATGAAGAATTAAGTACAGAAAATCTTAGTAAACTGGAATATTTCCTAGAACAAAAGTAATAAAAGTGATATTCTTTGATATGTGAAACTAGACCCATGAGAATTAGAAAATACTCTCCAAGGGATAACTGGACTGACCTCTGTGCTAAAGATAAGATAGCCTGTGTAAGATTTCACTTCTTTAATCCCTCCATTTGCTCCATGTAATAGGATGGATTTGAGCAAGCTTCAAGGAGAGATAAATCTATTTCAGATTCATCACAAAATAAGTGATTTGTTAATTTTTCCTTTTCATTAGATTGAAACAAATGAAACTTTTTTTGAGGTCAAATATCAGCAATTTCATACAATTTAACCTAATTGTTATTACATGTCATTCCTCCCCCAAAGCTCCCCAGGCCTATTTCTTGGTCTGTGTGACTGTTAATTCACTAAGTTACATGCTTATGATTTGTGGACTTTATGTATACATCAACATAAAGGTTTCATATGAAATTAAATAAGTGTCTCCTCCATTTTATTTGGTCACTATTTGAAATAAGACTTTAAGGCCACTTATGATGTCACCAAGAGGATTATAATATATAAAAGCCCATTTTCTTTGCAGAAGCAGCACACTGGAAACCATCCCAAACGGAAAAATCCCAACCCTTCCTCTACTCCTCAGCAGATCCTTCTAATAAAAAGTAATTATCTATGTACTTTCTGATATGGTGCTCATATGGAAAGAAGTCTGACCATGAAACACAGGAATCCAGGTTTGACCAATGCTTTAGCATTAGAAAAGGTTGCATCTTATAACTGGAGCTATTTTAACCAGACATTGTTGCACATACTACCACAGAGTCAAAGCTAATCTATTTTGTTCAATCCAAATCCAAGTACCCACAACATGGATCAAAGGAAAATTCAGAATGCCTTTCTGACTAAAAGATCTTAACCTAGCCCTGAGACTGAAGAAAATTCCCACATTTGCCAATTTTGCTTGGCTACTATGTCAATAAAACGCCTTAGTTCTCAGTCTATCAGATCATCCACTCAGTTAGCTGCTGGCTCACAAAAAAAGAAAAACTAAAACTTTTAAATGTAAAAAACTTGGGAGGGTACTGGTGTTTGAAAGTCAGGGGGGGCAGAATTCCAAAGAAAGGGAACTACAGAGAGTTGGCCAGAGAGGCGATGAAAAAATCATGTTCCCTATGAACATGTTCCCAGCCACTGAATGGCTGTGCCCACAACTTGTCCTGTCTCAGGCACTATTTCCTGTCATTTCAATAAGTTAGAGAAGCCCAATTATCAATATGAACCAAGGTTAGTCACTAAACTGCAACTGAAGTGAAGACACCTTTAACACTTGCTAGAAATTGTTTTATTATTTAAAATAGATTTTTTAAAAAAGTTTTAATTGTAGTTATTCTTTTCTCAATTAGTGGGGGACAGCAACAATAAGAACTCCCAAGGACTGAGTTTGTGAGTTAACTCAGAAGTAATTCTGTTTAAACACCATGTCAGCTAAAAACTTAATTTAAGCCAGACTCTCAATCTGACAACATGGAAAAAGTTCTTAGAATCATTCCTACACTCTGCCAACATTCTCTACATTGTTATCACCAAAGACTTCAAAAAGCTACTTTAAGAACAAGGAACTACTTAAGAACCCAGGAACATAAGGGCAAATTTGTATATACTAACCCCTCCAAATGGGTGCTTTTAGTAAACCAGTATGATACCTTCAGGAGATCAACTTTAAAACTCCTCACAACTGTGAAGTTCTAAGTAGATCTAGATTCCAAAGCTCCACAAGCAACCTTTGATTTGCTGATAAACACCAGAATGCCAACAGAGACTTGAATCTAAATTATTTTACCTGAAAGAATGGAAGTCAGCTTAATGAATGGGGATTCATTCATTATCATTATCCTATTTAAAGGACAGGGTTAAGTAGGGAGTGAAAAATATGGGTAAGAACTAACCCTCCCACACACATACATACAATTTACAGTAGTTAAAGCCAACTGAAAGGAACAAAGGCCTTTCCTGAACAAATGAATTATGAAAGGGAAAGACTAAGGGGATTACTATTTGAGCAGCTGTGTGTAACAGGCAGGGAGACAAAGAACAAAAGTACAGCAGAAGGTATAATAATCAGAGGCCGTGCCCCCACTTACCCGTTCCTTGTAGTAGAAGGAGCTGATGGAGACCTGTTCTTTCTCACTGCGAGTGGGGCTCCCGCTATATAAACGAAGATTCCCAGGGGCCTCTGTGCGTATCTTCATCGGTGCAATCAACCCAGTATGATAAGCAGACAAGGCTGAGAGAGACCTAGGGTTGAAAACACAGAATTATTCATACTATCTCTAATCTCTCCCCATTTTTAAGTAGTCCCATTCCTACAACTTGATGAAACCAAGAGGAAAATATGGAGAAAATGTGGGGGAAAAGGAAACTAAAAAAAGAACAAAAGAGAACTTCAGAACTGAAAAATGCTTTATCTGCAAAAGCAGAAAATGCTTCTATGATTGTATACATAGAAAATTCAAAAGGCTCTACAAACAACTAGAATTAATAAATGAACTCAAATATAAGGTCAAGCTATAAAAATAAATCTGGCATGTCTACATAATATCAATAAGCATTTAGAAAAATAAACATTTTAAAAATTTCATTTACAATAGCATCAAAATGTCACACACGTAGGAACAAATGTAATTTAAAAAATGAGCACTGAGAGTATAAAATTTTACCGAGAATTTAAAGATCTAAAACAGTGTTAGTGGTTTAAAAGCTTCCATGTGGTTAAGATGTGAATTTTCTCCAAGTTGACCTACAAGGTCAACATAAGCCCAGGCTTTTAAAAGAAACCAAAAGCTGGTTTCCTCTTTTTTACAGAAATGCACAAGAACTAGAATAGGCAACTCAATCCTGAACAAGAAAGACAATGCTGAAGGACTTACACTAGCAGATTTGAAGACTTACTATATAAAACTTCATTAAGGGTATTTTATTGGCAAAAAGTGAAATGAATAGCTCAAAGGAAAAAAGAGTCCAGGTGGATTCACAAACATATTGTCAACTGATTTTTTCAACAAAGATATCAATGTAAATTAAATGAGAAAAGAAAAATCTTTTCCATAAATGGCACTGGAACAACTATTTATGTCTACTGAAAAAGATAAACTCTGATACCTACCTTGCATCATACATAAAACTTATTTTAAGACTGATGACAGACCTTAAATAAGGAATTTAAAACTGAATCTTTAGGGCCTCCCTGGTGGCACAAGGGGTTAAACACAGCACTGTGAAGCTATCTGCAGCCTCTGCAGCATGAGTTCGATCCCCAGCCAGCCAGGGAGCTACCCACATGGCGCAGACCTCTCCTGTCTCACCTGCTGCTCCCCTTGGCACTGTATTTCAGTCAGTCTGCCTGTTCCGTTCCCCACTCTGTCTCTGGTGTATCCTCTCTCCCCTGCCCCGCACCTCTGTCTTGCACCCCAGTTCTTGTATGCATAAATAAATAAATCTTTTAAAAAATTAAATTAAAAAAAAATAAAACTACAAACTTCAAAAGAAAACACAGAACACTATCTTCTTGCCCTTGGTGCAGGCAAATTTTAGACAAGACACAAAAAGAACTAATCATAAAATTTTAAAATTAGACTTCATTAAATTTTAAAAAAATTAAAAACTTCTGTTTTTTTGAAAATGATTAAGGAGGAAGAAAGACAAGCCACAGATGAGGAGAAAATCAATACACGTATCCAGCAAAGGATCTGCGGTCAGAATAGTCAAAAAACCACCAACAAGTAAATAAATAAAAACAATCCCCCCAAATGGACAAAATACTTCAAATAGGCATATCACAAAATATACTCAAATGGTCAATAAGGACACAAAAGCTGCTGAACGTCATCAGTCATCGCCATGGAAATGCAAATTAAAACCACATTGAAAATATGACATATCCACCACAATGGCTAAAGCTGAAAAGATTGAAAACAAGTTTTGCAGAAGCTAAGGAGCAACCAGAACCCTGAAACACTGCTGGTAAGAGTATACAATGGCATAATCACTGTGAACAGACTTGTAGGCAATTTCTAATAAAATTAAATATACACCAGTGACAGTGAGCTACTCCTTGGGAGTGAAATTAATATACATGTCCATAAAAAGACTTGTAGGTTTATTCTCAATTGCCCCAAATTAGAGAAAAAGCAAATGTTCATCAACAGGAGAATATATAAACAAATTGCAATATTTTCATGCAATGAAAGTACTGATACAAGCAGGACTGTGGTCAGTTTAAAAAGCATTAAGTTGAACAAAGTAAGACAAGCATAAAACAGATCATGCTGCATGATTCTATTTTAATGAAATTCAAGCACAGGCAAAATTAAACTACACTGAATGGAAGTCAGAAAAATGTTAAGGGACTCTGTACTCTGTGTAAAGGGATGAGGGAATTTGGGGAATGAGGGCAATACACTGTATCTTGATCTGGGTGCTGCTCATCAAGTTGTACACTTCACCTTGGGTCCTGTAAATTATACTACAATCAAGTACTGTTAGTATGGAAAAAGTTCTAATGGGAACATTTTTCTCTTGGATTCAAAGTACAGATAATAAAGTTTAATAAAAATAAATAAAACTGGATCTGTATCTCACACCAAAAAAAAAAAAATACAGATACAAATATTCATTGATTCCCTAGAAAGTAGGTCATTACTTTCTAGTACAATCTTTTGAATAAGGAACCCACTATAACGTAGAGGGTCTCTAGCACTTACGCCCCGGGTGTTGTGGGGCCAAGGTCTCATATGCCTGGATTCCTGCATACTGGCAAACTCCCAGAACAACAGTAGTGCCTGCTTTTACATTTGGTTCAAACTTTTTTCTTTCTTATTAGCTTAGCAATTCATTCATAAGTATGCTAAAGCCATTACATCCAATATATCCAAGTAAGTTTGTAGAAGGAAAGTTTCCAAGTTATCTTGGTTACCACATTGTAGAAGCAGACATCTGTGGTAAATGACATAATATTTAAGTTTAAAATACCAGTAGTGGGCCTCCCCGGTGGTGCAGCAGTTGAGCGCTGGGTTGCGAGGCTGCTGAGGGGAGCCTCTGCAGCGCCGTTGGATCCCCGGCTGGAGCAGCCACCGGAGGAGGGTCCCACATGGCGCGCAGACCTCTCCTGCTGCCCGCTGCTCCCCTCAGCAGTGTGCTTTGGTCCTTCTGCCTGCTCTGCTCCCCGCTCTGGCTCGGGTGAATTCTCTCACCCTCCAGCGCTTCTGACTGTACCCAGTGCTTGTATAAATAAATAAATAAGTAAAAATCTTTAAAAAATAATAATAATAATAAAATAAAATACCAGGCCTCCCCGGTGGCGCAGTGGTTGAGCGCTGGGTTGCGAAGCTGCCCGCAGCCTCTGCAGCTCTGGTTCGATTCCTGGCTGCTCCCCGGCCACCGGTGGAGGGTCCCGCATGGCGCACAGACCTCTCCTGCTGCCCGCTGCTCCCCTCAGCAGTGTACTTTGGTCCTTCTGCCTGCTCTGCATCCTGCTCTGGCTCTGGTGAATTCTCTCACCCTCCCGCTCTTCTGACTGTACCCAGTGCTCATATAAATAAATAAATAAATAAATAAACCTTAAAAAAAATAAATAAATAAATAAATAAAATAAAATACCAGTAGTATGGTGGAGGTTATGTGAGTGGGTTGGGAAAAGGGATATATGGAAATTCTCTGTAATTTCCACTTGATTTTGCTCTGATCTTAAAATTGCTCTAAAAAATAAAGCTATTAAGAAAGAAAAAAAAAAACTTTACAACATGATCTAGCAACTCTATTCCTAGGTATAACCAAGAAAAATTAAAATATATGTTCTCACAAAAACTTACACATGAATGTTCATAGCAGCATTATATTAGGCAAAAAGTAGAAATAATCCAAATGTTCATCAATAGAATGAATAAAATGTGGTATATACATGATGGAATATTGTTTGGCAATAAAAAGAAATTAAGTACTGATACTTGCTACAATGGATATGAGCCTTGAAAATATTATCCTAAGTGAAGGAAGCCAGTCTCAAAAGACTATATTTTATTATTCCATTTATATGAAATGTCCAAAACTTTACAGGACTAACTCTATCTTCACAGCAACTACAGGAGGTAGGTGCTATCAACAACCCCATGTCATAGTTGAAGAAACTCAAGAACAGTTTAGCTAACTTGCCTAAGGTCAGAGAACAGCAAGGCCAAGATTGGGAGTCAATAATCTGGCTCTGAACCTGATGTCCACATTGTCATCTGCTATACTAGGCTGTCTCTCAAGGAAAAAAGAAAGAACACATTAAATTGCTAACAGTGGATTCTCTCTATGAAACATGGAAAGGAAAAGAAGAGCTTTCATATTTCTATGTAAAACTTCCATGTTATTCAAGTCTTTTCAATATACCACATTAATTGAAAAATTAACCATGTTTTGGTAAAATTAGAAGTGGCATAGTAGTATGGTAAGACTATAAATGATTTTCCTGTTATTTTTCTAGTTTTACTTAATGTTCAAATAACACTTTAGCAATGCAAGAAGAGCACATAAAAAAAGAAGTTGCCTTGTCTGGACACCAGCTTTGAACAAGTGGTTTGATAGTAATTTTACAGTAGAAATTTCAGCAATTTAAAGAACCTTGATCTTTCTCAAATAAATCCTATAATGGAAGAACAAACTGTTCAAAAACAAGGTGAGTGGTTCCCAGGTGTCTGCCAATTGCTGGCCTATGAATATACTTTATATCTGCATCCCCAGACTTACCTTGGAGTAGGTTCTGTTGGGGACACTGCTCGATGCATGGTCATAGGCCTTGTGAAATACACTAGGTACCCTGCAAAGGAGACATCACATGTGCATATCAACATCAAAGAGTTGGATGTGGGAGGTCCTAAGGCAGCACTGATCAATGTTTTGTTTATCTCAATCTACCTGAAGGATAGACGAGACATGTGACTACCATGATTCTGAACAGGGACCAAGGTTAGAATATCCAGGATCCGGGCAAGACAAGATATATGTTGTTTAAAGTCTTCATGGCTCCTTTCTATTTCTCTGCTAGAGGACCTATTCCCTTTGACAATTGGGGCCCTGAGCAAAGACTCAAATTCAATCTCATCAGAATGAAAAAAATTAAGACCGTAATTTTGGTGAATCTTTTTAGTATACATCCACAGATGTCAATTAGGTATCAGATCATGTAATTATACTACAGAAGTCTTTTGAGTTGTCAAAAAATAAAAACTGGGGCCTCCCTGGTGGCGCAAGGGGTTAAGCGCCACACTATGAAGCAATTCACAGCCTCTGCAGCACGAGTTCGATCCCCGGCCATCCGGCCAGGGAGCAACCCACATGGCGCAGCAGACCTCTCCAGACTCGCCCGCTGCTCCCCTCAGCATTGCGCTTTGGTCAATCTGCCTGTTCTGTTCCCCACTGTCTTTGGTGAATCCTCTCACCCCCCGCATCTCTGGCCTGTACCCCAGCTCTTGTATGCATAAATAAATAAATCTTTAGGGAAAAAATAAATAAAAACTTGCAAATCTTTTTTTTTTTTTAAAGATTTATTTATTTATGCATACAAGAGCTGGGGTACAGGTCAGAGGTGTGTGGGTGTGTGTGAGGATTCACTAGAGACAGAGTGGGGAGCAGAACAGGCAGACTGACTTAAGTACACTGCTAAGGGGAGCAGCAGGCGAGTTAGGAGAGGCCGGCTGTGCCATGTGGGTTGCTCCCTGGCTGGCCCAGGGATCAAACTTATGTTGCAGTGGCTGCAAATTGCTTCATAGGTTGCATCTTAATCCCTTGCGCCACCACAGAGGCCCAAAACTGGCAAATTTTCTGATGCAGATTTTTATGGAGAATATTTTTATGAATAATATTATTTCTCAAAATCTAGAATCAGAGAACTAAAAAGAAACCAACCTGCTCCACAGAACCTGGCCCCTGAAGTCCTAGGAAAGGGAATATTGGCATCTTGGTAAGATCCGTAGGCAGTGGTTACTCGGGCGAACGTTGGTAAGGGTGGTGTGACAGAGTTTGGGAGTGCAAAGGGATTGCTGGAAGCACTATCTTCTTGGTTCTGAAATTTAAAAATCAGCAGACTAAAAATCACAAACTGTTTTAAACCAAGTTACAAAATAAGGATACATTATTACAAAATCAGGGAACCCAGGATCTTAGGGAGGAAGGCTAATAAAACACCCAAGCATAGGCTAGAACAAGAATCCCACCACAAAAGACTCAAGGCAGGACACAAGCTGGCGCAAGCAGGGCTCCAAACAACTCTGGTTCCGTTTCACTTTTTGCAAAGACGTGTCTTTCAGGATCTGGAAAAAAAACACAACAAAACGCCAACATTCTTTATCCTGATCTCCTTTTCTACAAAGCAGTTGCAAGCCACGATAAGGCAGGGAGACAGAAGCAAGGCTGTGTCTGAGGCTACCTATCATATCCCAGAAGATGGTCAAAGTAAATGTGTATGATACAAACGAGGCAAGGGATGAACAGCATTCAGGTCAATTTCATTTTATTGGGACATTTCTGTCACTTCACATAAGAGGCCACTCAAACTGAAAAAGATGGATGGATCTCAGCTCATGGACTTTCTATGGGGATTCTGCCTGGCTGGCTCTGCAAGAACTGACCGATGCAGTTTGTGCACCTGGAGGAGCACAGACCAGACGCCAGGCTGCCACGACCTCCCCTCTGGGCACTGTAGGAACCCTTTGCGGGGTCTCCCTCACACTGGCCTGAGTGGCTTACCTCACTCTAGGATGACAATCTCCTTTTCTAGAATGGATTTTTAATGACCTCACTTTTTTTGTCAGATTATAAAATATCTTTAGCTTTAGCTTCAAAATACCTCTTGCCTATTGTTTCCAGATAAATGAAAATTTATTACAGGGTTCTCAACTTGGGAATAAACCATAGCTTTAATGAGACCTGTGGGCAGGTTATATGCAAGAATAAAACTGCATGACTTATATGTAAGAGTCCTGAAATAATGTGCAACTTCTCAGCAATTTTTTCAAGGGAAGCATTCAAAGTTTCCATTAGATTTTCAGAGGGGGAAAAGTACATGGCAGAGATTTCCAGATCTAATCTATCAGAGTTCTCATTCCACTTAACTACTCAACTCAGACACGGACACATATGAGCAGAGCCCCACCTTGAGCAGCTTGGCTTTCATTGTGGATGTGATGGTTGTGGGGTTAATAAACTGGAAGGAAGGGGCTGCGTTGTTTGGGTACTGGGCAGGGAACTTCACCAGCATCTTGACGCGATGGTTGCTACAGTGCACAGACACTGTGCAGCTCCTGTCCGCTGCATCCATCTGTAAGGGACAAATCGACAACTGCTTTGGTGACAAACAGCAAAGGCTCCCTACATGCAAACAGATTTAAATACGCTACTGAATGCTCAAGGTTCCCAGTAACTAGGTGAAGGGAGCCTCTCCAAAGAAAAATGAATTTGAAAGATCTGGACAACTCATTTCAAAGTGAATTTTTAATTCTAGTACTGATTCAGTAATTTCAAGAAATTTTGACTTTAAAAAGCTTCATCCCAAAGATGTGTGGTTGTGGAACCTGTTATATTTATTTATTTATTTATTTTTAAAATAAAAAAGGGAACAAATTTAATTTTACAAAAAAAAAAAGTGTTTGAAAAAAACAACTGGAGCAAATTAACTCCTGAAAAGGTTTTCGGCCTTGTTGACCACATTTATTGGAAGGGTTGGAGAAAAATAAAAATGCCATTTAGCTTAAGAAATTGTGAGTTACCTGCAAATCAACACATTTCAGGAGTGGAAGAATCCTTGATCATTTCTTAATATCAAAATTTACGCAGGTGTCTCTGAGCATCTTCTACATCTAAAGAGCAATCGCACAAAGTCTCCTATTTTCCACATGGGATAAATTCTTTGTTTCAGCCAACTCTCAATGGAGGGGCAACTAGAACAACACCATCTCCCCGGACAAAGAGCATCGGGATATTCCGTTTTGTTGATTTATAGATTTCTTCATATGTTTCCTCATCAATTTCTATAGTAGTTACAGTTTCTTCCACATCTCCCAATATCATATTTAAATGTTGATCATAAGCACGTAACCTGCCTCAAAGCTCTCTGTCATTTCTCATTTTCACATAAATTCGTTCATCCAAGCTGAGCCTAATGAGATCCAGGGGTTCTTCTACAGTGTTTGTAGTTTGTTGCCGGTCCACGTCGTCGCCATGTTTCAAACCCTGCGCCCTTTCCCGCCTTGTTATATTTATTTTGAATGAGAAAATAAAGCAGGAAGAAGTTAAGTCCTGCTCAAGTGAAATTATACTCATGGGAAAATTCATAAAGTCAAAGAATAAGTTAGTGGTTGCCAGGAGCTAGGGAAAAGGGAAACGGGAAGTGACTGCTAATGGATGTAGGGTTTCTTTGGGGGATGACGAAAATGCTCTGGAATTAGACAGTGGTGATGGTTTCACAACTCTGTGAATATACTAACCACAACTAAATTATATATTTTAAACGGTGAATTTCATGGTATGTGAACTATAGCTAAATAATATTTAAAAAGCACTGCTAGAAGAGGAATCAAGATCTCTTTCTTAAACTAGGTTATTAGGGATCCTCACCATTCTCAACAGTGACAAAGAACATAAACTGAGATGATACCATAACTAATTTATCAAAGAAAACTTTATCTCTTTTGATTTATTGGTCTGCCATCTAAAGAAGGCAGGGGGAATACAGTAAGAGAAGATACACGTGTGGGGAAACTAGGCAAGTGGATTCAAATATTCTCTTCCACCAAATAGCTGCTGATCTCAGACAAAACATTTCCTCTCTTAATGTCTCTTCCAGCCACTGCAGCACAAGTTCAATCCCCGGCCAGGGAGCTACCCACATGGCACAGCAGACCTCTCCTGTCTCACCAATTGCTCCCCTCAGCAGTGTATTTCAGTAGATCTGCCTGTTCTGTTCCCCACTTACCCCAGTGAATCCTCTCACCCTCCATACCTCTGGCTTACACCCCAGTTATTGTATGCATAAATAAATAAATCTTTAAAAAAGAAAGAGGGGGCCTCCCAGGTGGCGCAGGCGGTTGACCGCAGCGCTGTGAAGCTGTCCGCAGCCTCTGCAGTGCCGGTTCAATCCCCGCCAGCCTCGGAGCAACCCACATGGCGAGCAGACCTCTCCTGTCTTGCCTGCTGCTCCCCTCAGCAGTGTATATCATCAGTCTACCTGTTCTGTTCCTCACTCTGTATCTGGTGAATCCTCTCACGCTCCCGTGCATCTGGCCTGTACCCCGGTTCTTGTATAAATAAAATAAATCTTTAAAAAATTTTTAAAAATTAAAAAAGAAAGGAAAAAACCCAAGGAGATAAAACACAAGCAGAGACTAATCATTTAGAGCAGCAAAGCTATATGTTAGCCCCATTGGTAGCTGGAATTGTCCCCACCCACAAATTGTCATCAGCAGGCCTGAGAATCAGCGAGTTCACAGCTGAGTACCTCCACATTGACATTCCGGATCTGCACGTTGATCAGGGAGAACTCCTGCTGCAGAGTCTGCGGCAGCCCCAGTTGATCAGATTTCTTCTCTTCCAGGAAATTGCTAGGGGGATCTTCCTTTATGACTAGCAGGAGGGAGGTGCAATTGTTGGAAAACATTTTTGTACATGAGTCAGAGAACAGTTCGGGGGTATCTGTCACAACTCAAAATAAGTAGAGACATCTCACCAAAAACACCAGTTTAACCAGTTACCTTCTTCCTCTCCATGGCTTGAGTTGTGCTGGTGATCTGTATCTTGAGTGTGAAGAGTCTTCTCTGGTTCTGGCAGAAGAGAAATGTTCTCAATGTACTCATCAACACCATCCAGTATGTCATTTGCACACAGCTGCAACAAAGGGAAGAAGATCTAGTTCTAGAAGTATCAGTGGAAAAGATCAAGTTTGATTAGAGTTCTGATTCAAAATGGGAATCACGAAGGACAGAGATGTGTCAGCCGAGAGCTGATCCAATCAAAATGGGTTTTTCCCATCACCAATATACAGGATTACAGACTCTATTCTTCTACCCTGAAAAACTTTCATCCTGTTCATAGTGTATACAAGCCTAAGTAAATATTATTTAAAATTCCAAGGCTTGATGGAGTTATTCAGCTAAAACAAAAATGTCATAACCACAAAGCATTTGGAGCAAATGGTACTTTTTTGGAGAAAATAGATTAAAAAGGCAATGATATGTGACCAAAATGATGATACCTAACCAAATGCTCAAGAGTGACTTCCTACTAAACAGTGTTGCAAATTTTATCCAGCATTTTATACCTGCTGTGACAGAGCACTATGGGAGAAGCAAAACAGTGAGACAGGATTTTACTTCGAGGAATCCAGTCATCAAATGAGAAGACAGAAGCTTATGATGAAGTAGAGCAAAGAAGGACCATGCAAGCAGTTCATGCCAGGCACCACTATGGTTTATATAAGAAACAAATGTCATTGATGGGGCAAAACTTAGAATCTTTATAGGAGTTGTTGGTGGGTGTAGATGGCTCTGAACACTGCAGATGGCAAGAGTGAACTTCCTGGCCCATTTTGAAGAAGACAAGGAAATGAACCCAAAGGCCAAGTGTTCAGCGTGCTAACCATACTACCTTACACCAATAACAGGAGAAAAAGTGACATCAAAGGGGTTTTGGTTTGAAAGTGCTGAACACTGAAGTTAGCTCTTGAAGAACTCAGAGCCTCACCATGGCAGAAGCCACTCAGTTAACCAGCAAGTATGGGTTAAATGTCTATTGTGTATCCTCTGACTTCCACAAATACTAAATCTTGCCTTTTTTTTTTTTTTAAAGTTTCCAGTGAATCCAATTAGATTCCTTCACAACAACAGTGAATACATACCCTCTGCATCTGGGAATCCACCCGCCACATCCTCAAAGTCTGATCCCGTGACCACGTGACCAATTGGTAGTCCTTGGATCCTAGAAATCACCAAATAAGAAAACTGGAAAATGTTCTAGATTCAACATCAATTTTGCTATAGACTGCAATGGAGTGAGGTTCATTCATTTGTTTGTTCATTCAAATACGTACTGAACATCTCCCATATGTGAGGCACTTTTCTAGGTGCTAGGAACCACAACATGAATCCAATAATCTGTTTCTGTAGTTCTCACATTCCAGTGGTGGAAACAGGTAAACAAAAACATATACAGTAAGAGGCCCAATAGTGAGTGTTATAAAACAAAAACTGCAGAAGAGGACAGAAACTGGCGAGGAGCTATTTTTAGATAGGACTCCCTGAGAAAGTCATATTTGAGCAGAAATGTAAATGAAGTGAAATAATTGGCAAATTAGCAGGTGAAGAGTGATGCTTGGATTTAATGTCACACTAAACTTTCACCTCCACAAATGTTCTTCCTTTTATATGCTCTAGAGGAGACAAGGATGTATATATTTTTTTGCACAAAGAATTATTTTAAATCCATCATGGCATTTTACTGTTTAAAAATCTTTTGGTAAAGAGATGCATCTCTTTATAAGATGAATAATCAATCTTTAATGTTGTTCAACCGACTGAATTGTATTTTCACAGAGATATTATTAAAGAGAAATTATTCTAAAAAGGTTCAGGGTCTTTATGAAAAAGCTTTGTGAAAGATCGGGCCATTTCAGGGTAATTATTATGTATCTAGAATCTTCTTTATGACCATTTTCAGAGAGTAAAGAACTTGGAAATAATTTCATCCAATTCACTCATTTTGCAAATGGAGAAACTGAGACCACAGAGAACATGATCTGTCCAAAGCAATAGGGTGACAAAGGACAATGACCCCTTCCCTACCAGCTTATAGACAACATAGAAAAATAAAAATGGGCTGCTAAAATTTTTTAATCCAAAACTACTGGTCAACTTCTCCCTGCCAGACTGTGGGGAAACAAAATCATCTATTTTTGTATGCAAAAAAGCAAGAGAGTAAGTTAGAAGCCAAAGACACACGTGCAAATTGTTTCTAGAAGCAAGAATAAGGAATAAAGATGGGAAAATTAAGAGCTTCATCAAGAGTCCTTTCAAAAGCTATCCTGTGTGTCGGTCACAACAGCTGGGATAGGACGACTCCTCTAATCCAGGTCTGCTCAAGATCAGTCCTGGGACTCTGAACCCTGTTCCCTTCTGTAATGTGAAAACAACAAGAAATATAATCCTGTTCTATAAGATGTCTAGAGAGCAGAACAGTAATACGAGCTCAACTAAATCTGCACAGTGAGTTAGTGGAGAAACCGAGGCCAAGTGTTCCCATTACACTTGTGACTTGCCTTTTTGAATACTGGCTAGATGAAGCTACAATAACATCCCACCCAAATATCAGTGGCTTAAATTGGAAGGATTTCAGGTTCACACTATAGCTCTGCCTCACAGACATTCCCAGTAGGCGCAGTTTCCTCTGAATTTTGCCAGTTGCCATGGCCAAGACAAAGGGAGCATGCAACTGTATATTGGTTCTTAATACTTCAACCCAGAAGATACTTAGTCACTTCTGTTCCTGTTTCATGATCAAAGCATGTCACTGGACAGAACCTATCTTCAGGGGAGAGAGGTAAAATACCATCGTGTGTCTGTGAAGAGAACTAAGAATGTGCGGTGAGAGGTATTACGCATGACCTTGATCTCCCTCATCAAAAGAATGGCAAGGGTTAGCTAAGACCAAGGGTTTCCAAGCAGTGACCCCAGTTTTTCAGCTCTAGAAATGATCCACCAGCAAGTCTATCTACCTCTTTTACATCCCTTCCATGTAGGAGAGAAGCTGTACTAAACACAGAGGAGGGAACTTGGGGACAAACAGTGGCTGTGTACCCCCTACAATGAAGAATCTACAATGAAGATGGCCCCTGACTCTTCCTAAAGCCCACCCTTATTTCTGTGTTCTCCTCACTGGCCACATGGCCATCCCTGCCTGGGGCTGTTGGGGTAGAGGGCTCAGAAGGAAATCGGATGGCTGTCTTCGCCCCTACTGACCTTCCTTCTGTTTCCTCCACTGGAACTCCAACACCACGTCATCATGCCCCACAAAGGTATGGACTGGGGTGTTCAGGTCAAAGACATTCCATAAGAGAAGGCTGTTTTCCCTCCGCAGCTGGGGAACCATCACAGTCACTAATCCGTTGCTGAAAGGCTATGGAAAGAAAGGGCAAAAGCAAGGAGAAACGGCAGAATCCTGAGTCAGCAAAGTTGGAATCCTTTCCTAACTAAAATAAATGAAATGACGGGCGGCCCCAACCCATCTGGGGAAAAGTTACCCAAATACCCATAAACTGACCATCACATTTCTACCTTTCTTTTACTTTTCCTTGGCTATGGAAGGGACAACCACTAGTAAAAAATAAAGTGAAGCCAAATACTTGAAGAACTATTTAAGTTCTAAAATAAGCAAATGGC
The DNA here is from genome assembly GCF_014898055.3 of Talpa occidentalis. Classification (NCBI taxonomy): domain Eukaryota; kingdom Metazoa; phylum Chordata; class Mammalia; order Eulipotyphla; family Talpidae; genus Talpa; species Talpa occidentalis. Next base: position 12,140,262 of record NW_023601754.1, read on the forward strand.
TGACTGTTGCCCACTGGAACACTGTTTCACATCCCAGCTATTCTACATGAGTTCCCTCCAAGACTGATTGAGTGATTTCCCAGAATAAGCATGCAAGGCATCCTGGGGAAAAACCCCAGAACAGCAAACATAATCCTCGCCATGTGGAAACGCACCAGGAACACACCATCTGCATGACGCATTGCCTTCCCACTACCCCACTACTACAGCTATTCAAAGAAAAATCTTCTAGTTTCAGGACCGACTGTTACTGATCAACTCTCAAACTGCTGGGTAGCTGAGGAGTCCATAATCAAACTCTGTTACTATGGGATAAACCATAGCACCCAAGAGCACATTTATCTTCACATCCCTACCAGGTAGCACTCCTAGACTTTTGCTTATTTTTAAAGCAAACATATTAATCTAGAGAAGTATTTCAGTTCATAAGAACAAAGTCTGATTTCTTGACAAGTGGCTGCCAAATGCAAAAACCACTTAATGCCCAGATTATCCTCTCTGCTTCCCGATGCCCCGGGGTGACAGCCTAATACATCACGGTAGCTTCATTCATCCCTACGCTCAGCTCTCTTTGAAATTGACAATGAAGGAAATATATTAGCTCAAGACAGCAGCTATCAATGTGGCAATGGAAAAATTGTTGCAAGATTCATAACCGTATACCCCCTATGTCTGTAGCATTTTATGATTTAGAAAGTGTTTTCATATACCATTTTTCAAAAGGAAGGCATATTATATACATGCACGAAATGCCACTGAATGCACTTTCAAATGGTGAGTTCTATCACAACTTTTAAAAAAAGGAAGACATAGGAAAAATTTTTACTCGTAGTCATAAGAAATTGTTTTAAAACATCAAGAGGCTCGCTCAAGGCCACACAAATGTTAAGTGACTCACTGCAGCACCACTCACAACAGCCAAGGTATGGAAATAACCTTAGTGTCCATCAACAGATGAGTGGGTAAAAAAGATGTGCTATAGAGAAGAGACATCAGAGAATAAATACTCAGCCATGTGAAAGAAGGAATTTCTGCCACTTAGGATGGGCCTTAAGGCATTATGCTAAGTGAAAGACATCAGATAGAAAAAAGGCAAATATCACTTATATGTGGAATCTCAAAAAGTCAAGCTCATAAACTAGACTGGTGGTTACAACATCTGAGGGGGTGAAGGAAAAGGGGAGATGTTACAACTTTCAGGTATAGGTCCTGGGGCTCTAATGCACAACACATGACTGTAGTTAACAATACTATATTATGTAAGTGTTGAAAGTTGGTAAGAGTGTAGATCTTAAATATTCTCACTATACAAAAGGAATGGTAATTATGTAAAGTAATGTAAGTATTAGTTAATGTGCTAGTGGCAACCATTTTACAATATGTAAGTGTATCATATCATTATGAAGTACACCATGAACTTATACAATGTTATGTCAATTATATCTTAATAGAGCTGGAAAAAATTTTTCAATGACATAGCCAGGCCCAAAACCCAGGTCTTCTGAATCTGTTGACTATAAGCCTTTCAACCTCTGCCTCCCTACTCTCTTCCCGTTAGAGAGTACCCCCACAGTGTGGAGCTTCTCAGTCTAGCTAGGGTTAGCAATTCTAATACACATTCTTACCCAGCACTAAGGGCAAATTTTTAAACAGATGACAGCTTTTATGTCATTATTACCACCTCTCCCCCAGCCCTTAAACCAAGACAGAAAGAGAAAATCGTCTCTAAGAGAAAATGTCCCATAGCCCTTTATTAATGAAAGACCAAGATGAAGTTTCCCAGCAAGACATAGGTCTCTTACTCACAGTGTATCTTGCCTTCCAGACAGGCACCTGGCAAGGGAGAATGTTGAGGTATTTCCGAGGCTGGCGGTAATCCCAGAACTGCAAGAAAGCAAGCGGGGTCATCAGTGAAATAAATGCCATTAAAAAAAAAAAAAAAGCAACCCTCAACTATTGAAATAAGCAAAGCCTTCGAACTCACTGCTTTGTGTCCTCTAAAGATACATTTCAATAGTGCGTTTTAGTCACCCCATAGCCATGCTACCGTGGCAGAGACACAAAGAAAACCTCCCGCTCACACTTACACAGGATAATTCCCAGACTTCATGAAGACTGCCACTGGGGCGGATCACTGTCGGCAGGCCTAGTAAACAACCTTTGTAGTTGAGAAGTAAGAGAGACTTGTTTTCATCCTGTATCACTTTTACAACATGTGGGATAATACTTCTAATAACAACAGTTGGAATGCACTACTTACTGCATTTCAGACAAATGCTTTGAGATTTAAATTTTTTATCCCATTTAATCTTTACAATAACTACAGAATAGGTACTAATCTCTTTTTCAAATTTAAAGGCCAAATTATTACATGATATAACTTGCCCAGGGTCACAATAGCACAAAGATGGATACATGACACTTGGGTCCTGACCCGCTCAGGTACAGGCCCATTTGTCCACTCCAGCACGGGAGGTTTGGAAGGAGGTGGACAGTAACAAAGGTGAGCCAGGTAACAACTCTACACTAGAGATGCTGTGGTTTTTAATAGAGAAGCGACTACATTAGAGCTGGCCCATCTATAACGAAAGTTGGAAAATGGCAGAACACCAAAGGCAGAAAAACCAAGACAGAAACTCTAAATTATGCAGGTATTAAGACAAAACTTCCAAAAAAAAATAATTTCCAAAAATAGATGACAGGAGTCACTCTGGAAAACAACCCGGTAGTTTCTTAAAAAGTTAAACATACAAATACCATATGATTCAGAAGTCCCACTCCTACATATTTATCCTAGAAAACCGAGAACTTCCATTCACAGAAAACCTATAGATGATATATAAAGCAGCTCTATGCACAGTAACCAAAAGCTAAAAATTGTTGAAATGTCCTTCAATGGGTCAAAAGATAATAAATTGTAGTAGATCCATATGGTGGATTACTATTAAGTGATAAAAAAGCATATGAAATATTGATTCTTGAAATAACTTGAATGAATCTTTAATGGCATTATGCCACGTGAAAGAAGCCTACCTCAAAAGGTTATGTACTACATGATTCCACTTAAATGACATTCTCAAAAAGACAAAATTATAGTGATGGAGAACAGATCAGCAGTTGCCAGCAGTTAGGTTTGGGGCAGCAGGAGGTAATTCTTCAGGGTGATGGAACTGTTCTGTATCATGATTGAGGTGGTGATTACATGGAACATGGCATGTGTTACATTTCAGGGGACTATACACCCTCCCCAAAAAAGTCTGAATGGTAATTTTTTTTCAAGTGAGAGAAAAAAGTTTTCCAATGCCAAGGGTAGAATGGATATGGGGCAATGAGAACTCAAATAGTTGGTACAACCACTTTAGACAAGCTGGTTGACCTTACCTACCAAGGCTAAATATATGCTGTCCCATGCCCCAGGAACCCTACTTCTCAAGAGAAAGGAGTCTAGTGTCATCTAAAAGACATGAAAGAACGTGAGTAACTTCTTCTATTCATAATAGTCACAAACTGAAAACACACCACATGCTCATTAACAGGAGAATGTGCCGAGACATGTATGATACAGAGACTATGACACAAGTAACAAACAGATGACTGACATTTATAACATACATATTAGGGTAGGTGAAAGAAGACAGACACTAGAGTACTGAAAATTCTATTGATATGAAGATAAAGAGCAAGCAAAACTAACCACTGGTGAGAATAGTCAGATTAATAGGTATGCCTAAGGAGAGGTAGTGACTGGAAAGGGCATGATAAAGAATTTTTTTTTTTTTTTTTTTTTTTTTTTGTGGGACCCTTGCTGGTGGCCGGGGATTGAACTGGCGCTGCAGAGGCTGCGGGCAGCCTCGCAACCCAGTGCTCAACCGCTGCGCCACCAGGGGAGGCCCGATAAAGAATTTTCTTGATGCTGAAAAATGCATGCAAGGTTTCAAAAACCCAAATGGAAAATTCTGACTGAAAATTATTAAAAAATTTGAGGATTAAACTGTACAATAACTGAAATAAACTGTTACATTTAGGAACAAAATAGATATGACAGAAATAGTAAAATATAAGATAATTCATATGAAAATACCCAAACTAAAGCAAAAGAAAAGGATGGAAAATATAGAAACATACAAGAATATGTGCAATGAAATGAAAAAAGTCTAGCAGATTAGAATTACTGTTCCAGAGGAAAGTAAAGAGAGACTGGAACAGAAGCAATATTTGAAAAGGGTGGCCAACAAGCCACAAATTCAAGAAAGACCGTCTCCTTCCCCAATTAACAAAACTAACTTTCATAACGGCCTTTTATAATTACAATTCTTTCAGAGCCTATGGCTGACCCACATTGATACTCTCTTAGTTTCAAAACTTTCAGAGTTTTAATTGGTTATAAAAAATCTGCCATTTGAATACACTATAGAACATCTATTTGGACAGAATGACCTCTCACCAAATTTTAAAATATTCAAAATGTTTTAAAATGGTTTTACACCAAAGAAACAACACTTCGTGCGCCTCCCTGGTGGCGGAGGGGCTAAGTCTCAGCACTGTCATGCTATCACAGGTAAGGCCTGAGTTCGATCCCTGGCCAGGGAGATGACCCATATACAGCACAGCAGACCTCTCCTGTCTTGCCTGCTGCTCCCCTCAGCAGTGTATTTTAGTAGATCTACCTGTTCTGCTCCCTACTCCATCTCTGGTGAATCTTTTTACCTCCCACACCTCTGGCCTATACCCCAGTTTTATGCATAAATAACTAAAATAAATCTTAAAAAAAAAAGATATTTCACTAAGATTTTGCTGGTTTGTATAATTGTGTGGCTGAGCTTAAACAGAAATAGGAATGGCAAAGATCACTTCTGATGGGCCTAGAGATTCATTACCTTCTGAAAAATCTAAGGAGGTCTAAGTGGATAATTTATTTTACTCCTCCTTCAAAAGAACAGTGGAATGTCCTAAAGAAATACATAAATGAGCCAAGTTGAAATGTAAAGGGTTATTCAATGTGCCAACAAGAAGGTGCTAACAAATCTTAAAACTGTTCCCCTAATTCACAACCAGTATGAATGAGTATTACAGAACACAGCACATAATGAATAGATAAAAAGCTAGCCCTAAACTCCCACGGAGTCCCTAAGTTTGCTTGAGAATTTGATTATCTTCTTCCTTGTGTGAGTATGGGAAGGGGCATGCTCAATTCCTTAGCAAACAAACGGTGTACCTTCGCCTACTTCTTTTTAAAAATCAGTGAATTAGATAATAAGATCTGTTGAATTTAACACAGTTCCCTATTTTGATTCACTATGGAGACTAATAATCATGCTGCTAAACTTAAGAAAACTCAAGAATTTCTAAAAAGAAAATGCATGCAAGTTTTCTGTGGTTTTAGATATGTAGCTCTAAAGAAAGCCTCACATGTCTGTTGAAGTTGTAGAAGGGGAAAACTAGCAGGGGGTTAAACTAGTAGCCTTGGATGCCAGATCACAAAATAAGAAACCTCACAACAGTATAGAGGAAAAAATAAATAAAAGAAAATCCCAGTGCTTTTAAACAAGTTTTATAAAGGTTTAAAAAAGCTTAGTAGATAAATATAGAAAAATTAGGTAATATTCCTAATAAAGATAAACCCCTGGAAAAACTAGACTAGTTTGGTAAATTTGGTTATGAGTAACTGGCTGTCTTTTCCTAACTTTATTACACTGTAAGACTTGGGTTTATATTCTCATGGAAAGCTTAATTAATTGAAACTTCCTAAATTGGATAAGCTCTTTGCGTGAAGTTATCATCATCATTTCCACAGAATGTTTAAAATTATAAAAATGCAAAAAATTACATGTTAAACTAAACTGAGTAACAATAATTGGTTCCTTTAAAAATTTGTTCTCAAGAACTTCTTAAAATACTGAAAATCGTAAGAACTTAGCTATTCCATTAGAGTATCAGGGTAAATATGTCTAGTACCTTGCTAACTATTGCTATCAACTTTGTTTCTCTGTGGTAAATCAACTTAATAATTTCAAGACACTTAAAGACCTTGGACTAATACCAAATTCAGTTGATTAACAAATGAGTTTTGAGTATCTGGAAGACTTCTACATAAGATATAAAGAGGGCCTCCCCAGTGGCGCATCAGATTGAGTGCAGCGCTGTGAAGCTGTCTGCAGCCTCTGCAGAACAGGTTCGATTCCCGGCCAGCCAGGGAGATTTCCACATGGCGTGGCAGACCTCTCCTGTCTCGGCCGCTGCTCCCCTCAGCAGTGTGTTTCAGTTGTCTGCCTGTTCTGCTCCCCATTCTGTCTCTGGTGAATCCTCTCACCCTCCTGCACCTCTGGCCTGTACTCCAGCTCTTGTGTAAAAATAAATCTTTTTTTTTTTAAAAAAAAAGATATATAGTATTCTTTGAAAATTGAGTTATGAAACAATTAACATAAACCTTGTTTCTTATTTTATACTTTCAAAGACAAAGTACTGAATATATTTACAGAATTGATTTATATTTCTAATGAAATATAAAGGATTTATAATTCCTTTTTTACCATAATAGTATACATATTCTTGTCTTCTTACTTTAAGAATGTAAAGTACACCTATGTTGTATGGAGATATAACACAATGCATTTGTTTCTAGCTCATTAAAGAGAAAAAAGGTAACTCTATCATGTAGTACAAGTGGTTGTGCAAGACTAAAAGACAATTTCAAAGACGTTTGTAAATTATAGCAGGTGTGAGCCCATGTATGGTGTTTTATAATATCTTCAAATAAAAAGTTTTTTGATAGAACAAAAAAAAACACTACATTTTGACCAAGTGGGCTGAATGTGGATAGATTTTTCTATAAGATGGAAAAGGGTTTGTGAAAATTTTTTCCCAAAAAAATGTTATATAAATGATAGAAAGGATAAAACTAAAATTTGAGAGTTCTTTCTGTTTAAATGGCAACTGATTTCTGCACAAAGGTCAGCTATTCTACTCCTGAAGAGTGGAGGTTCCTTATCTCACCAAAATACTCTGTTGTTGGTAGTTTTCATTATGCTCTTGAATAATTTTTTTAAAAAGTGCTTTAAAAAGCACTATGATTGAGTAGCTCAATGACCAAGGCCGCAAGTGAGATACCTGTGGCCGTGGGTCCCTACGGACAGTCCCAGCCAAGCTGCTTCCACCACATGAAGATGGGCTTTGTAATGGGTGGCGCCATGGGCATGGCAGCTGGGGCGCTATTCAGCACCTTTTCCTGTCTAATGATCGGAATGCAGGGTCGGGAGCTGAGGGGCATCATCGGGAAAACCATGATGCTGAGTGGCGGCACCTTTGGCACATTCATGGCTGTCGGGATGGGCATCCAATGTTAAGCAGGGCAGTTGTTGCCTACTACATCTACCCCCTCCCATAGTCCCAGCCCATATTCAATAATAAAACAAATCTTTGAGTTAAAAAAAAAACTATGATTGGTTCCTAATAATTACTTACTGCTCTATTTATTTTTATTCCATATCAAATATAGACAATAATAATTTCTTATCTTTGGGCTTTTAAGCTCTGTCTGTGTTCTTCTAAACCTTTTTTTTTTTTTTTTTGGTCAAATCCAAAATACTGAAATTATTAAGTTGTCCTTTCCAAATTTAAACTGCTTTTGGTTTCCCAGACGGCCACAGGGTAAACTATAATTTTCTCCTTCAATTTATAAAAGAAGGGATACTAGAAATAATTAGGTATGCTTGGCATCCTCCAGATTTTTAATTAGCTTTGTGAATTCCCTGTTATCAAACCCACTATATATGAAAAATTATCAAATCAAAGAGAAGTTCAACTTATTTAGGTTAATTACACATAAGCAAAATTAATATGAATGCATTTCAGTAATTGTTTACTTTTCAGGTTGGACAGAGTATATTATGTTCATTTACAAAGACTAACATGATAATTATTAACAAAATTAGTACTTTCGAAAAAAGATTTTGTTCCTAGATTTAAATGTGCTCATGGATTAACAATTACACGATTTATGGGATAAATTAGAGGACCCTGAAGATTTAACAAAGTCCTCCCTGTTCATAACATGCTCTTATTCTCAAGGCATCACTAATGAAGTCTAAAGAAATGATTACATGTCATCTGTGAATGGAGGGCTTCCCTGTTCAATCTTATAGAGTTGGTTATCAGAGTAAATTAAGCAGAGTCATGCCATCCTCCCAGCCATTGGTGATTTCTGCTTTTCTCTCAACACTACGGAAGGGGCCCTGCTTCAAGCTATAGATGTGAAAGGAAGGTTTCTGGTGATCTATGTCAACAGTCTTGACTATTGCTATCACAGAGAACGGCCTCATGGGAACAGGATTCTCAGTAAGGCTAACCTTGACACATAGGCAGGCATATCTGTCAGAACATATCAAGAGACCAAGTTTGGATTTCCGGGGCTTGTAGTTTAGAAGAAGGCAAGTTTGCAAAACATACTGCTTAACCAAAGATCAAGGGAAAAAATAATTATCTAAAATGACATGAACTCAATTTGTTATGGTTAATGTTCTATTTTTAATGGCAATTTAAGAAAATTTCTTCTCTTTCTTCTTGATCTAGCTGTGATGGGCAATTGAACAGTTTTACAGTTTAACAATTTACAAACTGAAATTAAACCTTCATTCAACAGTTTCTTATTTCAGTTGGCCTTTCTGAATTCATAAAATAAAAATAGTAAAAACTACTACTATAAATGATAAGCTAAAAACTATCAGGTAAACTTAAGAAAATGACTCTGGAGGGAGAGAATGACATATTGATCCTTATCGGCAAATTACTAAAAATAATTCTGAATATGATACAAAGTGCCTCTATGATTTGTGTTATTCATAGACAATCAATTAAAAATTCTCTTCCTTCCTACCAGGATAGAATGGAAGAAATCAAACACCATGCCAGAAATCTCATTTACCATGTAAGCTAAATAAGAACAAGTAGCATCTCACATGTGGAACTTGGCCTGTTACCTGCCTTATTACTTATGGAATCCCAGTCCCAAAGGTAGTAAAGATGTCTCTGAACACTGACAAACTTACGGACCTCAAAAGAGAAGGTGGTACATTGGATGCTTTCTGGTTCTGAACTTGGGAGGCAAGCTGAATGGGGGCATGGGGACAAACCAGCCAACTCCTTTCGGCACAAATAAATATTTCACAATCCTAGGGGATTTACAAACCTCAAGGCAGAAGTTAACTTGTAAACCTAAGTGTATGATTCCAGTTTTGCTAACCATGTAAAAAGATGTTGTGTGTGCCTATGTAAATAAAACAAAACATTAAAACTAATGATATTGAATCACAAAATTGCTAAACAAACTTCTGTGGTCAAATCTCTGTCCTTAAGGGCAGAGACGTGACCCCAAGGAGGAACTATGGAGCAAGATTGACTCTTTGTCCTGTAGCCTTTGAACAGGGTACACATCATATCCCACAGCCAGAGAGGAAAAACAAGGAACACTGCATTCTGAGATAAACCACCAAAAACAGGGTCACTGAAACACAGAAACCCTTCGGCAATTCCTGCAAGTGAGACACTCTTTAAGAAAACAACTCTACCCGACTCCTGCCACGGTGATGATTGAAGAGGTCATAACTTCTGCAGAAACGATCATTATGTGAGAAAACTGCTGTTTTTCTACCGCAGACAGACTAGTTGTGAATTTGGCAACTTTAATTTTATGAAAGGAGAAAAGGCTTTTCTTCTTTATTTATATAGTTGTTGTGTTGTTGTCTTGAGAGGAGTGAGGACTGAAACTGACTTCCTGGCAATTTCTTTGCAAGAAAACTTCTTTTCCTTTCTAAATGCTTTTGTTTCTGACTTCCTCTTACAGAGGGGAAAAAAGAAAACCCTGAGCCAATTCTAGGAGATATGCCCTAGACATATTTGCTAGATCATTCCTGCTGGTGTACAAAACCAGGTGCACTGGCCGGGGCCCTAAGAAGCATTCTGCACTCAACGTGCTGTGCTTTCCTTCTGAAAAAGTGCTCGCATGCATCCCTGATGCTCCCTAACACAGCCCCCACAATTGCCTGTGTGGGTGCCACTCACCTTGACAGAGTTGTCTTGACTGGAGGTAGCAAGAATGTGCTCACTGTCTGGGTGCCAGTCCAAGCCATGGATTTTGGACAGGTGAGCTGCTAAATATTCCACTGCTGTGCTGGGTTTCTGCAATGGGATCAGCACGGAGTGTTGTCAATTAGCGCCTGAACAGTCAGCTGGGTGCGGAGTGGGGATACAAAATTATTACCAGACACCCTCTCCCCCCAAAACTCCACTTTGTTTTGTTAAAGCAAACAAAACAACAATAACAAAACACCATCCGTCTCTCTACATGTGCTCTATATAAAGGGCTGGGAGCCTAATTTCTTTCCACTCCAGCCCCAGACACAGTTTGAGTGAAGGGCACAAGATTTTTTAAGTTATCAAATTAGAAGGTATTTATAAGGGCCTCCCCGGTGGCGCAGCGGTTGAGCGCTGGTTTGCGAAGCTGCCCGCGCCTCTGCAGTACCGGTTCAATCCCCGGCTGCTCCCCGGCCACCAGAGGAGGGTCCCACATGTTGCACAGACCTCTCTTGCCGCCCGCTGCTCCCCTCAGCAGTGTACTTCAGTCCTTCTGCCTGCTCTGCTCCTCACTCTGGCTCTGGTGAATTCTCTCACCCTCCCGCACTTCTGACTGTACCCAGTGCTTGTATAAATAAATAAATTAATTAATTAATTAAAAAAAAAAGAAGGTATTTATAAATAATACTCAATTCAGTGAGGCTGCTTTTGCCACTGAGGTATATATTTGAAAAATTAAAACCTTTCTGAGCAGAAACATTGGCAATATTTATCAAGAGACAAAATCTTCCTTTCTTAAGAGAAGATTCTAGATTCATGAAAAGATTTAGCTACAAAAGATGTTCATTCTGTTGTTATTTGGAACATTAGAAAACCTGAAACAAAACAACCAATAAGTGAAGAATAATTAAACTTCAGAATCAGGAGCCTCCCTGGTGGTGAAGGGGTTAGTCTCAATGCTATGAAGCTATGGCCAGCACTGAGGCATTAGTTTGATCCCCAGCCAAAGAGCTAACCCACATGGTGCAGTAGACCTCTCCTGACTCCCCTGCTGCTCCCCTTAGCAGTGTATTTCAGTAGGTTCATCTGTTCTGCTTCCCACTCTGTCTCTGGTGAATCCTCTCACCCCCCACACTTCTGGCCTACACTCTAGTTCTTGTATATATAAATTAAAAAAAATAAATCTTGGGCCTCCCCGGTGGCGCAGCAGTTGAGCGCTGGGTTGCGAAGCTGCCTGCAGCCTCTGCAGCGCTGGTTCGATCCCCGGGTGCTCCCCGGCCACCGGAGGAGGGTCCCACATGGCGCACAGACCTCTCCTGCTGCCCGCTCCCCTCAGCAGTGTGCTTCGGTCCTTCTGCCTGCTCTGCTCCCCGCTCTGGCTCTGGTGAATTCTCTCACCCTTCCGCGATTCTGACTGTACCCAGTGCTTGTATAAATAAATAAATAAATCTTTTTAAAAAATTTTCAGAATCATTTATAGTATGGCTAAATCTGACATAATATGCTATGGCCACCGAGAGTTATACCTAAAAAAGACCTGTAACCTAAAGAAAATGCATCTGTTACAATGTTAAATTAAAAAGGAAAAAAAAAGCACACATAGCTATATACATAAGATTAAAATAGTTTTTAAAAAAAAGGAGTAAGAAAACACCAAAATGTCAGTACTTGTCTCTGTGTAATACTATGATTTTTATACTCTCTTTTTTTATTTTCTACAATGAGGCTAAGAGTGCAACCTCCAGAACCAGCTTCCTGAGCTCAAATCCCAGCAACAAGCTGTTGAGTCTTTTTACTCATCTGCAGAATGGGGATAATAATAGCAACTAGTGTAAAGGTTAGTATAAAGAGAAATGAATATACAGAGATTTTGGAACAATGCCCATGCATAGTAAATGTTAGCATCATCAGGCATCCATGAATTCAGGTGAAAAGCCAAGGTTACCAATGATAACACTCTTTGAAGCCTCTAATGCTTGCTGCCATCAGTTCTGCTTTGCTTTGACACTAGAAAGAGCCAAATATGACCAGAGAAGTGAAAATATGACCAATATTATAACTCATCTGAGCAGAAGTTCTCAGTTTTTTAAAAAGATTTATTTATTTATACATACAAGAACTGGGATACAGGCCAGAGGTGTGTGGGGTAAGAGGATTCACCAGAGACAGAGTGGGGAGCAGAACAGCAGATCCACTGAAATATACTGTTGAGGGGAGCAGCCGGCGAGTCAGTAGAGGTCTGCTCGCCATGTGGCTTACCTCCTTGGTCAGGGATCGAACTCATGCTGCAGTGGCTGCAGATACCTTCTTAGTGCTGAGTTTTAACCCCTTGCACCATGAGGGAGGCCCCCAGAAGTTCTCGTTATTAACAGAGCAGACACACACCCCAGATTTCAAAGAAGTTGACTGTTCTGCCATCACTACCCAGTCCCAGGCAGTTAGATGCAGGGGAGGTCTTTTTCCTGCATCTCAATTTCCTCAGCAAACTTCTGACAGATTTTCCTCTGCCACAGTCTAGGAGCCTGCACCTCTCTCAGGTCTATTAGTTACATGGGCTACTGCAATGAGAATATATGATCTGTAGGCATGTCAGAGGCCAATGAGACAGCTAGACTCTCTAAGGAAGGCCTTGTGTGTACTGAGGCACCCCACCTCAGTGATTCATACCAGAAGTAATCAGGATGCTGCATGTCCTAGAACAAGTTTTTACTTTGAACCTGCGGCAGGGGTTAAGAAGCCCGCTGACTATTCTAGAATAGTGTCTGGTCTCCTAGATTTGATCTCAACATTACACTATTATATCTTTACTTTGAACAAAGGAAACTGAGGCTTGAAGAACTTTAGTGGCTTACCTGCTAACATAATTAGGAGGCAGCAAAATGGGACTCTAATTTAGGTCAGGCCAAGTTTATTTCTTTCACCACGGATCATAATGCCTCATTGCCCTCCCTCCCCTCAACATCAATTCGATGGGGAATCAAATGTCATCTGGCACTGTGAACTTAGCATGGCAATTGACCAGGCTGTACAGGGTATCCTGGACTCTTGACATTCTCTTCATACTCTCTGGCGGCAAGGACTACAGACCAACCAGTAGGAAAGGAGATTACTCACCCGCTTGTCCCATATCCGCACATCCCCGTCATGACTGGTGGCCAGACAATTAGCATTTTTTTTATTCCATTTAACTTGGGAGGCACCCGCTGCAAAGAAAAATCAGGGGAAGAAAGCTGCTGCCCTGAGTGCTTTCGGAACCAGAGCACATCCAGGGGAGCTGGATAATGAGTTCTGGCCGCATAAGCACAGAACATTTCAAGTGTCTATGACTATACCAACTCCACCATTAATGAGAAAATGAAGCCAAAAAGTAAATGAATTAACACTCAGGAACAGTATTAGAGTCACCTAATTGAGGGAATAATCTCGCTTAGGGAAAAAAGTCTACAGGTTACCTGTATGTAGACTCAGCAGGGAAATGTACTTTCTTACAGAGGGGAAGGAGTTCAGCATGGCGCTGCGGGTTGGTAATTGACTCATCATACCACCAAGCTCTTCATCATCTCCAAAAACCAAGCTGTGCTGCCAGTCAGGAGAGTCTCACTCAATGCCTGCTCCCTCCCACGTTTTTTGGAGACATGCTCTTTAAAAAGTAGACTAGCTAAAGCTCACCAGCAGAATAGCCCCAATAGTGCTCCAATTCTGCCCTCAGGAAGTAATGTGTGCACACCCCTCATCCCCCATCAGCAGTCACAGATGGCCACTGGCCCTACAAAGAGTCGGGAAAGGGATCACCAGTGGTACTGTGTGAATTCAGTCTTCTTCCCGCAATGCCAACACAAGATCACAGTGATGGTGAAAGAGCCACTTAAGAGAGGAGGAATCAGTTAAGATGCCAGAGGGGCTTAGAAGTAGAAAACTGGGACACAACAGTACTTAGAGCCAATCTTAAAAATAATCAAGTCACTGGGCCTCCCCGGTGGCGCAGCGGTTGAGCGCTGGGTTACGAAGCTGTGCTCAGCCTCTACAGCGCCGGTTCGATCCCCGGCTGCTCCCCGGCCACCGGAGGAGGGTCCCACATGGCGCGCAGACCTCTCCTGCCGCCCGCTGCTCCCCTCAGCAGTGTACTTCAGTCCTTCTGTCTGCTCTGCTCCCCGCTCTGGTGAATTCTCTCACCCTCCCGCGCTTCTGACTGTACCCAGTGCATGTATAAACAAAACAAACAAACAAAATAAACAAATAAAGCATGCCTCTAAAAAATAAAATAAAATAAATAAAAAAAAAATAATCAAGTCACTTAAACTACACCAGAACCAAACCGTAGTTCTCCTTCCTACCTCTTCTGATCCTTGCTCACACTACACAAGCTGCTTTTGCTTTAACACCTCTCCCTTTGGGTGTGTTTATCATGGGGATACTGCAGTAGATCCAGAGCTCTGGAGAGCAACTTGATCCAAGAAGATTGAAGAATGTGATGTTAAAGCAAGGAGTTAGAATCAATTAGGAAACAGAATTAAGACCCAGAACTTATCTTTGCTTGGTTTGGGTTAGCACCTCTTGAAATCTAGGACATCTTAAGTCATCTAAGAATGAAAGGTGGAGACCCCTGAAGATGGAGGAAAGTAGTGAATAGGAGACCCAGCGTCTTTGCAAGAAAGGGTATCAGCTACAGAAGAAAGTGCCAAGAGCCTGCTCCTTTTCCTCCTGACAGAGGCAGGAGCTTTAACAGTTTCAAGAAATGACACTTCTCCCTGTGGGAGGTCCCACAGAACATGAAGCTTCCCAAAGGATCCTGGGAATCCCCTAATTTGACCAGCTTTACTAAGATCATGTCACCAGGATCAAACAGGGGTCCCACCATAAGAGTTCTCAGGGGGCATGTTCTGACCAACTCCTACTCCCAAAGGTACAAACAATGTGCTCTCAAGAGATGGGGACATGGGCTCTGGGACGCAGCAGTATCCAAGGCTGCAACCCCAGGGAAAGTTAGCGTAAGCAGCTCTTAAAGGTCCACAAGCCTGTGCTTTGCCTAGCTACTCCCAGTGCAGTTTTGCCACCACTGAAAACCTCACTGAAGTGCCAAAAGGAAAGAAGTCTCCTACCACTACTTCTTAGAAGATCTCAGAAAAGAAAGCAATTAGAATAAATGGAAAAAAGAACTATCTTTCTTCTTAGGGTTCCTTTATGACCACTCTGACTTAGAAACTGGCTCATGGAAACAACAAAATCAGGGGAACATGACTGAGGAAGATATAGGCTGTTTGTATTTTTATTCTGTTGGATGTCCTCGGCAATCATGTCTGGGGGCGGGGGGTGTCTCCGTCTCAGATCATAAGCATCTAAAAATGTGTGAGTGAGTGTGTGTGGGGGGGAACCAGATGGATAAATTGTTAAGCACTTAGCGGAGACACAGGACTTGACTCCTGTGTCCATGGAACCAACATTTACAAAGCATCTCCTCCCTCAGGTCAGTCACAAATGGTGGCCTTGGTCTATAGCACTGAGCAAGACAGATATGGTCCCTAATCACACACAACAGAGAACCCAGCTGCTTAATGCTGTCCTGATGCCAAAGGCCTTTCAAATGAATACGCAGGTACATGAGAGAAAAGAATCATGTGGTTATTGTGGAACAAACACCAATGTGAATTCAAATGTTTTAAGAAAATACAAAGGAGCAGGATTTAAGAGACAGAGAATATGATACGTTTTTCTCGAGTATGCCAAATTACAATTATGATGATTGGGTTCATTGTTGTGGGTAAGCTATGATACCAGCTCTATGCCCCAGTTCTGCTCTCAGGAAGTAGAGGGAATACTCTAGAACACTCCCAGGGCAGAATTCCAAAACCAGTCAATTCCAACTAAACAACGACAACAGGTAGATGAGAAAGTAATTCCAAAGACTAAGTATGTCCATAATAAAGACACCATTGGGATGCAATCAGCATAATCTCCAGATGTTGGGGAAATCACAAGACAAACAACCTGGTTTCTTCAATGAATGAACTGCAGGAAAAGTAAAAACAAACAAATGGAAAGAGGAGAGAGAGAGAAGAAACAGCCAACTGAAAATGATGAGAAATATATAAACCACTTGCAGGTATGGACTTTACTTGGATGCTGATTCAAATAATCAGTGGAGGGAACATGAGACTATTGGGGAGGTCTGAATAATGCTGATGATAATAAAAAGTCACTAATTTTTTAAGCACGTTAATAGTATCATGGTTGCTTTTTTAAAGCAGCCATCCCTCATAAAAAAAATACTTATTGAAATATTTATTGATGAAATGATATGACACCAGGGGTTTGCTTCAAAATAATCGCAAAGGGGATAGGGTGGGGGGGTGTGACAATGGGTGGAGGTAAAGATGAAGCAAGACCAGTTAGATGTCCACTGTGGAGGAGAGCTAATGAACACAAGGCAGTTCATTTTTTCTCTCTACTTTTATACATGTTTAAAATTTTCTAGAGGGCCTCCCCTGGTGGCACAGGCGGTTGAGTGCCATGCTGTGAAGCTGTCTACAGCCTCTGCAGCGCCTTTCGATCCCAGCCTGCTGGCGAGAATCCCACATGGTGCAGCAGACCTCTCCTGTCGCACCCGCTGCTTCCCTCAGCAGTGTATTTTGTCAGTCTGCCTGTTCTGTTCCCCGTTCTGTCTCTGGTGAATCCTCTCACCCTCCTGCACATCTGGCCTGTATCCCGGTTCTTGTATAAATAAATAAATCTTTTTTAAAAAATAAATAAATAAGATTTTCTAGAGTAAAAAGTTCAAAAGCAAATCAATATGGTTTCGGTCCTTGATTTCCAAAATAAGTTCCTGACCACACTCAACAGTCCTGTCTCTGACTTCTGAGAACAGCCTGAATCAAGCCCCATGAAGGACTTAACATTCCACCCAGTCATGGCAAGGGCGTGGGGCATCAGTGTGCGAGAAGGAATGGAAAGAATGTAAGCAGGGGAGTATGCACTTACCTACAGCAGACAGTGCAACGGTAGGTTTCCTTGTGTCTCTGAAATATAAACATCAGAAATCAAATGCCAATTCACATGCCAGGTGCACCTGGTACTTCCCCCTCTGTACACCTCTTCACTTCCCTTCCAGGTAGGTGGAGTTCCATGGGAATGTGAGGACTTTGAAAAGAAGTATAGAGAAAAACCTATCTACCTCCAGGCAAATGAAGTTCCTCTGGCCCTTCAATTGGGCATGAATTTCAAATCATACCATTGTATCCACAAAATACAAACAACAAGATTCAGCACGGCCTGAGGGACTCTGAAGTAGGGGAGGGAGGGCCACAAGAATGCCTTCTGGGGCCTCCCCGGTGGCGCAGCGGTTGAGCACTGGGTTGCGAAGCTGCCCGCGGCCTCTGCGGTGCCGGTTCGATCCCCGGCTGCTCCCTGGCCACTGGAGGAGGGTCCCACATGGCGCGCAGACCTCTCCTGCCGCCCGCTGCTCCCCTCAGCAGTGTACTTCGGTCCTTCTGCCTGTTCTGCTCCCCGCTCTGACTCTGGTGAATTCTCTCACCCTCCCGCGCTTCTGACTGCACCCAGTGCTTGTATAAACAAAACAAACAAACAAACCAGCAAACAAATAAATAAAGCATGCCTCTATCAAAAAATAAATAAATAAATAAATAAATAAATAAATAAAAGAATGCCTTCTGGTGTTATTTCTCCTGGTGGCAAGGAGGGTTCAGTGACAGAAGTGTAACTCTGCAAGAACTTTCCCATCAGCTTTCAAATGTGAGGTAAAAGGACCCTCTGAATGTTCAAGAGCTAAGAGGTGGAAGCAACATAAGTGTCCACAACAGATGTTCAGATAAACAAAATAATACAGTCACATAGGATAGAATGTGATCAGGCTACAGGAAGGAAGTCCTGTCATGTGCTACAACATGCCTGAACCACAAGGACTTGAGGCTGAGTCAAGTATGCCAGTCACAAAAAGACAAATAAGTAGGTGTCACACAAGATATCTGAAGTCATCACACTCATAGAAATTAAAAAGTAGAATGGAGATTCCAGGGGCTGGGAAAGGAGAATGGTGAGTTGAGTCATGGGTACCAAGTTCTGTGGTAAGACAATGGGAATGTACTTAACGTTACTGACTGCACAGATAAAAATTAATGGTGGGAGCCTCCCTGGTGGCGCAAGGGGTTAAGTCACAGCACTATGAAGCTATCCGCAGCCACAGCAGCAGAGTTTGATCGCTGGCCAGTGAGGTGACCCATATGGCGCAGCAGACCTTTCCTATCTCACCCACTGCTCCCCTCAGCAGTGTATTTTTCAGTCAGTCTGCGTGTTCTGTTCCTCACTCTCTCTCTGATGAATCCTCTCACCCTCCCACACCTCAGGCCTACAACCCAGTTCTTGTATGCATAAATAAATAAATCTTTTTTATTTATATGTATATTTAATTTTATATATTTTTTACATCATTTTTCATTTTTGTACAATGTATGCATTTTCATCTTGGCTATAGTCCCCGTAAAATTCCCACCACTCTTGTTTTGATCCTACTCCCTTCTCCCCAACCCCTGTAGTGTGGCTCTGGTTTACAGTTGCCTATTGATTTTGATTTTTACTTTATAAATAAATAAATCTTTAAAAAAATTAATGATGGGCCTCCCCGGTGGTGCAGTGGTTGAGCGCTGGGTTGCGAAGCTGCCCGCAGCCTCTGCAGCGCTGGTTCGATACCCGGCTGCTCCCCAGCCACCGGAGGAGGGTCCCACATGGCGCGCAGACCTCTCCTGCCACCCGCTGCTCCCCTCAACAGTGTACTTCTGTCCTTCTGCCTGCTTTGCTCCCAGCTCTGGCTCTGGTGAGTTCTCTCACCCTCCAGTGCTTCTGACTGTATCCAGTGCTTGTATAAATAAATAAATAAATCTTAAAAAAAAAAAAAATATGGGGGGGCGGAGCAACATGGCGGCGAGGAGACGCTGCGAGTAAGATCTCCCATTAAAAAAAGTGAATAGGGAGGAAAAGCGGCAGGTCCCAGTGAGAACTGGGACACGGAAAATAAACGGTGACTCCAGCAAACTACCCGAAGAAGAAAGTGGCCATAAAAGAGGACTAGAAGGGAGGGAAGCGCAGAACCCTGCTCCCCTCCCCCGCCCACAGAGGCGGCACTCTCCGACCCGCAGAGAGGAGGAAAACAACAAACTAAAACGACCCACAAGAACAAAGGACGCAGCAAGCGGGACTGTGAGTGGAAAGGAACTATTGCAGCCACCACACCCCGTGAACGGGAGCTGTGGAGAACCCTGCAGGATCCGCCGCGGAGGTGAGCTCCGGGCGCCATTGAAGAGAGACCCCGCCCAGGAGGAGACCAGCACCAGCACACAGCCCCAGCCGACAGGTAAGCCTGCGCGGAAAGCGGCGCACTGGAAAAGCAGGCGCGGATCGCGGTCAGGATTGCGCGGAAAGCGGCGCGGATCGCACTGAAAAGCAGTGCGGTTGAAAAGCAAACGCAGATCCAGATCGGATCGCAGCTGCCCAGGTCCCCGCGCCTGCGACCTAGGCTTGCGGGGAGACGCGCGGGGAGGCCCTCCCTGAGTGAGCAGGAACCAGGCGGCCAGGCACAGGAGCGGGATTCAAAAGGCGCCATTCCCGCGCCACTGATCTGGGCTACAGCCCGAGTCCTGGAACTGAGGGCTTTGGAACTGAGACCCGGGGCACGAAATTAGGGGCGTGGGTTCCCCACGACGGTGGAGCACAAGGCAGACACAGCACCCCAAAGCCGTTGAGGTGTACCCTACCATCCCCGCTCTGCTCCCTGTCCCACGGGGTGGAAAATCAGCTCCCCAAGGGCTCTAGGAGAGATCTCTGGCGCCACCTAGCGACTTGAAGCCAGCACAGGCTCCTGAAGGAGCTAGTGGCCAGCTGGGGAGTTAGCCCACGCCGGGCCCCTTCCGAACAAGTAGTCTGAGCCCACAGGGAGAGCGAGCACCCACAGCCGGGGCAGACCAAGCGCGCAGAAGAGTGTGCCTGAGACCGGACGCGCAGGGAGTGTGTCCCACATCACCATTATAGAATAGGGACATTTCTTCAGTAAAGACTACCTGCAGAAGGCTTCCTCAGGAGCCAGAGGTGAGCGGGGGAAGTTCGCCCACGCCAGACCCCCTCTGGCCTGCAGTCCAAGCCCAGAGGGGGAGCAGGAACCCACCGCCGGGGCAGACCAGGCGCACAGGGGAGTGTGTCCCCACATCGGCACTTAGAACAGGGACCTTTCTCCAGTAAAGACTGCTTGAAACTGACAGATGACTCCTGGAGGAACCAGAGGGGAGCAGAGAAGCCCACCCAAGATGCCGGCCAGTCCCAACAACACAGTGTCCCAACGCATACGGCAAATTAGAAAACAGACAGTAGGGAGGAGAAGAACCACACGCAACCTAGCAACTCTCCAGAGAAAAAGCACACCACAAAAAGAAAAACAGCCCCCAGATTGCAACGACAGTAACTTGGAAGAACTTCTGAGCCTTCCAGAAAGAGAATTTAAAATTGCCGTGATTAAAAAACTGACAGAAGTCATAAAGGAAAACAATGATAAGGGAAAAATAATCAACGATCAGAAGAATGAAATTGAGTCCCTAAAGAGGGAAGTAAAAGAAATGCAGGAGATCAAAGAATTAATGGAAGAACTAAAGAATTCTGGGAAAAGCAATGAAAGCAGAATTGATGAAATGGAAGAACGAATAAGTACTCTTGAAGACACAGAAATAAAAAGAACCAAAACAGAAAAGGAAAGAGAAGTATGAAGGAAAAAGAATGAAGAAAGACTTCGGGAACTATCTGACTCCATGAGGAAAGGAAATATAAGAGTTATAGGAATACCAGAAGGAGAGGAGAGAGAAGTAGGAACAGAGAAAATATTCAAAGAGATAATTGAAGAGAACTTCCCAAATGTGAAGGAGGAGCTGAAAATTGATATACAAGAAGCAAGAAGAACACCAAACTTCCACGACGAAAGGAAAAATACAGCAAGACACATAATAGTAAAGCTCCCAAGAATCCAGGACAAGGAAAAAATAATGAAGCTGGCAAGAGGGAAGAAACAGATAACATTCAAAGGAAAGCCAATCAGGCTGACATCAGACTTCTCCGAAGAAACACTACGGGCAAGGAGAGAGTGGAGGGACATAGTCAACAGACTCCAAGAAAACAGATGCCAACCAAGAATACTCTATCCCGCAAAGCTCTCCTTCCTCTTTGAAGAAAGAATATGGACTTTCCCAGACAAACAGAAACTCCGGAATTTCATTGCAACTAAACCCCCACTCCAAAAAATACTACAAGGAGTCCTAAAGCCAGAACCTCAGAGGGACGAATAACAATGAAAGAAGGCCAAAAAAAAAAAAAAAAAGTTATTAAAAGAATAAATAAATAAAATCAAAGGAAAGACAAACACAATGGCAAATACAGATGTTAACATATCAATATTAACTCTAAATGTAAATGGACTAAACTCTTCAATAAAAAGACACAGAGTTGCAGCCTGGATTAAGAAACAAAACCCAACCTTTTGCTGTCTCCAGGAAACACATTTAGCTACAAAAGATAAAAATAGGCTCAAAGTTAAAGGATGGAAAACAATCCTACAAGCAAATGGACCAAAAAAGAAAGCAGGAACAGCTATACTTATATCAGATAAAACAGATTTCAAACTCAAAAAGATAAAAAGAGACCCCAATGGTCACTACATTATGATCAAGGGGACAATACTTCAAGAAGAAATAACACTCATTAACATATACTCACCAAACGAAGGAGCACCAAAATATATCAGACAACTGTTGTCCTCTCTGAAAACAGACATCAGAGAAAACACGTACGTAGTGGGAGACTTCAACACACCACTATCAACAATGGATAGATCAACAAGACAAAAAATAAGTAAAGAAACCAAAGCTCTAAATAAGGACCTAGAGCAATTGGGCTTAACAGACATCTATAGAACACTAAACCCCAAAAAAACGGAGTACACATTTTTCTCAAGCGCACACGGATCATTCTCCAGGATTGATCACATACTGGGGCACAAGACAAACATCAACCGATACACCAAGATTGAAATCATATCAACCATCTTTTCTGACCATGAAGGCATCAAACTAGAAATAAACCATAAAAAGAAGGCAAGGAACTTTCCTACCTCATGGAGATTAAAAACCACACTACTGGAAGACCACTGGACTAATGAGGAGATGAAAGAAGAAATTAAAAAATTTTTTGAATTGAACGACAAGGAGGACACCAATATCCTAAATGTATGGGATGCAGCAAAAGCAGTAATAAGAGGAAAATATATAGCAATAGAAGCTCACATCAAGAAACAAGAAAGAACTCAAAGAAACAGCCTAATCTCGAAGCTCAAAGATCTAGAAAAAGAACAACAAAAAAACCCCAAAACCAGTAGAAGAAAAGAAATAATAAAAACCAAAGCAGAAATAAATGAAATTGAAACTAAAAAAACAATCCAAAAGATCAATGAAACCAAGAGCTGGTTCTTTGAAAAAATCAATAAAATAGACAAACCCCTAGCCAGGCTCACAAAGGAAAAAAGGGAGAAAGCACAAATAAACAGGATCATCAATGAAAGAGGAGAAATCACAACGGACACAGCAGAAATCAAAAGAATAATCAGTAACTACTATGAACAGTTATATGGAAACAAGTTTAACAATCTAGAGGAGATGGACAAATTCCTACAACTCTACAATCACCCAAAGCTAGACAAAGAAGAAATAGAACACCTAAACAGACCAATTACAATTAGCGAAATTGAAATGGTAATCAAAAACCTCCCCAAAAACAAAAGCCCAGGACCTGATGGATTTACAAATGAATTCTACCAAACATTCAGAGACGAATTAGTGCCTATCCTTCACAAACTCTTCCAAAAAATTGATAAGGAAGGGACAATACCAAACACGTTCTATGAAGCCAACATTATACTAATACCAAAACCGAACAAGGACAACACAAAAAAGGAAAACTACAGGCCAATCTCCCTAATGAACACTGATGCAAAAATCCTCAATAAAATTTTAGCTATCAGAATCCAACAATGTATCCATAAGATAATTCACCACGACCAAGTAGGATTCATTCCAGGGACACAAGGATGGTTTAACATCCGAAAATCAATCAACGTTATCCAACACATCAACAAAAAGAAATATAAAAACCATATGATAATATCAATAGATGCTGAGAAAGCTTTCGACAAAGTGCAACACCCATTCATGATAAAAGCCCTTGAAATTCTTGGGATACAAGGAACATACCTTAACATCATA
Organism: Talpa occidentalis; assembly: GCF_014898055.3. Lineage (NCBI taxonomy): Eukaryota > Metazoa > Chordata > Mammalia > Eulipotyphla > Talpidae > Talpa > Talpa occidentalis. Next base: position 12,163,631 of record NW_023601754.1, read on the forward strand.
AAGGCCATCTATGACAAGCCAACAGCCAGTATCATTGTCAATGGTGAAAAGCTGAAAGCAATTCCATTAAGATCTGGAACAAGACAAGGATGTCCACTCTCACCACTGCTTTTCAATATAATACTGGAAGTCCTAGCCAGGGCAATAAGACAAGAGAAAGACATCCAAGGAATCCAAATAGGAAAAAAAGAAGTCAAACTATCACTATTTGCAGACGATATGATATTATACATAGAGAACCCCAAAAACTCCACAGAAAAGCTAATTCAACTCATCAATCAGTTCAGTAAAGTGGCAGGATACAAAATCAACACGCAAAAGTCAGTAGCCTTCCTATACACAAACAATAAATCTAAAGAAGAAGAAATCAAAAAAAACATCCCTTTCGTTATTGAAACAAAAAAAATCAAATATTTGGGAATAAATCTAACAAAAGAGGTAAAGGACCTATACAAAGAAAACTATAAAACACTGTTAAAAGAAATAGAAGAAGACACAAAGAAATGGAGAGATATCCCCTGCTCATGGATTGGAAGAATAAACATTATTAAAATGGCCATCCTTCCAAAAGCAATATACAGATTCAATGCTATTCCAATCAAAATTTCAATGTCATTCTTCAAAGAAATAGAACAAATATTGATGAAATTCATATGGAATCACAAAAAACCCCGAATAGCCAAAGCTCTCCTGAAAAAAAAAGAAGGGAATGGAGGCATCACACTCCCAGACTTCAAACTATACTACAAAGCCATAATCATCAAAACTGCATGGTATTGGAACAAGAACAGACATACAGACCAATGGAATCGAATAGAAAATCCAGAAATAAACCCACAGATTTATGGTCAACTAATCTTTGACAAAGGAGCAAAGACTATGCATTGGAGCAAAGAAAGTTTGTTCAATAAATGGTGCTGGGAAAACTGGGTCGCTACATGCAAAAGAATGAAGCTTGACCACTACCTCACACCATACACAAAAATCAACTCAAAATGGATTAAAGAATTAGACATAAGACCTGAAACCATAAAATATATAGAAGGAAATATAGGCGAAACACTACGTGATTTGCACATCAAAGACATCTTTACAGACACATCACCCAAAGCAGTGATAGTGAAGGCGAAGATAAACAGCTGGGACTACATCAAATTAAAGAGCTTCTGCACAGCAAAAGAGACAATAACAAACACAAAGAGAAACCCCACCAACTGGGAGAACATTTTTGCACCCAACACTAATGATAAAGGACTGATCACAAAAATCTGCAAAGAGCTGATGAGACTCAACAACAACAAAGAAAATAATCCAGTCAAAAAATGGGCAGAAGAGCTAAAAAGAAACTTCTCTGAAGAGGAATTGCAAATGGCCAGCAGGCATATGAAAAAATGTTCAACATCACTTGTCATCAGGGAAATGCAAATCAAAACTACCATGAGATACCATCTTACACCAGTGAGAATGGCACATATTAAAAAAACTAGCAACAACAAATGTTGGCGAGGGTGTGGAGAAAAAGGAACTCTTCTGCACTGTTGGTGGGAGTGCAAACTGGTCCAACCACTGTGGAAAGCTGTGTGGAGATTTCTGGACCTACTAAACATAGAGCTTCCATATGATCCAGCAATTCCACTCCTAGGTATTTACCCAAAGGACACAGAAACATCAATTCCAAAGAACACCTGCACCCCTATGTTTATAGCAGCACTGTTTACAATAGCTAAGCTTTGGAAACAACCCAAATGCCCAAAATAGATGACTGGATCAAGAAGATGTGGTACATATATACCATGGAATATTACTCAGCATTCAAAAAAGATAAACACATGCAATTTGCAGCAACATGGATGGCGCTGGAAGGGATCATGCTCAGCGAAATAAGCCAAAAAGAAAAAGAAAAATACCGGATGGTCTCACTCATAGCAGGAATCTAGAAAACTTAAATAAGGGACCAGGAAAATGAATAACTATAAGAAAGTGAAAATCAAAATCAACAAAAAACTATGAACCAGAGACACTTTTAGGGGGGCAGGGGCGGGAGGGGAGGGATTGGGGTCAGAATGGGGGGCTGCAATTGTATGGGGAATATAACAATAAAATTTATAAAAATAAATAAATAAATAAAAATAAAAAAAATTAATGATGGTTAAATTTTGTTTTCTGTTTGGTAATCACAAATTAAAATAAACGACTCCTGGATGTAACAGAGACTCTTGGAGAAAGAAGCACAAATGGTAATAATAGACCCAGGGGGCATCTACTGCTAGGAGGGATAGACTTGGTAAATCTGCAGCCCCAGCTGTTATCTAGAAATCCTGAGAAGCAACCACCAATGTCTTTTAACTCTTAAATCATGAAACAATAGTTTCATGTAAATAATGGGTACTCTAACCTTGGTCCATAGTTCCCTGGGGTTTTGTTTGCTTGGTTAAGATCTTCTCTCTCCCATTTTCCCTGGCTTTGGGCTCTCCAACACTGCCTTTGGACTGACCTCCTCTGAGGTGCCCTCTGTGTGGCAGAAATGAGCACCCTTACTCCCTGAGTCCTTTTTGCCGTGTGGCTCTGCCTGTCCTTTGTGCATTGTCCACCTTCCAGTGTGAAACATCACAGGGTCACTAAGTCACTGCCTCTGGGGAGTAGCAGAGCCAGGTGAGGAGAGGGTGGACCATGCAGGGGACTCCACATGACAGGGTCACCTCTAACCCAGCTCCAGTGGGTCACCTCTAACTATTAGCTCTAATGACAGGGATAGAGTAAAAGATATTTGTCAGGAACATGTGGTGCAGGCCTCTACTTTTTACTCCCAGAAGAGCAATCCCAGGAGGCAGTCAACAGGCCCTTTTACAGAAAGGGAAGTAAAGACTCACAGAGAGCAGGAGCTGAGCAGCTGTGTCTGGTGGCCTCCCTGTGGTACCAAGTGTGTGTCTGCACCATCAACTACCCCATAGTCACTCGCCACCTCAGTAAACTCCAGTCTGACTTTCACATGCCTGCAGCTGTGTTTCTTTGCCAGAGGGACTTCCCTAACTGATTAAGGTCATTTTGTCAACCTTTTGAGAGGACTAAAGTGACAGGGAATTAAGGCCCCTGGGGGCAGCCTTCAACCACTGACTGACTGGACAGCACCCTAGCCTTGTGGGAGTGGGTACCTCCAAGGAGGGAGTTTAACCCTGGTGCCCCAGTATTCCTGGTAAGATCAAATCAAGCTCCACCTGTTCGCAGTAGTACCTAGATGGCTAAATATGCTGTCTATTTGTGGCCTTCCTGAAGTTCTCCCTTCTCCATTCTCCTTCCAGAGTTTCTTTCATCTCCTAAATCATGCATCTGCAGATATCCCTGGTTCACGTTTGCATCTGGGGGAAACCAAACTAAGACATTTAATCTCTAAAAATGAAGGTCCCAGAATTCCCATAATAAAATCCTAAAGCCTCTTAATTGTTCTTACTTGATGTCCCAAATGTAGATGTAGGTGTCCACAGAGCTGGTGACCAGAAGATCTGGCTCAAACACTGCCCAGTCCAAGTCACTGGAATAGAAGAAATAAACAGAACAACAATGAGGGAAAAAAGTGAGAATCCAGTTTCAAAGCACTAGCAGGTTTAGTCTCTATTGGCTCCAGAAAGTCACCATAATGGGCCTCTCAAAACATGTTAGGCTGGAAATCTCCCAAGCTCTTTGAGAGTGAATAAAACTAACTGAACCCTAAAGGCAACTTTCAGGTCCTCCTGAGTTTTCAACTTAAAACTCTCACTAAACAGAAAAAACACATAAAGCAATCTGTGACTTATCATTTTCTAAATCAGACTCAAGTACAGGTACCTGGAGCAAATCCAACATCACTTAAAGCAGTGCATCACTTCCCAGGGCTGCCTCACCACTTCTGCACTCAATGCTGATACTTCCCAGAACAAATTTTATCCCCAGAAACAAAGACCCAGTGAAAGGGTGTATCAAGGAACATTCCAGAAGCCAACTGGAGGCCATGAGTGGGCAGGAGCTATGCATCTGGATAATGGTCTGGGACACAGGAGTTGCTAAGAAAGAGTATAGGGCTGCACCCTGTTGTCCCTCTCCCGTGTACCCCTGTGAGCTGAGGGGTTCTACTGGCCTAACTGTCTCCCTCCTGCAGCACAAATCAACACTAGTCTTTCCTCTGGCCCTGACTGTATCTATCCACGTGTCTTCAGCTACACGGATGCTGGTTGTTCTTCACTGGGAAAGCTGTCACCTCACTGGCCACTAATGACCTCACAGCACAGTCACTTGGAGACAAGGTAACACCAAGGATCAAACCAAGGGGTGGGGAATGGTATCTTCATTTTATGCTCTGGGGGGCATAAAGGCATGTCAGGCCTGGGAGCTGAGAAGCAACACTGTGCCTACCTGATAACACGAGTATGGCCTTGTAAGGTTGTGCCAACTTCCCCACTGCCGTCTTTCCACTTATACAGGTCTACCCGCTGGTTACTCTGGAAAAAAAAAAAAAAAAAACCAAGGGAAAGGAAGCAACAGGCAGGACATCAGACCATCTGCTCCTTCCCCAATTTGTTTAAGGTCAAATAGGGGAAGTCAACTTTTGCCTGGCAAAATCCTATATGTTAAGCTTCCTTAAAAAGCTATCAATGAGGCCTCCCCAGTGGCACAGCGGGTTGAGCACAGCACCTTGAGACTGTCTGCAGCCTCTGCAGCGCGGGTTGGATTCCCAGCCGGCCAGGGAGATTCCCACATGGTGGGGCAGACCTTTTGGTCTCGCCCGCTGATCCCCTCAGCAGTGCTTTTGGTCCGTCTGCCTATTTTGCTCCCCGCTCTGTCTCTGGTGAATCCTCTCTCCCTCCTGTGCCTCTGGCCTGTACCCCACATATTGTATAAATTAAAATAAAAAAAAATCTTAAAAAAAAAAGAAAACAATCAAGGATCAAAAAAATGAGGAAAAATCCTTTAAAAAAAAAAAAAGCCAGAGAATAACTATAAGAAAGAAAAAATGAAAATCAACAAACAACTATGAACCAGAGACACACTATGGGGGGGTGGGGGGGCGGGGAAAGGAGGGACTGGGGTCAAAATAAGGGGATTGCAATTGTATGGGAAATATAAAAATAATTTTTTTTTTAAAATTCAGAAAAGAAAAAAAAAAGCCATCAATGGTAACTAAAATCAACATTTGAGCCAACCTCAGCTCAGGTCGTAGGACTCAAAATTTCAAAATGGGAGCCATCTTGAGCAGGTACAGTTAAGGGTTTCAATGACGACCCCAACCACTACAGGAACCTCTTTCCCTCTGAAAGGCATACTCCCATTTCTCAGGCTCCTGTTACCACAGATGTCTGCAGCTCACCCGCACCACGATCAGATGCCTAGAGTCCACCTACACATAGATGAACTTTAAAAATACAGAAGCACGAGAAAGAAAACAAAGCCACCAACATAAAGGTGTATTAGGAAGCAAAATTACACAGACTCCTTGAAATCCGTCTATACCAAATTTCTTTAAGAGTTAAGCAAAAAGGTACAGGGAAAATAGGTCAGAAGAAACCGCAACTATAAGAGGAAAGGGGAAGAAGAAAAACACTTCATCAGGAAAGACTCCCCAAGAAGGGTATCATGAGTTAATAAAACATAAGGAAACTGAATAAGGACTTCTGATGGATATGCAATAATTTCTGATCTGATGTATATACACCAAACTGGTTTTCATTTTAGTTCAGAGACAGAGAGATGTATAAAGTTCTGAGATTTTTATCCAGAAATGCTGTTTTTCAATTCTAAATAGGCAGGGTTCCTGTGAAAAGATTAGGATTCAAAATAGCTTACAATGGGAAAAGGAGTGAAAGAAAAGTTCCCTCATCTTACAATAACATCCCTTGTTGTCATAGAGGGTCTGCTAGTGCCAGTCTATGTGATTGGCACTTTAAAAAACCTGACTTCAATCTCTCCAGCACTGCACACTGGGGGTTATCACCCACATTATAGATGAGGCAGCAGAGGCTCAGAAAATTGGGGGGTTTGTTGTGACAAATCACAAATCAGTGTTAAAACTAGGTCTTGAACTCAGATTTGCCTAACTCCAAAGCTTTTTCTCCTGAAAAGATTGCTTTCCAACCAAAAGCAATAAAAGGGGAAAATAAATCAATAAATTGAAAATCTTAGCTTTTATGTATCAAAGGACATTATCAAGAGAGTGAAAAGACAATCCACAGAATTGGAGGAAAAAAATTTCAAATCATATATTTGACAATGATCTAGTATCAACAATATGTAAGTAACTCTTACAATAATAAAAAGACAAACAACCCAATTCATAACTGGGCAAAGGGCTTAAAAAGGCATTTCTCGGGCCTCCCAGGTGGCGCAGCGGTTGAGCGCTGGGTTGCGAAGCTGCCCGCGGCTGCACCGCCGGTTCGATCCCCGGCTGCTCCCCGGCCACCAGAGGAGGATCCCACATGGCGCGCAGACCTCTCCTGCCGCCCGCTGCTCCCCTCAGCAGTGTACTTCGGTCCTTCTGCCTGCTCTGCTCCCCGCTCTGGCTCTGGTGAATTCTCTCACCCTCCCGCGCTTCTGACTGTACCCAGTGCATGTATAAACAAAACAAACAAACAAAATAAATAAATAAATGAAAAACATGCCTCTATAAAAAAAAAAAAAAAAAAAAAGGCATTTCTCAAAAAAAAGGGTATATATAAACAGCCTAGAGGTACATGAAAAGAAGCTAGATATTATTAGTCATTAGGGAAATACAAATCAAAACCATAGTGAGTGAGATACTGTTCCATATGCTCTAGGATAGCCACAATAAAGAAATTTTAAAAAATCAAACAAGATATAAAAAAATTGGAACCCTCATGCATTGCTGGTAGAATTATAAAAACAGTTTAGTCACTATAGAAAACAGCTGGTAGTTCACTTAAACACAGATTTACTATACACATGCCCATAATTTCACTCCTAGGAATCACGTATACCCAAAAGAACCAAAAACTAGTACTCAGCAGCCAATGCAAATATCCATCAGTGGACTGGAAAAATGTGGTATATCCATACATTAGAATATTATTTGGTCATTAAAGAGTGAAATAGTGCCCCATGTTACAAGATGGATAAAGAATTCCGACACTAGGGCCTCCCCTGGTGGCGAAGCGGTTGAGCACTGGGCTACGAGGCTCCCCGCAGCCTCTGCAGCCCAGGTTCGTTCCCCGGCTGCAGGCGAGAGTCCCACAAAAAAAAAAAAAAAAAAAAAAAAAAAGAATTCTGACACTAAAGATCACATACTCTATGATTCTGGGATAGGTAAATATCCAGGATAGGTAAATCCATATAGATAGAATACACTCTTGGTTGCCAGCAGCTGTGAGGAAGAAAAAATGAGGAGAAACTGCTTAATAGTAAGGAGTTTTACTTCAAAGTGCTAGGAATGTTTGGGAAGCAGAAAGAGGAGGTAGACGCACAACAGTGGAGATGCAATAAATGACAGTGAATTGCTCACTTCAAAATAATTAAATTTTTTTGTTTTAAGACAGTCTTCCTTGCCACTATAACAAATGCAGTGTTAATCCACTTGGGTCAAGTACTGAGAGTCCATTTAGACCCGTAGCTCCCAATTAGGGGGATTATGCTTCCAAGGGGAAATCATCTAGAAACATTTTTGGTTGTCACAATGCAGAGGAGGAGGGGCCTCCCCTGGTGGTGCAGCGGTTGAGCGCTGGGTTGCGAAGCTGCCCGCAGCCTCTGCAGCGCCGGTTCGATCCCCGGCTGCTCCCCGGCCCCCGGAGGAGGGTCCCGCATGGCGCGCAGACCTCTCCTGCCGCCCGCTGCTCCCCTCAGCAGTGTCCTTCGGTCCTTCTGCCTGCTCTGCTCCCAGTTCTGGCTCTGGTGAATTCTCTCGCCCTCCCGCGCTTCTGACTGTACCCAGTGCTTGTATAAATAAATAAATAAATGTTTAAAAAAAAATTTAAAAAAAAAAAAAAAAAAAAAAAAAAAACAATGCAGAGGAGGAGGATGCTGGCAGGATCTAGTAAGCAGGGGTCAAAGATGCTGTTAAATCTCCATAATGCACAAGACAGTCCCACCACAAAGAATTACCTGGCCTAATATGTCAATAGTGCCAAGGCTGAGAAACCCTGGGGGCTGAGGGTAAGAGAGGAACTGAAGGGCCTAGAGGCATGAGACAACAAGTTTCTTCCTAAAACACAGGGAAGAGGTGGAAAAGGGGAAGCCACACACCAACTCTTCCCCTTGTCTTTAAGAACAGTCCCCAAACCAGTTCAAGCCAGATGTCCCTGGTTAAAGTCAGATTCTATTTTAGGAACTACTGGAAAGAGAATTTTTAGTTCCTTCCAAAGCTGACAACCTGTTCTTCTTTTCACAGAAGCTTTCCTTTCAAGACTATCATTCCTGATAAGTATAACCCCAGGTAGCACTGCAAACCAGTCCCTCCCTTGGATGATAAGGAGTTCCATCAAATACTATCCTTCCGGGACAGTGCAAAAAGAGTCAACAGTTTGTATCTCTAATTGTTCTAGAACAGAAAGCTGATATAGAACATGGCTAAAGATCACCAGAGATGATCTAGCCCAGATCTGTTTTCAGTTTTGAATCCCCGGGAAAATCTACTAAAACATATGTATCTTATCTTTGGAAAAATTCACATATAGGCAGGCATATAAAATTTCAGGAGGTCATCATTCTAATGAAGCCCAATCAAGGAAGAATCACTTGCTTTGAGAAGGGTGTGTGAGATCTTTTGCTCCCTCTGAAAGCAATGAAGGTCAGTCCCAAACCAGCTTACACCATCTCTGAGTCACTGGCCAGTAACATTGCTGCTCATAAAAATGGGTTCTGGGCCTCCCCCGGTGGCACAGCGGTTGAGCTCTGGGCTGCGGAAGCTGCCCACAGCCTCTGCAACGCCAGTTCGATCGCTGGCACTGGCAAGGTCCCACTTGGCGCGCAGACCTCTCCTGCCACACCCGTTGCTCCCCTCAGCAGTGTGTTTCCTCAGTCTGCCTGTTCTGTCCCCGCTCTGTCTCTGGTGAATCCTCTCACCCTCCCGTGCTTCTGACTATACCCAGTGCTTGTATAAATAAAACAAATAAATCTTTAAAAAAAAAAAAAAAAGGTTCTCATCAACCACAGAAATGAAGGCATCTACCCATCTCCCTTGCAAAATCTAGATTCAATCCTTTAAAATATATATGTAATACAAATACATATAAATATATTTTAATCTATAATTTGCTTCTCTCTTCCTTTTAGAACAATCCACACATCTTTTCTGCCTAAGGAATGTGGGTTATATTCTTTTCTCTACATAGGACATATATCTACCAGCCCCAGATCCCACATTTAAAAAGCTTTCCCCCATGCTCCTTAAATCAGCTCACCGAAGCTGCAAAATAGTGCGCGAAGCTGTCATGAGGATTCCACTGCACAGCTCCAATGTCCCATTTGCTCTGGCGAGAGATCTTTCGGTGACCTTCGAAAGGGGCATCTAGATTAACGATGTATAGGAATCTGCGGCTAGGAGAACAACATCAATATTATAACAATATAACAGCATTAGCGTTAAGGCAGAAAAGCACATTGGGAATTGCATAGGGTTTGCAAGTAGTGCTGAAAAAAAATCCCCAGATAGACGTGACATACATCTACTCTGAAAGGCACGTAAGTGACTAGAGTAACTCAAGGTGGCTGCTAGGCAACCCTTGTGAGTGTCCACCTCCAGAGACAGTCTTCTCTGCCACATTCAGGAAAGTCTGAACTTTTCCTACCAGATTCTGCCCCAGTCCTCTCCCTCTCCCAGCCTTGTACAATTACCCCTTGAGGATTGGTCTTCCTTGCCTGCACATCACTCCCACTATGTGGTCTGCACGTCACTGCAGCATTTATCTCTTGCAGCAGAACTACTAACATTAAGGCTCTCATCATCAATGCGCTGAGAGTGTGGAGTGTGGGCTATGTCTTGAACTCTTATGTCCCACATCCCTAGGCACAGTGCTTTGCATCCATAAATATGATTTAAACATATATTTTAAAACCTAGCTAAATATCCTGTAGAAAAATCTCAAATTCCCTAGCAAGGCAACCATGCAGGGAAGGGAATAAAATTGAATATCAGGAGGGGAAATAGCGACTAAAAAAAGTCACAATTAAAATAACACATTAAGTGCCAATATTATACAAGGTACCAATCAATATAAAGGATGTGAGGATGGGGTGGCCTTTGTTCACCTATTTTCTAATGTGTGAATCAGCATCTTTGTAGCTACCAGCTGTTGATTCTTTATTAGCAAGTGCTCCAAGTCCCTGGATGTCAATGAGTAAGAGGGGCTCAGTGACGAAGGAAAAGATTACTAATCCTTGCTCATAAGAGAAAGGAAATGGAAAGTGTAAAACTCTAGCAGAAACCTTAGAAGGGACAGTTAAGAGGGAAGGAAAACATAGACAAGCGAGAGAGTCACAAAACTTCCTTCTAAGAAAGCTAATGCAGAATAAAGATCTAGAACCTCTGCTCTCCTCTGAAGGAAATATCTGTTCCCATGTCAAGGAGATTGACATCTTCCCATTAAAGGAAAAAAATCTAAGAGCTATACATACAAGGTGTATATAAACGGGATTTCAGAGACATTACAGGCAGCAGGAAGTGGACACTTCAAGATAAGCATGTCTAACTGAACATCTTCATCACCCACCAAAATAAGAGTAAAGATAAAAACATAAAAGATACAAAAACATAAAAGGCAGAATTTGTCCTCCACGAAGACAAGGAAGATAAAAGAAGAAATGAAAAGCAGGGCCTCCCCTGGTGGCGCAGTGGTTGAACGCTGGGCTGCGAAGCTGCACGCAGGCTCAGCAGCACCGGTTTGATCCCTGGCTGCCGGGCGAGGGTCCCACATGGCGCGCAGACCTCTCCTGCCGCCAGCTGCTCCCCTCAGCAGTGTACTTCGTCACTCTGCCTGTTCTGCTCTCCACTCTGGCTCCGGTGAATTCTCTCACCCTCCTGCGCTTCTGACTGTACCCAGTGCTTATATGAATAAATAAATAAATCTTTAAAAAATAAATAAATAAAAATTCTTTAAAAAAAAAAAAAAAGAAAAGAAATGAAAAGCAGAAGGACAAATGGTAATTGGCTGAGAGTAGACCAAGTCCATGCCCAAGGGTCTACGGAGGGGAAGTGAATGAGAAGTAAGCTGATTCACACTGCAGATTCCAGGATGGCTGGGGGCTGGAGGCACCATCCTACAAGCAAGAGGAGAAGAAACTACTGCGGAGAAGCCTGGGTATAGGACTAGAGGCACAGTTAAGTGTGAAGAAGTGTGTGCCCAGAATAGGCCAGGGAGGGGACCACGAGAACCTCAGGGCACTCTACATACTGAGCACCCATAACACCTGCATTTTTATTCTTCAGACAGTGAGCAGTGATGGGGGATTCTTCTCAGGAAGAAATGACCAGCCCAAGAGAGAGCAAAAGCTAGCAAATTCCGACAAAACCCCGGAATTACTAACAATGGGGAGGGATCCTTCAATGAGAGGACCTGGTTCTCACCTGATCCCACATGACAATGCCCACCAGCACCCATGTAAACAGAGACTCCAGCTATTCTTTACTATGGAGAGAGAGCCCACAAGCATCAGTCACCAGAGGAAACCTGCGAGAATTTTATGGATAAATATAGCCATATGATGCCAAGTGTATGTTATTTGTGTAACTAAAACAAGTAGTAATGGGAGAGACAGAGGACCCTCTAAGTGTCTAGCACAATGAATAAAAAAAGACACACACCAAAGCAATCACAGTAAAAACTTCACACATGCTAGAGACAAAGATAACACTAGAGACAAAGATAGGCTTTTTCAAATTTCCAAAGAGAAAAATAGGTCACGGACAAAGTCCAAAATCAGAATGGCATAGACTTCTCAATAACAACTCTGAGAAAAAGAACCCCAAATATCGATTCAATCCAACAACTGTTACATAACTATACAAGAAGGCGGGGGAAGGCCATGGATATATGTACAGGACCCACAAAGCAAAGGGAGAGTGCTAAGTCCTCAACATCTATTGTAAGAAGTTAATCTACAAAGTCTATAATGGATAAATCAAGATTAAAAAAGTATACATACACTGTTTAGAAAAATGGAGGCAATTCAAAAGAAACAGTCAGAAGAGTCTCAAATAGTTGCTTCTGGTGAATGGAAACAGGGAAAAGGTGAGGTAGGATTCTACTGTCTGACAGTATAAACTATGATGCAACTGGATATCCTCAACTTTCCATAGGTATCTCCTTAATTTTCAAAACTGCTTGGAAACTGAGTAGGAAATTAATATTGTAATATACCAAAGACCATTGAACTATATGCTTACAGTATGTGAATTAGAGCTGTTTAAAGAAAAAGAGTTATTATTATTAGCACAAGGGAGAAAGGAGACACACCAGTTTTCCTTATCTAAGCATCCAGTGTGACACAAAAAATGGTATCAATAATTGTCTCTAGAGAGAGAAGTCAGAGAAAGGAGGAAACTTACTTTCTATTGTATATCCTTCTGAATTATTGAATAATCCTTCTGCCATGTGTTTTGTTTTTAAGATAAAACATTATTTAAAGACAAAACAATGAAGCTACTAGAAAAAACAACCCTTTTTTTTTGCATAGAAGAACTGGGGTGTAGACCAGTGGTACAGGGGGTGAGAGGATTCACCAGAGACAAAGTGGGGAGCAGAACAGGCAGATTTACTAAAAATATACTGCTAAGGGGAGCAGTGGGCAAGACAGGAGAGGTCTGCTGCCCATATGTGAATTAGCTCCCTGGCCTGGGATCAAACTCAGGCCACAGGGGTGACAGCACTGAAACTTAACCCCTAGTCCACCAGGGAGGCCCAAGAAAAGAAAAAGCTTATGAGTGGGCTCATAAACAACTAAGTTAAAGAAAATACAACAGGAGTTGAGAAATAAGGACAGGATATGCATGCATATGAAATGGAAGGGGGGACACTGACCACTGGATTTTACTCTATTGGTATAAAATTAGAGTTATTACCAAATGCAGCAGCAGTGATCCTTAAATTATAAAAACTTAATATTTTTGAGCCAGAAGATACTATAGAAATTAGGTAGTTCAGTTTCTTTATGAGTAAATCAAATTCCTTCATGAGAAAACCAAAATGCCCAGGGCTCATATCCCCTCAGGCCCAGTAACTCTCTGTTAGATGATACCAGACTGCATCTGTCTGAAGATTCTGTAGTAACTAGAAAGTTGCTGTTTCAAGACTAACTTAGCAGTCACTAAAATTTTGAAAGAATTGTATTGCTTACTTGCCAGGGTAGAGATAAAAATAAATGGTAAGTAATCCCTACAAGTAACCCTGAGGTCACTAGACTCTCAGAACTAAAACCTATGATCATAATCCTTACATATAAGAGCGTTCCAGGGGGCCTCCCTGGTGGCGCAAGGGGTTAAGACACAACCTATGAAGCTGTCTGCAGCCTCTGCAGCTCGAGTTCAATCCCCAGTCAGCTAGGGAGCAACCCACGTGGTGCAGCAGACCTCTCCTGACTCGCGTGCTGCTCCCCTCAGCAGTGTACTTCGGCCAGTCTGCCTGTTCTGTTCCCCACTCTGTCTCTGGTGAATCCTCTCACCCCTCACACCTCTGGCCTATACCCCAGCTCGTGTATGCATAAATTAATACAATCTTAAAAAAAAAAAAAAAGAGCATGCCAATTTCCCAGAAGGCTCTCAATTGCAACTTATTCCCAAAAATCATGGCAGACAAACTGCAGAGTCACTTACCCAGAAAGCACTGCATGCTGCCCGAGACAGTCCACAGACATGGCAGTCGCCTATGAGGGAGAACACAGATTCAGTTCTACCAGCAAAACCAGCTCAGGTGGGAGAAGAGCAGCAGCCAGTCACCTGCTCTTCCCATGGCCCAGTTGGCAAGTATCATTGATACTCTGTAGTGGATACCTGTACCCCTTCTCATTCCCATCCAAATCTCACATGACAGAAGAGTTGTTATTGCCTTCCCCCAACACCAGGGCTGCAGACAATCAAGCTGGCATCTTCTAAACAGGGGAGACAGAAGTTCTCAAGTCCTTAGGGAATCTGACTAGCTTGGAAAACTCAAAGCTACTAAGAGTTCCTTCCAAACAAAACCTAATCCGGGACACCTCTCTCTCTCTCTCTCTCTCTCTCTCTCTCCCCCCCCACACACACACACAGACACACACACACACACACACACACACACTTTCTCTCACTCTCTCTATGCCTTTCCAAAGGGAAGGGGACTCCCCTTTCAAACCACATGCAATTGGTAATATTCAAACACCACCCTTGCTGAATCCAAGGTTAGATTCATATTCAGTTCACATGTAATGGAAATTCCTGAATTTCCATTTCCCAGGAAACCAAACTCCAAGGGAGCACCACCTTTTCAGGAGCCAGTGTCCAACTCCCTAAAGAGCACAGCCAATCAAATGAATTTGCCTTCAGGCTGAAGCATGAGGCCAATTTTGAACATGAGAGTTACAGCCCTAAATTCCCTGTTTTGGACAAGTTCACCTCCTGCTGCAGTCTCAGGGCATTATCTGAAACAGTTGGAGCCACTATTTGGTTATTATATGATCTAGGTTCTTTCCAAGAGACTAGCAAGACAAAATTCATTTTGTACATTCTGCTACACTCACAAATCACAAATGGTAAACAGAAATTCTCTTCCTCCCTCTCACTTGTCTTAATAATGGCTTCTTACACTTGTACACGCTCAAGAAACATGTCGTAGGCAATATTGAGGACAAGAAGCCACCGTGCACTCACTGAAGGCTGAAAAGTGATTATTATGCCTCCTTCATTCCACTGGAGTCGTGAGCAGAGAAAAGCCCAGCTGGAAAGGCAGTGAAACGAGATGCTATTTCCAGAACTCCTCTGTGCAATTTATAGATTAATGGTCTGAAAAAGGGTAGAATGGAACCTCCAGCCAGGTATAGCACAAACTAGAGGGTGTATGGCAGGCAGAATCCTAATATGGCCCCCATGACTCTGGTCCCAAGTGTACACATACTTTGTCCACATTATCCAAACACTGTCTAGGTACCGCTGTCAAGGGATTTGGTTGCTATAATTAAGGTCCCACATAAGTTGACCTTAAGAGAGAGAGACCTGAAACAACCTGAATGTCCATCAGCAGATGACAGCTAAACCAAATATGCCGAATACACACAATGGCACACCAGCTATGGCATGGATGGACTTTCAAAATATTATGCTAAGTGAAACACACTGCACACAAAAGGAAAAATATTGCATGATTCCAATTACATGCGGTACATGGACACAGAAAGTAGACAAAAGGTTGCCAGCGCCTGGGGAAGGATGGATGGTATGGGGCGGGGAGTTATTGTTTAATGAGGAGAGAGACTCTATTTGGGATGATGAAAGATTTCGGGGGCTGGGGATAGGTCTCACCACATCAGCCCTCCAGATGAAAATGGCGTCGACCAACACCTTGATTTCAGCTTCTGAGACACTAAACAAAGGAACCAGTCAGGCAGTGCCTGGACTTCTGACCTACAGAACTGTGAGCTAATAAATGGGTGTTGTTTCCAGCAGCTAAGCTTGTGGTACAATGATGGAATACTAATAAAGAGTGGTCTGGTGGTAATACAACAGAAGCCACGCTCTTTGACTCAGTAATTCCCTCTCTAGAACCAATCCAAAATACACACAGCTGCTTATTTTATGATCTCTGCAAGAATATTATACATTTCTATATAATGGAATATTCTGAAAGCATAAAAAAATAACAGAAAAATGAAGGAGTCAAAACTACAAATAGAGTAACATAACTCGCTATATGTCCTTATCAGAGGAAGTTATTTTTAACAAAAAAAAAACCCCACCACCAAAAAAACCCCAACACCTGACTGATGTTTCCTCACCTCTATTCCAGAAAAAAAGAGGCCAAGATTACTCTTGTGGGAGCACATGGGAGGGTCATGCGTGGCTGTCCTTAAGAGGGAATGGAGAGGGAGGAGGGTTTTAAACAGAGGAAGTGAAACTAACCAAGCGAGAGTAAAAGTTGGAGCTTGTGGGGGACAGCAGCTCCCCACCAAAGCTGATATCACCACCTTCAGGACACCAAACAGGGAAAGGCTGAGAGATACTAAATACAGACATCAGATGGTTACGCGTCATGGGACTCTTACACACAATTCCACTGCCCGAGATAAAGGGAGCCCCTGTGATGACAGAATTTCTCACTAGCCTGTGGCAAGGGGTTTGCTGGGGATTAAAGACAGTTTAGAGAAGTAAAGGAAAGTGGCGTTTTGTACCTTACCATAAACCAAAATTTCAATCTGCTACCTATGCCCAAGAATAACACTGAAGTCTATCAAAATGTTTAAATGATAGTTATTCCTATGAGTTTTAATCTTATTCCTCTAAATGAGTCTACATTTTTGTACTTTATATATCTGTTTTATTTTATAATAAAAAATACATTTTTTTCCAAAGGCATGCTGAGTCTCTTCTCACTTCATTCCTCCATGCTGGCCTGTGTTAACCTCCCAGAAGTTCCCCACTTTCTCTTCCTTTTCCATTCTAACACAAAACTTCTGAAAACCAACTTCTAATCACATCAACATACTACTCATCTATTAAATCATTTACAGCAATTCACTGCTTCGCTGCTTCTTTGTTCTGAATAGAAGAATTAAGAATAATAGAAGAATTAAGAATTAAGAATTAAGACTACTCAGTCTGGCCTCTCACTATCCTCCATGCCCAAGCCACACCCATTTGCAGCATCACCTTCTGGAAGGCTAGCAACTTTCCCAACTCTGGAGAGATGGGTGAGCTCTTCCCTGCTCCTGAAAAGTCCTCTCTTACTGTTGAACTTCATCTTCTAAGTCATAATACATACCTCCCTAGGAAATTCACCCAGAGGCCTCCAGGGGGACCTGACCTTCTTCAAGCTCCCCTCTGGCCCTGTCACAGGACTGGCTTCACTGGCTTGGTGATAGTTATTGCTGCATATCTCCCACCAGCTGGTGAACCCCTGAAGTGCAGGTTCTATTTCATTCCTCCAATAGCCCCCAATGACATGCTTTGTACACAGGTGCTCTGGAAGCATCTACTGCTTTGGAGACAGGCCAGACCAGGTCAAAGTCAGGGTCCTTCCAGCTCAATATTTGCTGCCAGCGCTCCTTGAGCTCTCAAAGAATCTTTTCAGTAGTTTGTCTCGTTAATGCTCTTTTATCATTTCTCAGCCATGAATGTATCCATACTTCCAAAATTGCTTCACTTCTTTGAGACCTCCTAAGATAATAAGCTCACTCCAGCTCATTCACTAGGAGTCTCTTCTACTAGGATGAGAAATCTGACAAACAAAATGGAGGTACCTAACCACATGCTAATGTGAAAATCCAACCATAATTGCTTTCAATCTTTGTTTTTACATACTGAAAAGTCCTCTCCCATTCAAAGGAAAACCACCTTGCAATTCAGAACTCTCTGTCGAAAGTGACATCTGTAAACTGAAGAAAACAAAGTTCTTTTTTTTTTTAAAGATTTATTTTTTATTTATTTATACAAGCACTGGGTACAGTCAGAAGCACGGGAGGGTGAGAGAATTCACCAGAGCCAGAGCGGGGAGCAGAGCAGGCAGAAGGACCGAAGTACACTGCTGAGCGGAGCAGCGGGCAGCAGGAGAGGTCTGCACGCCATGTGGGACCCTCCTCCGGTGGCCCGGGAGCAGCTGGGGATCGAACTGGCGCTGTAGAGGCTGTGGGCAGCTTCGCAACCCAGCACTCAACCGCTGCGCCACCGGGGAGGCCCTGAAGAGAACAAAGTTCTTAATGGTCCTGTTTCTTCAACTGCAGGAAGGATGCTAACCTTTGAGACAGACTTTAGGGCCACAAAACACTGCTATTTGATTTTTACTGGCCTGGAAAAAAATGCAGTTAATAATTTGGAAAAGAAAGGCTGAATGATGGTTAATAAAAACACCAGGGCAAGGAGACTAAGTAATCCTCTATACACAAAGTGCTGTTTACCTTATTTCAAAAAGCATTCTTTGTGAAGGCAGCAGTGTTCTTAAACATTTGGTTTCATCAATTCAAAGAGACCACATTTTATCCAAAAAGAATGATTCTACATGGTGTTTCCATAGACATAAAATGGAGTTCATCTGGTATAGCAGAGAGGACTTTGTGGTCAGAACTAGATTCAAAACCCTCTTGTAACTCCTCTTAGATAAACAACAATAAAAAGTGATTCAGCAGTGCTGTGATCCAGCAGTGCGGTCCTGACCTCTGACCTTTTTGAAGTTTTTATTAGTTATTTTACTTGATCTCATGGCAGCCTCAGAACTAAAGAAGACTCTTTCCTTAAACCTTTGGCTTTTGTAACATTATTTCGTCTGGAACTCCTCTGAACTTTCAACTTGGGTCACCTCTTCCTAGTCTGCCTGATCAAATCAACTCATTTCTTCCTCTCTCGGCCTTGGCGCTCAACCTCATTCAGTCCTCACCTGGTTGGGTCCACCAGCTCATCACCTGCCTGGCTCCCACCCCACCCAGGGCTATCAGTGGTCTCCAGTCTGAGTATGAGGCTTGCTTGCTCAGTACTCTTTCAGTGACTTCCCACAGCCTGCAGGATAAAGTGTGACATCCTTAGCATGATATTAAAGATCAGTTAAGATCTCTTTTCTACTCACTTCTATAGCCCATCCTAAGGGATAGGACTCTCTCAACTCCCAATTCCATTCCAATACTCCAGTCAGGATGAATTCTTTTTTTTTTTTTTTAAAGATCTATCTTATTTATTTATGCATACAAGAACTGGGGTAAATGCCAGAGGTGGGAGTGAGACAATTCACCAGAGACAAAGTGGAGAGCAGAACAGGCAGACTGACTGAAATACACTGCTGAGGGAGCAACGGGCGAGACAGGAGAGGTCTGCTGAGCCACGTGGGTCACCTACCTGGCCAGGGATCGAACTCGTGCTGCAGTGGCTGTGAATAGATAGCTTCATAGAGCTGAGACTTAACCCCTTGTGCCACCAGGGAGGCCCCAAGATGAATTCTTTATAATGGGTGATTTCTAAGCCTCCAAACTCAGGCACACACTCCCTGCCCTCTGGACCTTCATACCAGCTATTTACTCCACCTGAAGACACCTCTCTTCATTCTTCCCCTGTCCTTCAGAATTCAGGCTCCTCTAAGAAAGTACCTCTCAACCATCCTCTCTGGCACACAGCCAGTGAGAGTCAACTGTGCTTCCCCCAAGGTTTATCTTCATAAAGCACTTATGATACTTCACAATAATTGTCAATTTACTAATGTCTCCTACATTAGATTGCAATTCCTTGAGAGTAAAAATCAAATTCACTAGCCCAAAGCCTGCTACATGGTATATGCTCAAAAAATGCTAGCTATTTTAGATGATAAAGGTCTTAAAAGCTTTTGCTCTACAAAAACCTGTACATGAAAGTTCATGACAATAAACAAAATAAATGAAAACAACTGAAATAAGTATCCAACAACTGGTGACTGGATAAATAAAAGTGGTATATCCATACAATGGAATATTTTTCCACCACAAAAAAGGAATGAAATTCTGATACATGCTACAGCTGGATGGACCTTGTAAACAACTAAGTGAAAGAAGTCAGTCCAAGTTCACATATTGTATGATTCCATGTCTATGAAATGTTCAGAATAAGCATCTACAGAGACAGTAGATTGGAGGCTGTTGCGTTGGGCTGGAGGGATCAGGAAATTGGGGGTGATGACTAAAGGGTACAGGGCTCTTTCCTGAGCCCATGAATGTGTTCTAAAATTGATTACAGTGACGGATGCACACTCTAAATGTACTATCTGAATTGCGCACACTTTAAAAAATGAATCGTATGATAAATGAACTATAGTTCAATAAAATTGTTACCAAAAAAAGCATATTTTCATCTTTTAAAAATAACAAGTGTAATACTGTATATTAGTCAAATGACACTGAATTTGGAGATGGAGTGCATGACAAATCCATTTTAGATTTATAGTTAAGTTTTGGTACAAACACAATGGTTCTGTTAGAAACTTGATCTTTCTGGGAAGATTTCAGAATTTAACTTCATAGGACTATCTTTCTACCCTGATTCAAAGCCTTTCTAAACAGACTTCTTAGAACAAAACAGGCTATCTTAGAACAAAACCTAGGGTTTGGTTGGGATTAGAAAAAGAATTAGTGCTTCCTCTTTTAACCCCAACTCAATTAAAAAGAGCTGTTTCTAAAAAAAATGAAGCACTTTGCCTGCTCATCCTTGCAAATGATGCAAAGTGGAAACATCCAATCAATGCAAATCAAAGCACAGACAGTTCCCCAACATCAGTTTGTCACAGGCCTAAACAAAAGACCATAATGAGGGCATTATCAGATTTCAAAGAATAAAACCTCAAACTGAAACCCACTGATTTAGAGGATCAGACCATTTCAAATGACAAGATCCAATCTCTTTAAGCCAGACACTGATACTTTTGCCATGGTTGCTTTTGAACCCACTCTTGTCTAGATAACAAGAGGTTACCTGTCCAGGGTTCTGTTCACACACTCAGCACAATGGGTGTTTCACAGGAAGACTCACTCTTTAAAATGAGAACATCCTCACTTCCCCACAAACTGAAATGGCACAAATTGGGTATCATGAGGAAAATCAACTCATCTTTCTGACTCTTGGGTTCCTCCTCTGTAAAGTAAGAGAATAGATGAGATATCTTCCAAAGGGCCTCTCAGCAACATGAGTCCATGCTGTCGTCAAGTTTGCAGCCTCCTTAGACAAATTATTCAATATACTTGAATAATTATATTCAAAATAATAACATGTATCAAGCGTATGTTGATCACTGTGCTAAGAGCTCTATGTTGATTATCTCATTCATTTAACCTGCACAGCAACTCTATAAGGTAGTATGCAGAAAAGAATTAACATAGCAAGCATGCGGCTGCTAACTTGAGAAAGGTTGGCCAGCAAGAGTGACTCTTGGCTAGGTGCTGGGAATAGGGATGGGACAGGGGAATTCTCACTGTACCTGACCTGTACATACAAACTGCTGCCCTTCAGGAAATCTGGAGTTCTGGTACTTACTGGCCTATATGACCAGCCCCAAATAAAAACCTTGGAAACTGAGTCTTAGTGAGCGTCAATGGTAGACAACACTTCAAAACAATTCAGTTGTTATGAGTTGATGCTGGAGGAATTAAGCATGTCTGGTGTGACAACACAGTAAGAAAACTCTCGGAAGCTTGTGTCTAGTCTCCTTCAGACTCCACCTCATGCACCTTTCCCCTCTGACTCTGCTTTGCAATCTCTTGCTGTAATAAATCATAACCGCAAACACAAAAACAAAAGAATGATTCATAAAGGCCACAATAGGGAGAAATGAAAAAGGGTGCTTAAAAATGGAGAAAATCTTAGTGGAATCTCTAAGACTACAGGGAAAATGAGCTGCATAAACACTGTGTGCTAGCAGAGGAAGCAGTTTCCTAAACAACTCTAAAACCACTGAACAAGCTTTCTGGAATCGAAGGAAATGGATGGGAAGAGCAGAAGTCAGGTTTCTCACTTTGGACAAAGGGTAGAGGTACAACTATCAACTCAGGTTGAGCTTATACTAACACAGAGAGTAACACAGAAATAGTGACACATATGTTATAGTACATACATACAGATTTCCTTGTTCTGTCAGTTGAGAGGGCCTAGAGGTAATGAGACCCCTAAGCAATGAGCACATATAACACCTGATTTAGGTTTCTAATGTCATTCTCTAATAAAAGGAACCACAGCTCTTTGGAGAAATGTTTACTTTTAGGACTGGAGCAAGAAATAAACCAGGTAAGAGCTGAGTATCTTGCAGGCCATAAAGGAAGAAAGTACTCTATATTTTAAAAGCAAAAAAATAAAACACAGTGGTGGGCATGTCAAAGGAACGCAAGAAAGTGTTCCTAAAAAAGTATCCTGAAAGTGTCCCCAATGGTGAAAGCTGAAACAATTTAAGCAACAAAGTTAAATAGTATTAGGGCCTCCCTGGTGGCACAGGCAGTTGAGAGCAGCGCTGTAAAGCTGTCTGCAGCCTCTGCAGTGCAGGTTCGATACCGGCCGGCCGGCGAGGGTCCCACATGGCGCAGCAGACCTCTCCTGTCTCGTCTGCTGCTCCCCTCAGCAGTGTGTTTCATCAGTCTGCCTGTTCTGTTCCCCGCTCTGTCTCTAGTGAATCCTCTCACCCTCCTGTGCATCTGGCCTATACCTCGGCTCTTGTATAAATAAAACAAATCTTTAAAAAAAAAATTGCATTAGACTGTAATCCAAAGTATAAATATCTGTGTGTTCATACCGATACTAAAAAAAAATAAGTAGATAAATAAATGGGGGAGAATAACCCTTACTATGGGCAGTATTTAGAGACTTTCTTCCAAACTGTATATTATAGAAGAGCAAAAAGAATAAGTCTACAGTAGAAAAACCTGACAAATACTATCCCAGCCAGGTGATCAAGGTCAACATCAACAGAAATATGTCATGTTCATAGTATGTACCTCTAATGTGACACAATAAGAATGGCGCTTTGTTCTGGAACCTTCCTCCCAAAAAATTTGCAATACCAGCTAATCATGAGAAGGCATCAGACAAAACCCAACTGACCAGTACTCTTCAACAGTTAAAGTCCTCAAAGACAGAATTTGAGAGACTGACACAGTCAAGAGGCACCCAAGGAGACATGATAACTAAATGTTATATGCTATCTGGATGGAAATTTAAAAGAGAAAAGGACAATACATAAAAACTAAGGAAATCTGAGTAAAATAATATAATTTGGTTAATAATGTCAATATTGATTCATTAGTGGTAGGGAATGTGTAAGATGTCATTAATAGGGGAAGCAGAATACGGGGTAAAGGGAACTCTAATATCTAACCAATTCTTTCTATAAATCTAACAGTAAAAAAATGGCAATTTATTTTGAAGTCCTAAATATGTTTTTTTTAACAATTCCTGCTAATACTAAGTTTTTAAATTTATTCATTCAACTAACATTTGTTGCCTATCATTTAAGCACTAATCTAGATATTAACCAGCAGTTAACAAAATGCAGTTTCCACCCTCAGGGAGCTTATACTGCAGTATTGGCAGAAAGATGGCAATTATGGGGAGGGGAAGAGCTATGAATGGATGGCAGCCTGGAACATAAGGGAATATGGTGACGGGATGCTCTGGTGGTGGGAAAAATACAGAGACTACATCTGAAGGGAGAAATTACATATTGCCCAAAAATTAAGTAAAATCTAAAAAAAAAAAAAAAGAAAATTAACAAATAATGAGTGAGGGGAAAAAGTTGTACCAGGTGAGAGCTGGAAGCAGGACTAGTCCAAACTAAGGAATTTATATTTTATTCTAGGAAGTCACTGAAAGAATGTCATCAAGGGCCTCCCTGGTGGCTCAGAGGCTAAGCGCTGGGCTGAGAAGCTGCCCGCAGCCTCTGCAGCACCGGTTCAATCCCCGGCCGCCAGGCGCGAGGGTCCCACATGGCGCGCAGACCTCTCCTGCCACCCACTGCTGCCCTCAGCAGTGTATTTCGTAGGTCTGCCTGTTCTGTTCCCCGCTCTGGCTCTGGTGAACTCTCTCACCTTCCCACACTTCTGACTGTACCCAGTGCTTATATAAATAAATAAATAAATCTTTAAAAAACAAAAAAAAAGAATGTCATCAAGAGGAATATAAAAAAATTATGTTGGGCCTCCCCGGTGGCGCAGCGGTTGAGCGCTGGGTTGCGAAGCTGCCCGCGGCCTCTGCAGCTCCGGTTCGATCTCCGGCTGCTCCCCGGCCACAGGAAGAGGGTCCCACATGGTGCGCAGACCTCTCCTGCCGCCCGCTGCTCCCCTCAGCAGTGTACTTCGGTCCTTCTACCTGTTCTGCTCCCCGCTCTGGTGAATTCTCTCACCCTCCCGCGCTTCTAACTGTACCCAGTGCTTGTATAAATAAATAAAATAAATAAAGATAAACCTTAAAAAAAAAAAAAAAATTTAAAAAAAAAAAAAAATTATGTTTCAAAAATTCACCGTGATATGGATAGCAGTTTTACTGATTAAGCATTAAAAAATGGAAACAACCTAAACAACTACAAGTGACTACAAACGGGCAAATGGATGCACAAATTATAATCTATCCACACACTGGACTACTACAGAGCCATAAAAAGGAACAGACAAAATGTGGGATCAACGTGAATAAACCTCAAAAGCACTAGGTTAAGTGAAAGAAGCTTGACTCAAAGGGTTACACAACCACATGGCAGCTGCCAGGGGTTGGAGAAAAGGAAGGAGAGCAGGAGGAAATCTTTCAGAATGATGGAAACATTCTGTATCTTAATTGTGCTAGTGGTTACAAGACTACATATATTTGTTAAAACTCAAACAATTGTACGCTTAAAAGGGTGAATCTTTTTTTAAAAAAGGATGGATCTTAGTATACGTTAATTGTATGTCAATAAACCTGGATTTTTTTTTTTTTTTAAAGATTTATTTGTTTATTTATTTATACCAGCACTGGGTACAGTCAGAAGCACGGGAGGGTGAGAGAATCCACCAGAGCCAGAGCGGGGAGCAGAGCAGGCAGAAGGACCAAAGTACACTGCTGAGGGGAGCAGCGGGCAGCAGGAGAGGTCTGCGCGCCATGCGGGACCCTCCTCCGGTGGCTGGGGAGCAGCCGGGGATCGAACCAGCGCTGCAGAGGCCGCGGTCAGCTTTGCAACCCAGCGCTCAACCGCTGCGCCACCGGGGAGGCCCGATTTTTTTTTTTTTTTTAAATCACTGAGTCTATGTGAAGGATAGATTGAAAGGAGATAAGAAGTTGGCATGCAGAGAAAGTGTCCTAGACTATATCCAGCTACTCTGGACATTCTGAGCTTGAGGTTATCTCACAGATGCAGAAGTGGATACATTCAGAGGACAGCAGTTATGAGTCTGCATCTCATATCTTCATTCTAGTCATATACTGTAGTATTTCTACACTTACTATTGAATTAGAAACTTGTTAACTGCACATTCCACCACCTACCCTCTCTTTGAGTGTGGAAACTGTCTCACTTTCACTGCTCTTTCCAATATCACAGTCACTAACCACAAGTAGCTATATAAATGGTAATTAAGGGCCTTCCTGGTAGCACAGCGGTTAAGCGCTGGGTAGCTAAGCTGCCCGCAGCCTCTGCAGCGCTGGTTCATCCCTGGCCACAGGGTTAAGGTCCCACATGGCGCACAGACCCCTCCTGCCACTCACTGCTCCCCTCAGCAGTGTACTTCGTCAGTCTGCCTGTTCTGCTCTCCGCTCTGTCTCTGGTGAATTCTCTCACCCCCCTGCGCTTCTGACTGTACCCAGTGCTTGTATAAATAAATAAACAAACCTTCAAAAATAAATAAATAAATAAATGGCAATTAATTAAAATTCAATAAAATTAAAATCTAATATCTTGGTCACACTAGCCCCATTTGATGTGTTCCAAAGCCACATTTCCATCAGCACAGAAAACTCTACTGGATGGTGTTGTTCTAGATGTTTATTTCAAAATTTCCCTGGAGTCTCTCACCCTCCCGCGCTTCTGACTGTACCCAGTGCATGTATAAACAAAGAAAGAAAGAAAGAAAGAAAAACATGCCTCTATAAAAAAAAAAAAAATAAAAAAATAAAAAAATAAAAAAAACAAAATTTCCCTGGAGTGTTAACACTTATTGATTCCAGAGACCACTTTGGAGTAATTGCCAAGCAGCACAGGTTCTTCACTATTAATCAGCGACGGTGATATCTCAAGGCATTGTTTTATAAAGTAAATTATGCTTCTGTAAACTGTGAAAAAAAGGAGTTCCACCTTTCAAACTGGGGTTTTTCTCTGAAAAACCTAAAAGGTTTTTAAAAATAATTTTTAAGGGCCTCCCCAGTGGTGCAGGGGTTAAAATTTCAGTGCTATCAAGCATAGCCAGCCATTGTGGTGGCATGAGTTCGAACCCCAGCCAGGAAGCTAACCCACATGGCACAGCAGACCTCTCCTGTCTCGCCCGCTGCTCCCCTCAGCAGTGTATTTCAGTAGATCTGCCTCTTCTGCTCCCCACTCTGTCTCTGGTGAATCCTCTCACCCCCTGTCTCTTTTAAAAAAATAATTTTTAGGGCCTCCCCAGTGGCGGAGGGGGTTGAGTGCAGCGCTGTGAAGCTGTCTGCAGCCTCTGCAGTGCCAGTTCGATTCCCAGCCGGCCAGGGAGCAACCCACATGGTGTGGCAGACCTCTCCTGCTTCGCCCACTGCTCCCCTCAGAGTGTCTTCGGTCCATCTGCTTGTTCTATTCCCCGCTTTGTCTCTGGTGAATTCTCACCCTCCTGAGCCTCTGACTATACCCCAGTTCTTGTATAAATAAATAAATCTTTAAAAAAAAAAATTTTAGAAAGAGGAAGAATGTTTTTGAAAAGGTCACTGTTCTGGCCTTCCTTTTCAGAAAGGTAATATGGAAGGTTTCAACTTTTCTTCCCACATTCATGAAATAGTTAATAAAATGGGCCCCTATCCCTCCCAATCAGCACCAGGCTCAAACACAAAATGATGTTAATTCACACTAAGGCATACTCTTCCAACTGAATAGAAAAATCAGAAGGAAAAACAGAAACTCCCGCAAGGCAGTCAAATTACCCAATTTACTTTGTTCTCCCACTATGACAACTGCTGCTTAGTTTTAATTATTTGATACTTCACAGCATCCTAATAAAAGGGTCAGCACCCTCTCAGCAGGACTCTTCAATTACCTCTCTAAGCGAGAAGTAGGGGAGAGACTACCTGGGTTTCTGTGAGAATTAAAGGGTTTGCAGATTAGAGGAGTCCAAATTAGCAGGCTCAGAGGTAGGATGATGATTCTGTTCTCAGTTCCCTGTGAAAGCAATTAATAAGAAGGGTAACAGGATTATGGTTCTTTCTCCTAGGAGTCTGGCACTTCCCTTGGGAGAGCAAGTCTCCCCAAGACACTGTGCTGCCAGTGCAAAGTGCTTCAGGATCCTTCCATGTGAATGCTGCTACTCAAATTCTCCATGGGACCATGTGTCAGAAGGCCCCACAGAGCAAACTGGTTACTGATGTCTCCTCCATTCATTCATCTTTATGGCAAAAAAGGGCATAGGGTTTTAGAAAAAAAGAAACTACATAACCCCCTTAGTATAATTCAGATTTCCCTTCAGCATAAATCACCAAAGTATTGACACAGTGCCTGGCAAGAGTTCAATAAATCCTCGATGAATAAGTGAATGCAATCCTGGCACACAGAAGGTACTCAGTGAATACTTGTTGGGAAAATGAAGAGAACTGGGCCTCCCCGGTGGCGCAGCAGTTAAGTGCTGGGCTGCGAAGCTGCCCACAGCCTCTGCAACACTGGTTCGAAACCCGGCCACCGGCAAGGGTCCCACATGGCACACAGACCTCTCCTGCCGTGCCCGCTGCTCCCCTCAGCAGTGTACTTCGTCAGTCTGCCTGTTCTGTTCCCCCTCTCTGTCTCTGGTGAATTCTCTCACCCTCCCGCGCTTCTGACTATACCCAGTGCTTGTATGAATAAATTTAAAAAAAAAGAAAAGAAAACCAACAAGATACTGGTGTTAGGGAAGGGAGGAATGACATTGATGGTGGCCAGGCTCGAAGAGTATGAAGCACAGTAGTATTATGAGCCCAACAAGGGCCGGGGTCAGATGCCTGTGTTCAAATCCCCAAGTGGCCACAGAATGAGAGGCCTTAACTAAGTTACTGGGATTAGCTGCGCTGTGTGGAACACTGGGATACCATCTACTTATCTTGCACGATTCTTACACTAATTAGAAAAAGAAAACGTAACTAAATCACTTAGCACAAGCCCTGACATCTGGAAGATGTGAAATAGGAAAGGAGTAAAAAATGTCCAGTGAGCACTAAAGTTCCTTGAGCCTTGCCTTGCCCCTGTCACTGTGTCATGCATTCAAGATGCATGCCCTCATACCAGGGCAGGCAGCAACTATTCGCACCTTGGACGGGTGAGAAAACACGCGCTGAGGGTGCTGACAGATTGAGAGCTGAGTGGGGATGGGAATCGAACCCCAGATTCGAACCTGGGCACTACGTGCAGCGCATACTTCCTTCCAGTCACTAGAAGGTGTTTTCCACTCTTCTAGCATAAACGACCACCCCAAATCTTCGGCGCTGAAACAGGCACTTCGCAGGCAGTCCCTTTTATGGGCACCCCCTTCCCACCCCCCCAAACCCGTCACCCCAGCTCCTCGCCCCCAGTTCCGTGAGGCAGGGTTAATGAAGCTCAGTGAAGTTATGCAGCTCAGTGTAATTCTGCAACTTGCCCGAAGTCATCAAGCGTGACCCCCAATTCCGATGTTGGGGAGCAAACACCCCTCGCTCACTCGCCTCCTCGTGGGGAGCCTCTCCTCAGCACTCACTAGTACGCAACCTCTGCGCTTGGTGCCCAAGGCAGACCCCGCACCCCGTACCTCGACAGGGAGGCCTAAAATCGCTTCCGTGCCCGCTCCAATGTCCCCAACGGCCCCCAAAGCCCCCCTCACCCGCTCTGTCTGCCTGCTCGGGGTGACCACTCAGCCCCTCTCCCCCGGCCGAGCTACAGAACACGGCGGCGTGGGGGAGGGGCACCAGGAGGGCGCATGCCCAGAAGGCTCCGTGTGGTCCCCAGCTCACCTGGGAGTCACGGAACTCCACCACCACATTCTCGCTGCTCCATCGCGCCGCCATCTCCCCGTTCCCCGCAGCTGCGGCCGCAAAATCGCGCCCACACCCGCGTCCCCAGGCTCGGCGAGCCCCAAGAAGCCCGCGAGTCAAACCCACCACGCCCCACTCCCTTTTGCCTGACTGCAAGCTATTGGCTGATACACCTACTGGCACCGCCCCTTCTCCAGGATCCTCCAATCATAGCTCCGCGCCGGCCCCAAAACAGGCACGCCCCCTCTACTTCCGTCACTGAGTTCAAGTCACCCACGCTCCTCGCCGCCGTAGACACACGCCCCCAGCCGCAAGTCCTGCCGGGAGTTGTAGTCCACAGTGGAGCAGGGCCGGGTAACACGGAAAAGGCTTGCAGTTTGGCTGAGGGGTAGGTCATCTTGCCCTGTCTCCTCATTGGTGACCCTGGCAAGGCGTGTACAAACCCAGCTTTTGTGCAAATCAAAGGTTACTTCTTCCCCTGAAGCCTGCTATAAAGTCATTGACAAGTCTGAATCCATTACTTATTATTTCACTGTGTCTGCAAGTGTGTCTAGGGGCCCTGGGAGAGGGGTTCTCCACAACTTTTCAGAAGCTGCCCTTTAGGAAAAACAATTTTCATAATCATTCTAAGAAGTGATTTGGTCTTTTCACTTTCTTCTCTCACCAGTATACAGTGGAGTTTTCCGGAACTTCATTGACGTTGAATTTAAAACCAAATGTGAGACTCCAGCAGTTTTCTATTAAATGAACTATTAAAAGGATTTGCCTGTCTTTTCACTGAAATTTTTTTGTTCTGGAAAACATATTTTTCTTTTTTTTTAAGATTTATTTATTTATGCATACAAGAGCTGGGGTATAGGCAAGAGGTGTGGGGGGTGAGAGGATTCACCAGAAATAGAGTGGGGAACAGAGCAGGCGGACGTACCAAAATGCAATGCTGAGGGGAGCAGGAGGTGAGACAGGAGAGGTCTGCTGCGCCATGTGGGTTGCTCCCTGGCAGGCTGGGGATCAAACTTGTGCTGCAGAGACCACAGATAGCTTCCCAGTGCTGTGCTTATCCCCTTGCGCCACCAGGGAGGCCCTGGAAAACATATTTTTCATTGACAAAATGTATTATTAATGTTAATATGCATTGATGTTTAAATGAAATAGCAAATATTGTAATTTTTAAATTCTAATTGGTTACTATCAATAGATAGAGCCTCCTCAAAGTTTTTGAGGTTTTTAATAATTATAAAGATCATAAAGGGGTTCTGAGTTCAAAACGTTTGAGAATGGTTGTGCCAGCATGGTAAGCATTAATTAAGTTCTCTTCTTCAGTCCCATTCTCTCAAATTCTGCCTTAACTGGTTTAGTTTCAGTTTCTTTACAGAAAGGGGGCATGACTTTTTTTTTTTTTTTTTTTTTTTTTTTTTTTATTTTTATTTTTTTTTTAATAGAGGCATGCTTTATTTATTTGTTTGCTGGTTTGTTTGTTTGTTTTGTTTGTACATGCACTGGGTACAGTCAGAAGCGCGGGAGGGTGAGAGAATTCACCAGAGCCAGAGCGGGGAGCAGAGCAGGCAGAGTGACGAAGTACACTGCTGAGGGGAGCAGCGGGCGGCAGGAGAGGTCTGCGCGCCATGTGGGACCCTCCTCCGGTGGCCGGGGAGCAGCCGGGGATCGAACCGGCGCCGCAGAGGCTGCGCGCAGCCTCGCAACCCAGCACTCAACCGCTGCGCCACCGGGGAGGCCCGGCATGACTTGTCTTATTTGGCTGCTGTCAGGAGTCAAACACTGGACCTGGAATGTATTCAGCACTGAAGTGTAAATTATTATTGCTGTTAATGTTATTTCTGTGTGCAAAATATTTGCAAGAATAGACATAGAGGGCTTCCTTTGCCTTCAGCAGTGTTCAGTGTTATGGGGAAGACAAACATGTCAAAGGTTGGGATGACCAGTTCATCCCAGGAACCCCTTTAGTATCCAAACACACTGGGGCAGTTGGTCACAAACAACAGGTATACACTTGGCAGAATTAACTGTGTGTTATGAAAGATTTATAAGCAACGTGCCAGGAGAGGACAACCTAAATGGGGTACCTTACATGGCATCCTGAAGAAGGTGCAATTTGAAACTCTCTGTATAATTTTAGAATTTTAATAGAGTACACTAACAAACAAACAAACAAACAAAAAAAATACAACCTTCAGTATTAAGAGTGTAAACAAGACCCTGAGGTGTGATAAGAAGGATTCCAAAAACAAAAACCAGTCCCCCAAACCGCGCTCATGGTGCTTCTGTGCTTCTTTCTTCCCTTCAAAATACACGTCACAGAGCCTCTTTGGTGGTGCAGGGGTTAAAGTCTTAGTGCTATCAAGCTACATGGACAGCGACTGCAATATGAGTTGACCCCTGGCCAGGGAGATGGTCCACATGGTGCAGCAGATCTCTCTTGTCTCACCCGCTGCTCCCCTCAGCAGTGTATTTCAGTAGATCTTCCTGTTCTGCTCCCCACTCTGTCTCTGGTGAATCCTCTCACCAACCCCACGCCTCTGGCCTTGACCTCAGTTCTTGTATGCATAAATAAATAAAATAAATCTTTAAAAACAACACAAACAAACAAAAAATACATCACAATTTGCAATTCAATGTTTGTTTAATATTGTCAGGTTTCAACAGAGGGACCAGGTCAAGAGGACAGGGACTGCCACCCTGAATGGTATGACTGCATATACAAGGCACTCCGTGAATATTTATCCAAAGAATGAACGTGAAAAGCATATAAAATCATGACCCCGGAGTGTAGTCCAGGTGAAAATGTAACTGGGTGGTCGCAGAAAAAGGGGAGGTCCCCTGTTTCCTGTCCCACCCAAGGAAGGGTGGAGCTGAGCAGGGAGGAGAGTAAACTGGAGAGGAGACTGGGGGAAGCAAGAAGGAAGGAAGGAAGGAAGCAAGAAAGAGACCTGGAGGAGACACATGGAGCAGAGACATATGAAGAAGCTGTGCTTGCTTCTCAGCCTTGGACTTGTACCAGGAACTTGGGGAACATGGAAGGAGACACTTGAAACAGATGTGAGTGAGAGACACGTGGGGAGGTTAACAATGGCAGCCTTTATCTTCATTTTGATTTTGTTCCTTTTGTCCCAGACTTGCCTGGCCCCTTCTATCCCTTTCTGATGGGTCCTACCAGAAGGTGCCTTAGACTTGTGGCAGGCTTTTGGATCTCAGCTGTTCTGCCTTGGGCCAACCCTGTTTGATTGGGCATTTACCCAAGAGGGCATGGGTGACTTTGGGTGTTTTATGTGGAAACTTTTGTCTATAATTTCCCTTCTCTTCTCTTTATTGCACACTAATTATATTAAAGTTCCTTTCCATTAAAGGTCTTAACCCACTAGAGTGTGTTTTATCTTGACATGGCAGATGACAGATCTTAGAGCAGGTAGGTTTGGAGGTCCCAGGGTGCCCCTTCACCCTGCCCTGTAACAAAAAGAATGCCTTCTGTGAAATCAAAAGTAGTTTCAAAAATTGTCCAAGATCTTTACTTTCAATTCTTTACACCCAAAAGGGAATACAGACTCCCTAATCATTTTCATTAAAACCCCTTTGCTTTCTCTCCCATACACCTATCAGTCTCGCACTGTGCAGTCCTTAAAAAATCCCCTGACCTTGACTGACACCCTCCTCTAGTGACCTTTCTTCCAGCCTCCCAGTTTCCTCCCAGTTGTTGGTTGCAAAAAGCCTCTGCTCCTGAGAGAAAGACTTCAGCTCAGAGGGATCAGAAGGAGAAAGACTTCAAGCCAGGCCCAAGAGCAGGGAGGAGGAACAACAAAGAATGTTTTGTGAGCATGTTTGTGACCTCACTTAGGAATAAATGAAATCTGTGAATACCTATTTACCTATAGTAGGTGCTCAAAGTCTACCAATCTGCTAAATGAGTGACTAGCCAATGGTTAGGTACCGCTATAGTTTAGGGTACATGGCAAGCTATAGTGGAAAGCACAGTTGGAAAAGTTAGGTGGGCCCTGCTTAGGAGTTTGGGTTTTATTTTGCAGAGAGATATAGATAAAGAGATAAAGACATAGATATGTCAAAGGTCTCTGTCTAGTTAATGTAGCTTGGTAATCTGTTTCCCACTCAAAGTACCAATACTATTAAGGTAGTATTGCCCTTACCTTAGCATTTTTACAACCCTTGTCAACTCCCACCTCTTTAATTCGTATTTGTCTAGTTCCCAAAATTTGCTTGTCATGATTTGTAGCACAGAAAGTACTTTGGTTTTCAAGTTCTTGGTGCTCTCTGTTCTCCCTGTTTTCTTTCTTAACTGTGAAAATGGCCCACTAGAATGTTTGAGAAAAAGAACAGAACACCTTTCAAACTGCCTCCTCAGGCCCTTCCCACCCACACTGTCATCATGCAAGAGTGGGGGACTCTGAAGCTAAATCTAGAACACTCTGACTGTGTCTGCATCTACACCTCAGAGATCAACATCTCTGCCTGAATCACAGACTGAGGACCTTCAGATCTTTTGTCAAATAGACCTCAACTTGCTGACAAAGCCACAGGACCTTGATCACCAAATAACTCTTTTCACAATGTCACTTGTTAACCAAGACTCAGGAAGGCAGGGGATGGGGCAGATCCAGAAATCCAGGGCTTTGGCTGGCTCTTATCAGCGACTAGCCTTGCAAGTTTGAACAAGAGCCTTTATCTGGTCCTCCATTTCCTCTTCTTCAGAAAGTCGGCTAGCTGACCCTTTCAGTTCCTTTACATC
Source organism: Talpa occidentalis (assembly GCF_014898055.3). Classification (NCBI taxonomy): domain Eukaryota; kingdom Metazoa; phylum Chordata; class Mammalia; order Eulipotyphla; family Talpidae; genus Talpa; species Talpa occidentalis. Next base: position 12,197,143 of record NW_023601754.1, read on the forward strand.
TGGAAATCTTGGAATCCTACCATGATTTCCACTAGCAATTTCCTTCTCTATGTCAATCAGTAAATATTTGTGACGGCAAGCCCAGGCTCTGGGTTATGTGTGTTTGGTTGTTCATTTACCCTGGTTTCTCTATTTAACTGTTCTCCTTCGAGATAAAGCAATACAAATATGAAGAGCTCCAAGTGGTCTGGAAGGGAGAGTCCTACTTGGAGATACTTTCTCCCCAGAGAAGGTGCTGGGGACTCCCTTTAAAGCCATGGGTGGCCCTCCCTACACTCTGGCCCCTGGGGGAAGTTTCTGAAGTCTTCCCATTAGGCCCTAACAAGCCATTTCTCACACTACCTGACCTCCTTCAAGGCCCAGACTTACATTCTTCCTGAAAGGTTTAGGCCTGGGGCTTTGCAGCTTTACTGGAGCATTTTTAAAAGCTTTAGGCAACACCATTATATCAGTTCTTTCTCCTGACTATTGTGGCAGGTGGGTCAGTGGTTTATTAACCTTGTTTCACAGTTGAAGAAGAGCGAGGAAGCAGCTCACCCAGAGTCACTAAGAGCATGAAGACAAAAAATAAATAAGATAGAGTTTCCAAATGTAACTAATGCCATTTCTGCATCTCAGATCCTTGAAGTGAGAATGTCCAAATGACCAGACCTCTCTCCAGACCCAATAGCTTTAGACCAAGGACCCACAAAAGAAACTTGAAACAAAACACATAGGACTTTTGATGGAACAAAATGAGCTATTCTTCAGCCTCGGGTCTTTCTACCTCCTGTTGCTCTGCTGTGAGTCACTCTGAGATGCTCTGAGATGTACAGCGTAGAATTAAGCTATTGAATGAGGAACTCTCCCTGCTGTCTATTTTCACATTTTCATTTCAGAGTGAAATTGTGATTTGCCTAAGCACACAAGGAGATAACAAGGGCATCATCTAGAAAGGTTGCTGTGCAGGGTCCCAGAGGGCACCTAAGCTTAGTGTCATCACGTTCGAGAGAGTAGAGGCATCTCCTTTGCAGTGCAGGCTCTCTGCTGTCAGGGGTGCCAGATGTGAGAGACTGGCTTATAAACCTTATATCCAGTAGACTGGAATATAAATCTGAAAGCCTAATTATTAATTTACAAAAAGAAACACAGCTGTTAAACAGATCTAATTTTCTCACCCCACTGGAAAGCACACAGAAAACATAAATTGCTGTCTAAAGATTTCTTGAAGAGAATGTTTAGAAAGTTCTGAAGTTTAGAAGTCCAGCTCCTGTTAGCTGTGTGACTTAGCATGAACGTGGTATATACTGTATATATGCCTTGCCATCTATCCATTTATCTCATCCATCCATCTCATTACAACACTGAAAGACAAGCAATATCTTGAAATGAAGTCTCATACCTCTCATCACCCCTCTCCAGTTCTTCCTGCCCCCACCCCAACCAGGAAACTTCATTATATTGTTTAATGACTCCATCTTTATGAATATACAAGCAAAGAAAAATATAGATCTTTATTTGGGAAGGGGCAAGTGTTTTAATTTCTTTAAATCTTGCTCATTTAATTGTGCTCATCAATCATTGGTCTTTAGTATTAAGAATGAGTTTGATATGTTTTCCCACAGCTCCGTTTCCTCAGGATATTGACCATGACCTTCTTGTTTGCTCCTGAAGGCCTGTTTCCTTTTGGCTCCTACCTCCTCCCAATGTAGCTCTACTACAATTTTCTGTTCTTTGAAGATGTGGTTTTCACTAGAGCTTCAAACATACTATTTCCTTTGCTTGGACATTCTTCGTGTCCTGAAACACTTCTTCCCCTACCTATTCCTATTGCCTGGCTTACCTTCAACTCATCTTTTAGGCTCAGAATCATTGTTTGTACCTATTTCCACCTGTCTTTCCATCCACTATGCTCTTCCTCTCTCATACATTTAATCATTCATTTCACAAAACCTAGTTGGTGCCCACTACATACCAGGCACTGTTCTAGGGTTATCTAGCACAGTTACTGTCACTGTTACTGTCTGCTATAAAAATTCAGATATATATAAGCATATGTATAAATACATATATAAAGCATATGTATATAGCATTGCACTGTAATTCACACACCATAGAAGTTGTCCTTTTAAGTGTACAATTCAATGGTTTTTAGTATATTCACAATATTGTGTAACCACCACCATTATGTAATTGCAGAGCATTTTTTATCAAAGAAACCCATTAGCAGTCACTCTCCATTCTCTTCTCCACTCCAGGCCCTGGAAATCATTAATCTTTCCTGTCTCAGTGTATTTACCTATTCTGGACTTTTCATAGAAATGGACTCATATAATATGTGGTCTTTTGTGGTTGACTTCTTTTACTTAGTATTATATTTTCAATTTCATCCATGTTTTCCTACGTATCAACTCTCCATTTCTTTCATGACTGAAAAACAGTCCATGGTATGGATATACCACATTTGGTTCAGCCATACACCTGTTAAAGGACATTTGGGTCATTTCCATTTTTTAGCTATTTTAAACAATACTGCTATGACCGTTCCTGTACCAGTTTCTCTGTGGACATATATCTTTATTGCTTTTGGCTATAACTCTAGTAATGGAATTGCTGGGTCATATGTAACTATGTTTACTTTTTTTGAGGAACTGCAGAGTGTTTTCTGTGAGGACCAAGCTCTAGCCAAACTGACGTAACTGACCACACTGTGTTCTCAAGCAGCTGTACCATTTTACATTCCCACCAACAATGTGGAAGAGCTCTGATTTCTATGCTTCTCATTAACACTTGTTACTGTCCTCTGTGATGATGGCCACACTGGTGAGTCTGTAGTGGTTCTACTGCATATCTATGAGAACACGGACTCCACCTAACTTATATAACCACAGTTTCCCAGAACCTTGTACAGTGCTTGGTACTCTTATTAGATAGTCCCACTTTGTTCAATACACTAAAAAACAGTTAACAAGTAAGTCAAAAGCTAAATAGATGGGTACAGTCCTTGTTGATTGTGTGTTTGTCTACCCAAGAAGAATCTAGAAACCTGTTTCCTGCACCATACTGAATGACCCCTCTTCTGTTATTATAGTGTTTCTTTGGGGAGGAAGTTGGGCTAAATTTAAATGTCTTGTTTTTCATCATATTTGTTTGAATATGTTCACCTCAAACAAAAAAATTGCCAGCTATTCAACTAATAATATGAGTTAATTCAGAAACAACAGAAGGCGCATGTGCAATTTTCCTGATCAAAGGCCAGCACCCCTGGATACAGTCTTTTTTTTTTTTAAAGATTTATTTATTTATTTGTTTATTTATTTATTTATTTATACAAGCACTGGGTACAGTCAGAAGCACGGGAGGGTGAGAGAATTCACCAGAGCCAGAGCGGGGAACAGAACAGGCAGACCGATGAAGTACACTCTGAGGGGAGCAGCGGGTGGCAGGAGCGGTCAGCACGCCATGTGGAACCCTCCTCTGGTGGCCGGGGAGCAGCCGGGGATTGATCTGTGCTGCAGAGGCTGCAGGCAGCTTCGCAACCCAGTGCTCAACCTCTGCACCACTGGGGAGGCCCCCTGTATGTAGTCTTGAAGGGGCTGTTGGGTGAAGAGACCTCTTTCTTCTGCTGGGATGGGGAAGCAACTCAAATCCCAGGCGGAGATGCAAGGCATGTTGGGTCCAATAGTTTAATGGTCATATGCATAGGAACTCTCATTTAGTCTCCAGCCCTCATTTATTTTTTTTAAAGATTTATTTATTTATACATACAAGAACTGGGGTACAGGCCAGAGTTGTGAGGGGAAAGAGAATTCACCAAGGACAGAGAGGGGAGCAGAACAGGAAGATCGACTGAAATACACTGCTGAGGGGAGCAGCGGGTGAGGCAGGAGAGGTCTGAGCCATCTGGGTAGCTCCCTAGCCGAGGATTGAACTCATGCTCCAGTGCCTGCGATGAGCTTCACAGGTCGTGTCTTAACCCATTGCGCCACCAGGGAGGTCCCCAACCTCATTTAAGCAGGGTTTCTGCATATTAATTTTCACAGTTCTTTGGTATGCACAAGTCGCTTTGCACTTAGAGATAATTGCTTGTGTATTGGCACATTTCATTTTTTCCTACCTTCATTTCGCATACAGAACTCTAAACTTCCTTTTTGACTCACCCCACAACAGTGCATGCTTGCAAATAGCTTGCCTTATGTTCCTTTCCAAGCTGGTCACACTGTGACTGTCAGTGCCAATGACAAGCCAGCCCTTCTTTTTTGGATTTTAAGATTTCTCTACACTCTCCTTTGGCTCCTTGGGGGATATTGAGGGCAAGGAATTCAGAATAGGAATAGGGTGATGCTCATAGCCAGGCTTAGACCTTGAAAACTAGTTGACTGAAAATGTGAGAGACATATTGCAAAATGTACACTGGGTCAACAGATGTTTGTTGAGCATCCAGTGTCTCAGACCCTGTGGTACAGGTTAGAATAAATGGTAAACAAAACAGGGGTCCCATCTTGCACTAGGGAGGTTCCAAAATCCCTTCCAGTGACACTATTCCACTAGATGCAGGACTTTTTATCTTACATCTAGTGATTTTCAGTATCAAATTTTAGCTAAAGAACCTACCCATTTGCTTAAGACCCAAACAGGAAGATCCGGACATGTCAGCACGACTGCCAGCTGAATTCAGAGTGGCAGTGCCCCAGTCACTGTTTACCCCGCAGATGCTAAACCCCCCAAAGGTTAAGCTTCCAGATGATGGGGGACCTCCGAAAGAGCGGACAGCAGGCCCACCAGGGGGTGCTGTGGGGGCAAATTTGCGCCGGGAAGGGAGCTTGACCAGTGACCCTTGGAGCCAGGTAGGCGTCCAGGGCAATTTTCATTCTTCCGGGACTTCGCCTCCCACCATCTCGAGCCTCCGCTGACCCTCCCCCCAGAGAGTGTCCTCCTCCTCCCGTCCCCCCACGAATAATCAGCCCCTCCCGGGCACTCAGAAAGGGCTAATTTTGAACAGCCGCCGGGCTCCGCGCCTCAGCCTCCTCAGGTCACCGGCCGGCCGAGGCCTCCCGGTGGGTGGGGACCCGCCGCGCGTCAGCGGCCGCGCGCCGCAGGGGCGGCGAAGGGGTTAAGCCGGCGGGGGGGCGGGGAGGCCGAGGGGGCGCGGGCCGCGCCTGCGCTCTGCCGCCCTCCATTGTCTCCACGGCGGCGAGGAGCGCCGGCGAGCGCAGCCCGGGACCGAGCGGGGCGGCGCGGCTGGCGGGGCCGGCGGCTGCTGGAGCGACAGCGCGACGCGACGCGACGCGACCGCGGCTTCCCGAGCTCCGTCTGGCCGCCCGGCTCCGCGACCCGCCCGGGGCCTGAGGCGTCCGGGCTGCCGTCCCCGATCGCGGAGCCCTGAGGCGGGGGACGCGCCCGGCGCCCCCAGCCCTCCCGCGCCTCCCCCAGCCGGGCGGGCGGCCTCCTCCGGCGCCTCCCCGCGCCCGCCCGCCGCCCGCCGCCGCCGCCCTCCCTCCTCCCTGCGGCTCCCCGGCTTTCGGGAGCCCGGGGGCGGCCTGTGGCGCGCCGCGCCGCGCCGGACTGCGCTTCTGTGGACCTTGAGGGAAACATGCGTTGGGTTTGGATCGCCTGAAATTCTTAGTTTGGGATCCCCGCCCGCTGGCCTCTTCCGCTCCGCGGGATTGCTTTTCTCTTTTTCTCTTCTTTTTTTACCCCCTCCCGGGTTCCTTTTTTTTTTTTTTTTTTTTTGGTGACTCCCGACCGCTTTATGCTCGCCCAGCCCTCCCCCAGCTGCTGAGAAGTGGGGGAGGGTCTCGGCCTCCAGGCTCCCGCCCCGCCGGGGCTCGGGCGAGCATGGGGGGCAAGCAGAGCACGGCGGCCCGCTCCCGGGGCCCCTTCCCGGGGGTCTCCACCGATGACAGCGCCGTGCCGCCGCCGGGAGGGGCGCCCCACTTTGGGCACTACCGGGCGGGCGGCGGGGCCATGGGGCTGCGCAGCCGCTCGGTCAGCTCGGTGGCGGGCATGGGCATGGACCCCAGCACGGCCGGAGGGGTGCCCTTTGGCCTCTACACCTCCGCCTCCCGAGGGACCAGCGACTCGGATCGGGCGCCCGGCGGTGGAGGGTCCTCGTCCGACTCCACCTATGCCCATGGCAATGGTTACCAGGAGACCGGCGGCGGTCACCATAGAGACGGGATGCTGTACCTGGGCTCCCGCGCCTCGCTGGCGGATGCTCTACCTCTGCACATCGCACCCAGGTGGTTCAGCTCGCACAGTGGTGAGTCCGCGGGGTGAAGGAGGCCTCGGAGGGGGGTGCGCAAGGGAGGGCGCGCCGGGGCACCCCAAAGATGCGCGCGCGCGTGCGGAGATTTGGATGTGGAGTGCGCGACCTGGGTTTGTCTGCCTCCTCTTTGGTTCCTGAAGCCAAGGGGTGACTGGGATACCCACTCTTCAGAAAAGAGGCTTTCTGCGAGACTGTGGAGCCGGGCATCTCGGGACTCGGGCGTTGGTTCACTTGTGGATGGGCAGAGTGAAACCCGCCTATTGAATTCCTGTTGATTGGCACCACCGGCCTCAGAGAAGGTCTTGTGTGGCTCATAGCAAGTCGGCCTCAGGCTTCTTCCTTCGGTCACTGCAGCACTATGCCTGTCTCACCGTTAAGAGAGAGAGGTGTCTACCTGAGTGGGAAAAGAAGTACAACTGGGGGCTAGATGTCTTTGGATTAAGAATTTCCCTCTAGCCTGGAGAGGGGTGCCCAGTTTTGCCTCCTTGCTGGAGATCTGTTTGAAATGTTTAAAATGGAGCAGCGGGCAGGCTGCTGGCACAGACAGGTGTGGCCTACTGAAAGGAGTGCCTGGCCAGGTAGCCACCCGGGGAGGCTTTGCAGGACCAGGGCTTTGGTGGCCTTGCTGCAGGCGTGCGGCAGGCTTGGCTCACTGACTCTCAGGCCCCTCCATCTTTTTTCTTCTCTGTGTTAACTTCTTGTTCTTTCTGGGAATCTGCATTTGTAGCAGGGGTAGGAATTTATTGCCACGTTGTTGGCACATGGGGAGAGGATTCAAAAAATCTGGGTGAATTAATTTTGTGAACTGCTGCTGACTGGCCAGTGAAGTGAAAAGCTGAAGGTGGATTTCCCAGACTCTGAATGGCATGAGCTTCTGGAGGAAAACAGGTTTGTCTGCTCAATAACCTGAGAAGCCAGGTTTGGCTTCTAGAAAATTGCTTAGATGGGGGTGTGGGCCGCTATTTGCTGGTTGGCAAGTTGAAGAAGTTAACATATTCAGAGTCCTTTACAGAGAGTTGAGAAATTTTAGCTATTTTGTGCAGAGGAAAGATTGCTTATGGAGGATTTATGCATGTAGTGGATTCCTGTTCCAGCTATTTTGAAATAGAGTAAGGCTTTTTAGATCTCTTTATTTCTGGAAGTGGTCTGGATTTTTTTTTTTTTTCCAATTCTAATTTAGAATAGCACTTGGAAGAGGTTTTTGAATTGCAAGGATGGTATGCTAATCCCTGAAGAGAACTCCAGATATCCTTTGGAGCGTCTTTGACCTGTGTGAAACTGGCCTGAATGAGATGCAAGCTTAACTGCCTCTGGCATTTTTAGGTATTTGGTCCGCTTCAGACATCTTGAAATTAATAATCTTTCTTATAAAATTTATTCCAGCAAGAGTAAAAATCATTTCTGAGATGATTTGGTTAAGTTTTTCAAAAAGAAATGTCATAAGTATGAATTGTAAACTGAAAGGCACTGTAAGAAGGTTCTTTAAAATCACAGAATTTTTTGTTGCAAAACAAATACAATTCATAGTCTGGGGAGGGGTTCTCTTTTTGCTAAAATCTCTTAAGTCTGTCTCTTACTAGAAACTTCTTCAGCATTGTTCTGTTGGGTTCCATGGTAACTGCTATCAGCTTCCATCGGATTCCAAAATTTCAGACTCTTCAGCTGTGAAGCATTAGCTTTTCTTTTTTGCAACCAATTGTAGTGAGGTCAGAGAGCGCCTCTGAACCAGGAGACTACAAGAAACATCGAAGCATATTCATTCTCTAGGGAAAGGTATCTCAAGTGTATATGTGTGTGTGTGGGAAGGGTGGGCTGCAATTAGTACTTTGAGTAATAAATACATTTTTTTGTAGGCTCATCCTGTCCTTTTTTAAGACGTTGAGCATACCTGGGCCTGCCCACTATATGTCCCCATGAATTTCCAGATGTTCTTGGTGGGTGAATGGGTTTCACCTTCATTGAGAAACACTAATTTGGGGATTCGTTCTTTTATTCTACTGATTAGTTTTTCCTGTGCAATTCATTCAGCTGAATCTTCCTGTTTCTACTCTTCTGTGATGGTGGTTCTATTGGACTTCTGGGACAGGCCACGGGATCTTCCTGGGCATTACTTTCCTTCTCTTGTTCATTACTGTAAGAAGAAGAACTTCTATTTTGTACCCTCTGAGTAAGGTCTGAGCAGTTTTTGCTCTTGTGTCATAAAAGTACAAAGGGAAGGATTTCGGTGCACATTTGGCTAGATGCCTGGAGTCGATAGGATGCTGTTGCTGGTGCTTTCAAGGTGCTTTTGGAACTCCTCCTGGGCACAGAAAACAATTGTGAGGGAAATAAGTGGAGGGAGGTTAGTGTATACAAGACTCCTCAAAGGGAGTGAGCAGATGTTATGTCAAAAGGTGAACTACTGGGGTTCTAGCTCCTTCTTTGAGTAGCTGTGACCTTGGGCAAGACACAGCACCCTCCTGAGGCTCATCTTTGTTATTTTTAAAATAAATGTGATAATCCTGGGCAACCAGCTTGCAAAGGTTGTTCCCCAAATCCTGTGAGGTTACACGGTAGTCACATTTGTGTTCCTACTCTCCCCAGTGCTATGACCCTCATATGTCCTGCTCCCTGTGCCTGGAATGCTTTTCCTGCCATTCCTCACATGATAGCGCTTTTGGATCTCTTCCGACTCAAATTAAATTTCACCTCAGAGACCATTCTTAAAAATTGGTTCACTTCTTTTAATCTCTCCAGTCACTGACCTGTTACCTTGAAAGCACTTAGTCACACTTTGTAAGTATTTTTAAAACTTGTTTGCTTTTTAAATTTTAGTTTAGCTAAATTTTAAACTCCATCATAGCAGGAGTTTACCTCTTGATCATTATTGGAATTCTTCCATGTGTGTGCCTGGCACAAATATTTTTTGAGTGAATGAATTTAAGTCTGTGAAATTCATGTGTATCATTGTCATTATAACTTTATGAGGTAAGACTTTCTATTCCTATTTTATAGGTGAGGAAACTGAGGTTTCTGGGAGAGGTTAAGGAACCAATACAAGATCAGGTAGCTAATGTGGGTGGGGCTGAGATGAACTGCAGGTCTGGGTGCCGGAATCTGGGCTCTTAACCATTGCATTCTTCTGCTGCTCCTCATCAAACATACGGAAGTTGGGAGGTGTCCTGGTAATCTCAGAGCTGTAAGTCAGAGGGTAGGCTAGTCTCACCTCCTGGTTGGGCTACTAATTAACTGCCTGACTTGTGACCTTGGGCAAGTGAGTCATTTCACCTTAGAGTCACTATTTCTTCACTTGAAAGATGGAGCTAATATATGTCCTGCTGACGTTGCAGATTTGTCTGGCGAGGGTCTCATGAAATACTATATACAACGGCCAAATAACCTACAGATGGAAAGTGGATTCCTGAAGGGACACTTCTATAGTTGTCTGCCTTCTATCTTCTCAGAATTTGCTGGGCACAGGGATTTAGAACTATGTGAAATGTTTCCCTAAGATGGAAGCTAGTGCTCTTTACTGAAATCTGACCTACATCGATGGGTCGCTCATAATAATGAATGCCATTTAGAAGAGCTGCTTTATGGAATCAGAATTAGAGTTCTTTCTTTTTCACATTAAAGTGTAAGTCTGTGGGCCTCCCCCGTGGCGCAGCAGATTGAGCGCAGCGCGGTGGAGCTGTCCGCAGCCTCTGCAGCATGGGTTCGATTCCCAGCCAGCCAGGGAGATACCCACATGGTGCATCAGACCTCCCCAGTCTCACCCGCTGGTCCCCTCAGCAGTGTTTTTGGTCCATCTGCCTGTTCTGCTCCCCGCTCTGTCTCTGGTGAGTTCTCTTACCCTCCCGTGCCTCCGGCCTATACCCCAGCTGTTACATAAATAAAAATAAATCTTAAAGAAAAAAATGTAAGTTTGCTGTTAGGTATTTCATTCCTAATGGCTGCTGGGTGGTTTTCTGGAGATCTGATCATTCTTTTGTAGTTCTGCTTAATCTCAGAACATGGATTTCTAGATGTGGGGAAAAAACACAGAGGATCCACCATGTTGGAAGAAAGATTTTTGATTTAGTTTTTTGGGATCTGCTATGAGGGTTTCACTCCAATATTTTAGGTCATAGCATATTTAGAAAAATCTAAATTGTTCTTTATTGTTACCAGGTCATCAACTGGGACTGATATAGGATGACTTTTGATGTCTTTGAACATGCTAGCAGGATATCTCATAGGTTCTGTTTTGCAGCCACTCTGTGGTTCTCAAGTGATTTAATTCTCTATTCTTAAGTAATTAGGGAGAATTGCCAATGCCATTGGAGTAGGTCAGAAAGCCTCTTTGTACCTCACCATAGGTGTGCTAGTGGTAATGGTTTCTGGAGAAGGAAAAACATTCTGTGGTCTCCAAAGAGCATGATGGGTCCCCTGCCCTGCAAAAGTTCTATTCCTAATGAAACTTTTTTTTTATTTCCAAGCAGAGCTTTTACTTCTCTTTTACCATGAAGGCTTATTTTCTATAAATTTGGGGGAGAAGGGGAAGTTCCTGTGAGGGAAAGATCATTTCTTGAAGGTTACAGTTAAATTCATCCTTGTTGGGGTTTGAAAGGTGTTGTAGGAAACAGTGGTCTCACTCTTGAAGTGTTTGTTTTATGGGATGTGCATATTTTGTTATTAAACAAAGACTCACGCCAAATATGTCACAAGGAAACCTCCGAGCCAGGCCACTCTCAAACAAAGAAACGCGTTTCATGCTTTGTACTTTACGCATTTGGGGGAAAAAAAAACAACTTCCTGGGGAAATGGTGGTAACTTACATCGGATACCAGTCCTGTGCCTGCTAACTCTTCAAAAGGAGAGTTTTTAATGACTGTGGTTTACTGAGATGGTGGTAGAATCATGAATCCCAGAACCTAAATATTGATACCAATCTTTTAGAATGATGAATTGATGTAAAATTCCATTCATTTCTTACCCAAAGCTTTGTCATGGCCTTATGGGAATCAATTGAATCCCAGTGATTATTGTGGATACAGCCTTGAATGTGAAAAGGGACTTTCACTTTCAGATCTTTTGCTCTTATCTGGACACAGGTTTATTTTTGAATCCACAGTTAGATTCCTGACTTTGATAGGCCGAATGCCTGTGGGGTAACTTGGGAGGAATGAAATACCCTAAAGTGTGAAGTAAATACAGAACCAAGTTTAATCTTAAAGCATCCGCTGGGGTGGGGGTGGGGGTATGGGCATATGTGGGGGGCGGGGACGGGTAGGTTAGTTTCTAGACTGATGAGACAGGGTTTTTACCTTGAGATATCCCTAGAGTTGTTAGGTAGAATTCAGAGTATAGCCCTCTCCTTTGGGGAGCAAAGGGGAAGGGAGGATTCACTGGATGCCTGTCAGTGCCAGAGAAGTGAAGGCATGATAGGATTTGTAGTTAGCTCTTGGACCTACAGCAAGGAAGCAGATACAAACAAAAACTGTCCTGCTTTCTGTGAATGGTTTGAAGAGTTTTCAACTTAACTCTGCCCCACAGTCTCAAGGGGGCTCCTTAACAGGCAGATGACTGGACCCCCCACTCCTGGAATTCAGTAGAGCTGAGCAGAGACCCTGAATCTGCATTTGTTTCAAAGGATTCTGAAAATGAAAATGATTCTGAAATGTAAAGGACTGTCTATATCTGAAACTCAGCTCTGCCTTGGATTTAACTTTTCTCTCCCCAGAGAAAGAACTCTTCTGAATGCTTTTTTGGTATAACCATTATTGTGTTTCTGTCTTTTTTTTTTTTTTTTTTAATAGAGGCATGTTTTATTTATTTATTTGTTTGTTTGTTTGTTTTGTTTATACATGCACTGGGTACAGTCAGAAGCGTGGGAGGGTGAGAGAATTGACCAGAGCCAGAGCGGGGAGCAGAGCAGGCAGAAGGACTGAAGTACACTGCTGAGGGGAGCAGCGGGCGGCAGGAGAGTTCTGCGCGTCATGTGGGACCCTCCAGGGATCGAACCGGTGCCACAGCGCAGGCAGCTTTGCAACCCAGCGCTCAACTACTGTGCCACCGGGGAGGCCGTCTTTTTTTTTTTTTTTTTTAAGAATGATTTATGCATTCAAGAACTGGGGTACAGGCCAGAGGTGTGTGTGGGGTGTGTGCACGAAAGGATTCACCAGAGACAGAGCGGGGAACAGAACAGGGGGATTGGCTGAAATACACTGCTGAGGGGAGCAGCAAGTGAGACAGGAGAGTTCCGCTGCGCTATATGGGGCAGCTCCCTGGCTGGCTGGGCATTGAACTCCTGCAGATAGCTTCACAGTGCTGTCTCGAGGGAGCACTGTCTCAGAGTGCTCCCTTGCGCCACCAGGGAGGCCCTATTGTGATTTTCAGTGTTACTAATCAGATATCTCCTAAGCAGCATCCGTACAAATCTTTTCAGTTGCTCTTTTCCCAGAGGGTAGATTCGTCCAGCAAGAGCAGTGTTTTTCGTTCATTTTTTGGTGGTTTTCATTCACATGGAACTCAATATTTTTCTCCTACAGGTAGGCCTGGGGCCTGAGCTGATCTGTCTTGGTCTTGGGTATTAAAGTTGCTGGCAATAGAAGGTGATCATGGCAATATCCCCCCCTGATTTTTCTTCTAAGCCACAGCTCTTTTGGCTGCTTGTGCTACAGAAGGGCTTATTGAATTAAATTCTCTTTCGTATATTCTCAGCCAGGCAGCTAGAAGAGTAAAGATCTTAGGGTGAATCCAGACTTTAAAATGGACAAAAGACCAATTTTCCTTTTCTCTGACTGTAAAGTATGAGACTCCTTGTGTATGTATGTGGTGATCTTTCTTGAGCTAAGACATTCATTTATTCAACTGATGTTTATTGAGTGCTTCCAGTAGACTGGACCTGTGCTGGGTGCTGGGAATATTTATTTTTCATAAAGGTAATTAACATAGCTTTGTTCTTTCTAAGAATCTTTTTTCTTCCTTTCTCCGATCATTATGAGAGAGTCTGCATAGTGCAGCGGGTGGGAGATTTTGCTTTTTTTTAAAAAAAGATTTATTTATACAAGCACTGGGTACAGTCAGAAGCACGGGAGGGTGAGAGAATTCACCAGAGCGGGGAGCAGAGCAGGCAGATGGACCAAAGACACTGCTGAGGGGAGCAGCGGGCGGCAGGAGAGGTCTGTGAGCCATGTGGGACCCTCCTCCAGTGGCCGGGGAGCAGCCGGGGATCAAACCGGCGCTGCAGAGGCTGCGGGCAGCTTCGCAACCCAGCGCTCAACTGCTGCGCCACCGGGGAGGCCCAGATTTTGCTTTTATGAGTGCCTCTGTTGGATAAGCAGATTCATGTGTTCTTGGTAAGACTGCTGCCCAGGTGATATTTCCCTCACGATGCTCATTCTTTCCTAAACCCTACTTCTTGGCTGGAGCAGGTGATCTTTGTGCTTCCGGTCAAGTGCCTACTAAGAAATAACTCACATCCTGGTACAAGTGGTCCTTTCTTCTAAGCAAGACTATTAACAGAAAAACTTCTGTGAGCTCTTCATGTGTCTCTTTGACTTCAGTATTTTATTCACCCCTAGAGCTGCTTTTCTTTTTGGTCATTGAACACTGTTTTCTAGGAGGCTGATCCACACTTTTAAAATCCAGCTTTAAAAATTTATCCTGAGCCACATATGCCCTTAAGGTAATGGAACAGTTTTCCTCCTTGGTCTTGTAAGTGTGTGTCTTCAGAGCTCAGAGCTCTTCACCACTGACACTTTAGTTATGTTCTAAGCAAGTTTTAAAGCCTGGTTTACAATAGACAGCATTGGTATTGTAATGTCACCCCTTCCCCCCAGAATAGTTATTAAATCAGTGCTATATTTGAGTATTTGGGGCTCAAAGTAAAATACTTAAGAGAACATTTCATGCTGAAAGACTTTATGTAGACTCTGGCTATAAGGTGATACTGTATATTAAGGAAGTCAGTTTCTTAAGGAAATAACAATTTCTGAAGGATAATTTTCGGGGAAACCTCACTTTGCATTTAGGTGGTTGCTCATCATGATTTTGGGAACTAGACTTTTTTTTTTTTTTTTAAGATTTATTTATTTATTTATACAAGCACTGGGTACAGTCAGAAGCGCAGGAGGGTGAGAGAATTCACCAGAGACAGAGCGGGGAACAGAACAGGCAGACTGACAAAGTACACTGCTGAGGGGAGCAGAGGGCGACAGGAGAATGTCTGTGCTCCATATGGGACCCTCGCCTGCTGGCCGGGGATCGAACCGGTGCTGCAGAGGCTGCGGGCAGCTTCGCAGCCCAGCACTCAACCGCTGCGCCAACGGGGAGGCCTGGGAACTAGACTTCTTAACGGATGGCTCCAACTTTCTGGTTGGCAGTACCTTTTTAGCCCTCTAAAAGGTGCAATTAAATAAGCCATACTTCACATAAAGTTCTGAAACTAATCACCTCTGTACTGGACAGTATCTTCTAAGGTTAAAGTTGGTTTTTAGCCCGTGGAACAAACTTAAGTCTGGAATCAGATGGGTGATCCGGGACAGAGTTAAGGGAACCCCAGAGTGTAGACCTCAGCTGGCTTGCTCATTTTGCCCATATTTCTGAGCTCTTTGGAGATCTTTTCCATTTGCTTTCCTTTCAAATAACCTTTTTCCCTGCCGAGGTGGTTTTCCTTAGCGCTCCCAGGATTCTTTTATCCTGATGCCTGTCTAAGTACCCTGGGAATCCTACAAAGATTTGAGGGAGCTCTTGGGATTCCAACTTAAACCAAAGTAATACTTGGTATACCAAAAAGGCAAGTTAGTTTTTTTTTTAATCATCTTGTTTGATTCTATTTAGATCCAGACACTTTTAGTACTTTCAAAAATATAACAACATCTAAGTCAGCTTTATTTCATTTATATTAATGCCACCCACTTCTGTCACAAGCAGCACCAGATACCCATATCCCTTCCTTGTTAGTAGGTTTCCTCATTCAGGACCCATTGCACTAAAACATTCCTACCACTGCAGCCAGTGGCAGTGGAGCGGAATCGGCAGGTCTGAGACCTTTTACAAAGGTCGGCCTGCAGACTTGCCACCTTCCATCTCAATATCTGACGAGCCCAGTCTTGTTGGCTGTATTGGGTTTATTTTCTACCTCCTCTCAGCCCAGGGGCCAAGTGCAACATAAATGGGTAGTAAGTCTAAGCATCTCCAGTATTTCAAGATATAGGAATCTCCTATGAAGTGGCAGACCTCTGAGAAATAGTATCATGAGCTGTTCTGTTTTGCTGTGACTTTGGAAAAGCTTCAGGTTCTTATGCTGAAAATTTGTTTAAAAAAAAAAATCTTTTTAATGAAACAGTGTGAGTCACAAAGCCACCACTCCTGCTCATAATAGCATTTCTCACCGGGGGGAATTTTGGGTAGCTGTTGGAGGAGGGGTTTGAGTAGGTTGTGGATGATAAATGCCTTGGTGGAACATATCAGAACTCTGGTGCTTTCTGTGATGACAGCAAGCCCTGAATTCAAAGTACAGGACAGCCAAATGGAACGGGAGGCCGGTGTTAGCAACTCACTGCAGGAGCATGACCAAGTGAGATCGGAGTGTCAATGTTCAGGTTCAGTTCATGAAAACACTCTTGTAGTGTGAAAGAATCCTGATACGCTAAGTGAGGACCTTGGGTCAGAGGGCCCGGGGCCATTTACAGGTAAGCATCAGATTCCTAGATTAAGGGATGACTGGACCTAATGATGAAAATTTACGAGGCACAAGTGTGCCTTTTTCCATATTGTGAAATGGTGGCTTGGTGCTTGGTACTGACCATGGGAATCCTGTACAGAGGATTCATAGAAGGTCATCTGTGCTCTAAGATTTTTAGGTCTGAAGCTTAAAATCACATCCAAAGGCAACACATCGCCCAGACTCTCTCTCTCTCTCTCTCTCTCTCTCTCTCTCTCTCTCTCTCTCTCTCTTTCTCTCTTATGGTTGGTGAAAAGGAAAAGGGAACATTACTAAGAGTTTAGAACAAACCAGTGCACACCCCCAGTGCCTGTCCCCACACTCTGTGCCACCAAACCTGAGTTTTAACTGTTTTTAAACTTCAGTGACTTACAGTGCTTCTTTGGTCCTGCTGTCTGAACCACCCGCTTAGGTAAACTACAGACAGAGGAAAGGCTGAACAGCTATTAAAACTGTGTTAGGATTTGCTTTCCTTTGGAAAGTTGTAGGTGTTTTCCTGGCTTTGTACTTACCTTCAAAGCTCTTACCAGTTGCAAGTCTCCAGAGCTCAATAAAGGGGAACAGGAAGTCGGCATTTGATGCCTGAGAGCCAGCAATAACTCATAGAGAAAAGGGCACGAGAATGGAACTGGTGGGGGCAGAGCCGGGGGAGGGCTGGTGCGGCAGGTTCTGGGCCTTGACCAAGTAGATGCATCCTTCAGCAGTGACTTTGACCAACCCCTTCAACCAAGGGGAAAGCAATGGCAATGGCACAAAACACTGATTTTTCTTAGGCTTTATGGGGGAGGTGCAGCATTTTTATTTGATGGCATCATTACAAAGTATTGATATCTTTTGCCTGTGAAGTTCAAAATAAGTTCCTTTCAAACAAGTTTTCCTAAGGAAAAGGGCATTATCATCTTTTTAAAATAAAATAGCGGGAATTAGTTCCCTACTTCTTCTCTGAGGGTCCTTAAGGGTACAGCTTATCGTGGGATCCAGGATGGAGCCTGGCCCTTCCTGTTCCGTTCACTTCTAGTAGATGAACTCTGAAGTTTCAGTCCTGTGATTGCTAAATGGAAAAGTCACAGGGGTTTGTGCTATTTCAATTTTTGTTTCACTTGTATATTTCAGGAAATCAAATAATGGTGTGACTCTGACTAGGAACTCTGGTCTCTTAGAATCTTTAAAAAAAATGAGAGCTATTTCAGGCATTCACAAGAGATAATGCACTTACCCACAAAGCAGATGAATAAGTAAAACATTACAGGTATGATTTTATGTGCCCCACCTACTTTCCATTTTTCTCTTTTCCTTCCCAAAGGTAACTACTGCCTGTTTACTATTTATAATCTTTCATATGTTAGTGCTTTTACTGCATGTATCTATCCAAAAACAGTATTTGGTTAATTTATATTAGCTTTATCATAATGTCCATGTTTCATATCCATATATATATATATATTTTTTTTTTTCTCGAAGTGGATTTTTTTTTTTTTAAAGATGCAAATACAGTCTATTTATTTATTTATTTGTTTGTTTGTTTATACAAGCACTGGGTACAGTCAGAAGCGCGGGGAGGGTGAGAGAATTCACCAGAGCCAGAGCGGGGAACAGAGCAGGCAGAAGGACCGAAGTACACTGCTGAGGGGAGCAGCGGGCAGCAGGAGAGGTCTGCACACCATGTGGCACCCTCCTCCGGTGGCCGGGGAGCAGCCGGGGATTGAACCGGCGCCGCAGAGGCCGCGGGCAGCTTCGCAACCCAGCACTCAACCGCTGCACCACCGGGGAAGCCCTCTAAGTGGATTTGAGGTGTATAAATACACTTTATTACTTATTGCTCTAATACATTTATTTTCTCTGCTGTACTCTGTTGTATGGGTATACCATAAGTAGCACTGTTTATTGATCCAGTTTCTTATTAATGGACATAAAAAGTTGCTTTTACTTGCTTCAAGAAAGTTTTTCTCTGTTTCTCTGTGTATTTGAATGAGGGTTTTTTTGGTGTACATATTTGGCCATGAAATAGGGACTTTATTTCTCTGATTCTTAATTAAATATTGCCCAGTAGATTGCCAGTGTGCACATACCAGTTTATATTCCCCGGATAGCATGTTTTCACTTGCCCCATGTCCTTGCTTGCTATTGTCATTCCCAGATTTTCAGCAAGCTCTGGTGGTGTGAAATGGTATATCATTGGCATCTAAGTTTTAGTTTATATATTTGATATATGCATTTATATACAGTTAATATTGCATGTTTAGTAATTTTGTTTCCTCTTCTGTGGAATGCTTGTTCATATCTTTCCCTAGGCATATATTGGATATTTTATCCTCTTATTACAAGTTTGTATGAACTTGTATTTGTTTGGTCTTGCTCCTGAATAATAATTCTTTGTCATCGTATGTAATGGATATATATTTGTCCTATCAGTATCTTATTTCCATTATTCTCTTTATGATTTCTTATGGTTAACTTAATTTTTGTGTAATTGGGCAGTCCAGTGTTTTTTCTTATTGTGCACATTGCGTCTAAAGAAAATCATTCTTTCCCAGAGGTCTTAAAAATATTCTAATTTCTTCTAAAAGTTTTTAAAATTTGCCTTTCAATTTAAGTCCTCAATCCATGGAGAATTATGATGTTTGAATGAGGTAAGATGAAGATATATTTTCCTCCTTCCATGTGAAAATAACCAGCTTTCCCAGTGGCAAGTAAGGAATGGTAAAAAGTCTTTTTCAGGCCTCCCTGGTGGCGCAGGGGACACAGCGCTGTCAAGCTATCTCCAGCCACTGCAGCAGGGGTTTGATCCCCGGCTGGCAAGAGAGCAATGTACATGGTGCAGCAGACCTCTCCTGTCTCTCCCAAGTTCTCCTCAGCAGATTTCAGTAGATCCTCCCGTTCTGCTCCCCACCCTCTCTGGTGAATCTTCTCACCTCCCCCACCCCACCTCTGATCTACACCCTAGTTCTTGTATGCATAATTAAATAAATCTTTTTTTTTTTTTTTGAAAAGGCTTTTTCCTACTAATTTGAAGGGCTTCTCTGTCATGTATAGTCTCTTCTAGGCATGAATCTGTTCCTGGGCTTTTTGCCCCACATTCTATTGGTCTTGTGCAAATACTGTCTTAATTACTGTAGTTTTGTCCCCCTGGGTGGAAGGGCAAGTCCTTTCATCTTGTTATGTATTCTTTTTCAAAGCTGTGTGGTCTAAATGATTTCTAGGGGACAGATAAGGAAATCTGGATGGAATCAACAAAATTAAGTATGAAGTACAAAGTACCAGAACTGCTCTGTTGATAGCTGGTGTTCTCAATGACAGGACATCTGGCAAACTGACCCTAATGGGCAGTTTCAATTTTTTTCCCCTGCTACAGTGCACAAACAATAACATTTCCCTATGTCTTTGTATTAAAAACAGAAGAATAAACAGTTCTGTATGTTACTGACAACAACAATAAAAACAATAGAAATGGGTTGGCTATTTTTGGCACTAATGCTTCCAGATAAATTTTAGAATCAGTGTTGTCAACTACTGTGGGAGAAAAAAAATTAGGATATTTATTGAAATTATATTGAGTTCATCAGTTGTCATCATTGTAAAATCGAGTCTCCCTAGGAATCTTATTGAAGTGGATTTACAGAGAAAATAATTTTTTTTACAATTTTTAAATCTTTGAAATTTCAGATTTCCAGAAAAGTTGAAAAATTTATACAATAACTATTGCATTTTTATCACCCCAGAATCTGTTATTATAAATAGTTGGATTAGGTTCTTGATTCTACAAAGCAACTTTTGGACTTAATGAAACGTCTCAAGATTGAGAAATCTACACTGACCTGCTTCAGGGAGTGTGAAAACCGCATGATCTTAAAAGTGTCATGTTGTCTGAAGGGATGGCTAGACCTAAATACCTTCATCAGAGTTGATGCTTTCCCTAATGTGAACTGAGAGAGATCCAGTCCCAACCTCTGCTCCCAAGGTTCGTGGTGACCCCATCTGTTGAAAGAGGGGCTTCAGGGCCTCCCCGGTGGCACAGCGGTTGAGTGCTGGGTTGCGAAGCTGCCCGCAGCCTCTGCAGCGCTGGTTCGATTCCCAGCTGCTCCCCGGCCGGCCACCGGAGGAGGGTCCCGCATGGCGCGCAGACCTCTCCTGCTGCCCGCTGCTCCCCTCAGCAGTGTACTTCGATCCTTCTGCCTGCTCTGCTCCCCGCTCTGGCTCTGGTGAATTCTCTCACCCTCCCGCGCTTCTGACTGTACCCAGTGCTTGTATAAATAAATAAACAAATCTTTAAAAAGAAAAAAAAAGAACGAGGGGGCTTCAATTGTCTGCCATTGGGAGTCTTAGACAGCCATATGCTAGAGAACTTAGATTAAGTCTGCTTCAGTGTGACACCAGAAGAGAATGTGTGGGCCTCCCTGGTGGCACAGTGGTTGAGCGCTGCATTGCAAAGCTGCCCACAGCCTCTGCAGCGCAGGTTTGATCCCCAGCAGCCTGTGAGGGTCCCACATGGCGCGCAGACCTCTCCTGCCACCCGCTGTTCCCCTCAGCAGTGTGCTTAGTCAGTCTGCCTGTTCTGCTTTCTGCTCTGTCTCTGGTGAATTCTCTCACCCTCCTGTGCTTCTGACAGTACCTAGTGCTTGTATAAATAAATAAATAAATCTTTAAAAAAAAAGAAAGAAAGAAGAGAATGTGCTCTGGAGGCTGTGGGACATCCATCTTGGGAAAGGCAGTGTAGGGTAGTGGTTATGGTTGCAGACTGGGAGTCAGACTGCCTTAGGTTTGAATCCCACCGTTGCTGATACATTATTTGGTTGCTTTGGATGAAGTGACTTAACCTTGTCCCTTAATTTCTTCACTTCTAAGTGAAGCTAGGGGCCTCCCTGGTGACACAGAGGTTAAAGACAGAGCGCTCTCAAGCTATCTCCAGCCACTGCAGTGAGTTCAATCCCTGGCCAGGGAGATAACCCACATGGTGCAGCAGACCTCTCCTGTCTCACCCACTGCTTCCCTCAGCAGTGTATTCCAGTAGATTTGCCTGTTCTGCTCTCCTCTCTGTCTCTGGTGACTCCTCTTATCTCCTGTACCTCTGGCCTGGGCTCCAGTTCTTGTGTGCATAAATAAATAACATAAATCTTTAAAAAAAATAAAAAAGAAAAAGAATTGAGGAAGTGTGTTCATTCTTTTCTGGAAGAGTTTGTATAAAGCATATTAGAATTCTGGCTGCAAACAAATGACACACTCAGGTAATTAAATCAAATTGAATTGAAGAGAAATGATTTCCAAAGGTATGGCAGTATTAAGGGGACTGGCAATACATGGGTGAAACACCTGGAGACTGGCTCCAGTGTTGGCCAATCCTAGAAACTTTTGCCACTCCTAGATGGCAAAGCAAAGGGGCGGGAAGTGATATTAATCCTGTAGCCCTGGTATGAGAAACGTAGCCCTGGAGAGTTGTCCTCTAGAACTGTGGGCTTAACAGAGAAGACTGGAACCACTGCCACACCATGGCAAGAAAGAGCCAGATCACAGGTTACCTCACTGTAATTTTCCAGTCTCCTCTGGTACTTCTCTTCAGCATAGTCAAGTTTAGGAGGCAAGCGAACCTTGTCTAGACTTGTTAGCCCCATAGAGCACAAAGTAGAGTGGAAAGTGGATCTGGAAGAAACAGAGACAAGGGGAGTATCTATACTCTGAATGTCTGGTAGAACTTGCTTGTCAAACGCTCCTATCAGCCTATCTGGACCAAGACTTTTGGGACTCTAGAATTCCCTTTGAGCACTCCTTTAACTGGATGCCATGATTTTTGGTCTGTAGTATTTGCTTTATCATTCAGTTCTAGTTTCTATTTTCTAGTGTTTCTTTGATTCATGAGTTACTTAAAAGCCTATTGTAAAATTTTTGTTTAAGTTGGTCTCTAACTCAATTGCATTATAGTCACAGAGCAGTTTGTGGCCTACTGTATGGTCAGTTTTTTCCATAAATATTTCATTTATTCATATGTCTGTAGATTAAACTTCTCAGTTGTGTTGTAAGATGTAAGTGTGTAAGAAAGATATCTTCCATATCTTACTAAATCTTTGTGTTCTCGATCAACCAATTCCTGAGAGAAGTATGTTAAGGTCTCTCTCTGATTGCAGATTTGCCAGCTTCTCTATACTTTTGTCAGATTTTGCTGTATGTAATCTGAAGTTCTCATAAGTGTAGTGGTCTAGAATTGTTTATTTCTTCCTGGAGAATTGTTTCTTAGTGAGCATCTTAATATTTATTTCTTTGGTCTATTTTGTTTGGCATTAGCAAGTTTTGTTTTTGTAAATATTTTCCTGATGTATCTGTTCCTATCCTTTTACATTTAATATCCATGTCAGATGCGTAACCCATAAATGACAGATAGATGAATTTTTTTCCCTACAACCTAATTTCAGACTCTGTTGATAAGTTTAATCCATTTTAAAACATAACAATTGCAATTGTTATTTTAACATCTTATTTAAAAATCATATTAAATATCTTATTTGAGATTTTATTTTGTGCTGTTTACTATGCATTTTGTTTCAGTTTTCTTCTTATTAGCTTATTTGGGTTTCATTATTCCATATCCCCAGCCTTACTTTCCTTCACGTTCCATCATCTGGAAACTTTCAGTTCTTTTAGAGACTACTCTTAAATTTTTGGCCTGCATAATTGAATAAAATCTAAAGTTAAATCAGTATCTCTACTCTCTTCTCAGTGAATATAAGACCTCACAGTTTGTCTTATACATTGAATGCTTCAGTATCAAGTTCTACTTTATTTTTTATAACCTAGCACTAGTTGTTGCTGTTCTTATTTGATATTGTTTGTTTGAATTCACACATCTGCTCACCAACTCTTTGTCTGCTCTCTCTTCTTTCATCATTCTTTGTCCTGAGTTAAATTTCTTTCTTCCAGAAGTGGACTCTAAAATTTTTTTTAGTGCAAGTCTGTTTATGCTAATAATTTTTTTTTTTTTTTTGCTTGCCTTAAAGTGTTATAGCCATTGAATGCTAATTTAGTGAGATATAGAAATCTGGGCTGGCAGTTATTTCTTTCCAGCAGTTGAGTGATGCTATTCTGTTTATTATCATTTATTTATTTATTTATTTATTTGTTTGTTTGTTTGTTTATTTATTTATACCAGCA
This sequence comes from Talpa occidentalis, assembly GCF_014898055.3. Lineage (NCBI taxonomy): Eukaryota > Metazoa > Chordata > Mammalia > Eulipotyphla > Talpidae > Talpa > Talpa occidentalis. Next base: position 12,220,215 of record NW_023601754.1, read on the forward strand.
CTGGGTACAGTCAGAGCCAGAGCGGGGAGCAGAACAGGCAGATTGACCGAAAATGCTGCTGAGGGGAACAGCGGGTGCGGCAGGAGAGGTCTGCGCGCCATGTGGGACCATCGCTGGCGGTTAGGGATCGAACCAGCGCTGCAGAGGCTGTGGGCAGCTTTGCAGCCCAGTGCTCAACCGCTGTGTCACCTGGGAGGCCCAGTTTTCATTATTTTTTCACTTCTGATAATGCAATTGAAAAGTCTGCTTAGAATTAACCTGTTTTTTCCTCTTAGCTGCCTTTTTATCTTTGTTGTTCAAGTGTTTTGCAAATTTACTGTCATGGGTTCAGGGTTTGATTTATTTTTATTTATCCTGCTTGTTATTTGTCCTTCTATCTGAGATTTCATGTATTTCAGAGCATCTGAGAAATTCTCAGCCCTTTATCCCTTCATTTTTGCCTTTTATTCCCTCCCATCTTACCTTTTGAAAATCCTAGAATTCATATAGTCTGTCCTTCATGTTTCTTAAACCATTATATTTTCTGACTATCTCTGTATGCTGCATTCTGGATAATTACACTAATTCTTTCTTCATCTGCTTTAAAATCTACCCATTGAATTGTATATTTAGTTGGACTACATTTTAAATTCCTTGGAATAAATGGTGGCTTGTTCGCTTATTCACTTCAATTGTGTAGAAACAGACACATAAATGAATAAATGAATGAATAAATAAATAGATGACTAAATCACCTACTTCCATGGTTCTAATATTTGGGAAAGTAAGTAAGGTTGGCTCGCTGCTTTCTGTTCTCATCTTGTTCAGAAATTCCATGAAGCTATATCACTGGCATTATATTGTTGAGCAAAACAAGCACTATGAGCAGGAGGCAGGAAGCTGGAAGCCCATCATCATTTTGTTCTCTACTCCCAGAGGAAGAGCAGCTCCTGAGTCATGTAGGGGAAACCTTTCAGCACTGTACCTCTTGGGGGCTCACAGCTGTGGCAAGGATCTGTTTCTATGGCAACAGAAGTTTTAACTCTTCCTCTGTACTCAGGATATGCAGAGGGAAGTTACATGATAAACTTTCAGAGCTTTCCACTTTCTAGGGAGTCTGGGTTTATTTTCTTTTCTTCTATAACATACTATCTGAAATATGCCACATGTGGCTATATAAAGTACAGGTAATTAAAATTTAAAATTTAGTTTCTGAGTCACTCTAGTTACATTTCAAGTGCTCAAGAGCCACACATTGCTAGTGACCATTATAATTGGACAGCACACAGATAAAACATTTCCATCACTGCAGAAAGTACTTTTGGAAAGTGCTGTACCAAACTCTTCCACAGGATATTACAGTGAATAGAATATTGGTAAATATGTAGTTTCATAAAATGGATTAAGTGAACATGTTGATACCTAGAATCTACAAGGCCCTTTCTAAATCCTGACATTTTGTACCATTTGTGGGTAGAATTCAGAGGGAATGTTACACTCTTAATGATTGATGGGATGAAATTGTGAACCCAAGCTACTTGTCTTACCTTGTCTTACTTACCTTGGGTTTGGTCCAAGGTAAGAGGAGACACCTCTTAAATAGAAAGGTGAGTGAACCCTTAATGTTGAATAAACTTTGGGGAACATGAAAAAAATTACTGCATGCGCCTTTTGATTTTATGTAATTGTGATTAAACCAAAAATAAGGATGGCTTTGTGAGGTCACTACAGAAAACAAACCCCAAGGCCTTATTCCTTGAAATTTGACTCAAGTTGGAAATTCCTTGTAATGAAATCATCTTTCTCCACACCCCTATAATTGCTATCTTATTCTTCTTTGAGTTACTGTAGAACAGTTAGAGATTTGCTGGAAAAGAGATACCTTTTTCTTCCTCTCTGCCCGCCACCCCCCACATCCTCCCCTTCTTCAAATATAGCAGCATTTCACAGGGAGTGGACTCAAGATAGAGCAAGAATAAGAACAGTATGGGCCACAACATCCCTGTCCTCAATAGGCTATGTAGAGAGAGGAGAGCCTCTGACCCCAACCTTGTTCTTTGCCCATGGCAGACACTGCTAAAACTTACCCAACTCTTTGTTATCATGGAGTTTACCTGGTCTCAGAGGCCTTCTCAACACAGTGTTCCAAGTGCCCAACCCATCCAAACTAGCTGGAGTTGATTTGTGTAACTAAACTTGTTTACTGCCATTTACCAGAGACAGGTTTAGAACTTGCTGTTCAGAGAAAGTGTATTTGTTCTTGCAGAGGATCAGCCTAATATGGTTAGTTGAGAAAGTTAAAAAAAAAAAAAAAAGGAAAAGAAAAAGTATTTTGCATATGTATGGGCCTAGGTACAGAGTAAGTACCTCAATAAAAGTTGTTCAGTAATGATACACAAGGAAATGAATGGTAGTTTTAGGGGTAAATGTAAAGGTGATTTGTATTGAGAAAGGGTTCAATTATCACTTCATTCTCATGGCTTTCCTAGGGTTGGCAAAGGTAGTTTACTATTGATTTTCTGGAAGAATATTGAGCTGAAAGAAAAAGATATCCTGTAAGATGACTGGGAGGGGTTTATAAAGAATTCAGAGACAGCATTTGTAGAAGGAAAAGCAAGAAACAGTAAAAGAAAATAAATGCCCTAGATCAGGAAAGGAGTGGGAAAGGGTGAACTAATAGGCGCTCTGCAGAAAAGGTTTGCAGGCCTTTGTGGTTTCTAAATCTTTGTTCTTTGTTTTTGAAGCAAATCTGGAAGCATGACTTCCTGGTTGTTTTCTGCTCACAAAAATAATCAGAATATTCATTGTGAAGATTCCAAACATTAATGTAGAAAGTGAGAGTTCTTATGATCACTTTGGTATATATTGCTCCAGATTTTTGTCCTTGTGTATGAATGGATATGTATGAAACTGTAGAAATCACAGGCTTATATTGTCTCACAACTGCTGTTTTTCATTTAATGTGTTCATTGTTCCATCTCATTCATTCCATGTGCATGGGTGGATTTTGTTTTGTTTTGTTTTTGTCTCTTTTGTAATTTCCAGAAAATGTGTACCTGGAAGTGGAATCTATTTGTAGCAAATCCTCTTCTTAAGTCTGGAGAAAATAGGTTGTTGCCCAAGAAGTCTGCCTGGAAATGCCTTTAGTCTTTTACAGACTCTGCTAGAGAATCTGGATCTACTGTGGGGTCAAAACTCCTAAATTGTTACAAAAATACAACTGATCACATAGCCCCTCTTGTTAATCTAGTTTGTTCTCATAGAGCAATTAAATTTTCAACTAGGAAGAGCCCAGACCCCAATTGCAGAGGACATTTGGTAAATGAATTATACCAGGCAATAGGATCCACAGGAGCCCGTGTTCAATTCTGAAGCAATCTGAGTATGTCTAACTTGTTCCAGAGTTCACTGCTTCTTCCCATTTTTCTTTCTGGTGGGATGATTGCTTCTGCCAATAGTTAGACTTAGAGTAGAAGAAGAAACTTTTATTTTTGATCCTGAGCTGCTCTAAAAGAAAACACACCAGGCAGTGTATGTCAGGGAAGGTGGCTGGAAAAGTTTCAAGCCTGGCCTATAAGAGGAAGCTCCTCAGGGCTCTGCACTCAGCTGGGTGCCTTTGCTTCCTTGGGGTGCTGCAGACAGCAGTTGTCAAGCAAGCAGCATGCTGGTGGGGCTGCAGCAATCCACTGGGACCTGGACACCTGTCTGGGATTATATCCCACAGAGAAGTGTCAAGAGGGCTGGATTCCGACAGCCTCATTGTCTGTGTAACTGTCAGGTGACACACAGGCAAATTCTGATTCCCCTCCCTCCTCCAGTGACTGATGGAGTAGTAAAATGACCAGTAACCAAGCATCTGCACTCAGGTCTGTTCCTGAACAGACATGTGAAATATTCCTAAATAGGAGAAAACACCCTTTCCGTATGTGTGTGTGTGTGCATATTTAAGATGTTGGTATTCCATGTGACTGTGAAGTCAACTGTGTGGGCAGGAAGTAAAGTTGCTGGCACAGAACCCACAAATAGTTTAAGGTAAAGTTGAACCTATTACTTCACAGCAAGGTGGATGTTTATAGAGTTCCCATGAGCTCACAGCCCTTTTGATGGCACGTGTCTTTTCTCCCAGGCCCCCAGAAAGAGGAGAAACAGGAGCAGTGTGGGAACAGCACTTGAGTCTTTGAACTCTCCCCTGTTGAGGCTGTTGTTGGTTATGACATTTTTTAAAAGTAACGAAATATGCACAGTCTGAAGCAATAGTATGTAATAGCAATATTGTTAACAGCAAATATTCGTTTAATGCTTACTAAATGCTGGGCAGTTTTAAATGCTGCTCATATGGTAGCTTTTTTAGTCCTCCCTGTCTGAGGCGGTTACTGTTATCATCCCGTTTTACAGATAAGGAAACTAAACCCAGTGTAGGGAACTCACCCAACATTAAATAACTTGAAAGTGAAATAGTTCTAATAAATGATATCTCATTATTAATCCCCTTGGCCATCAAAAATTAAACTGTATGGGTCTCCCTGGTGGCGCAAGGGATTAAGCACCGCACCATGAAGCAGTCTGCAGTCCCTGCAGCACGACGAGTTTGATCCCCGGCCGGCCAGAGAGAAACTCATATGGCAAAGCAGACCTCTCCTGTCTTGCCCGCTGCTCCCCTCAGCCGTGTACTTCGGTCAATCTGCCTGTTCTGTTCCCCACTCTGTCTCTGGTGAATCCTCTCACCCCCTGCGTCTCTGGTCTGTACCCCAGTTCTTGTATGCATAAATAAATAAATCTTTAAAAAAAATTAAACTGTGGGGATCTTTTTCAGCCATCTGTGGGTTCTGTGCCAGCAACTTTACAAGCTTATAACATTCTTTGTTTTTTCATAAAATCATGGAGCGATAAAACACATTTCCTGAATGTGTGACCCATAAGAGTTGCCACCCATGACTGCACTTTTCTGCTCTTTATCTTAACATCAGCCCCCCTCAACAGCCTTTGGACCTACAGTCCCGTTGATCCTTTTCCTTCTCCTGTCCCGCACCCCTTCATGCCCTTACTTTACTTCTTACAGAGCTTAAAGTCCAAGGTCTGTCATTGTAATCACTGCGGCATGTAATATATTCTCAGTCCTCTTCCCCTCTTTTGCTTTGTCACACTTGTTAAATCCAAATCTGCCTACTCTGTGGAGTGCTTCTGGCTGCAGGAAAAACCAAGCGTGACCCTGACCTCCCTCTTCATTTGCAATCACTAACCTCAAGCAGGCCCTTGATGCTGCCCCAAATCATCCTCCTACCCTCCTCCAGGACCTATAATCACTAGGCTCAGTTTACTTATCTGTAAAATGGGGTGATGACAGTAACCCCCTCACATGGTAAGGACTAAAAAAGCTACTATTTGAACAACATCTAAAACTCCACACTATCTTCTCTCTTCTTAAAGCTCCCTTCTCAGCCTTTATTGATGACCTTACTTCCTGTTTCACTGAGTAAACAAGTTATTGACTCACTGCCATATCTGTCTACTCACGTCTCTACTGTTTTTCCTTTTCCTGAATCTGGGTTTGAGCTGTCCATGCTTCTGGCAAGGGTTGCAGCCCCCACTCGTGCAGCAGATTTCATTCTTTGCTGGGTCAAGAGCATTGTTCCAACCTTCTTCCTCTTCCTCTTTCTGAAATGAAAGTTGCTTCTCTAAGGGCACATTCCTATCATTGTACCAACTGCTGGTGTTTCTCCATCTTGAAAATAGCAACAAGAAATTCTCTTGGTTCTTCTTCTCTGGATAGTGTCACATTACTCTACTTCCTTTTATACTAAACTCCTTAAAAGTTCTCTCCTCTTGATTTTCTGCTATTTGTCTCCTTCCAGTCTCTGAAATCAGTTGGAAGTGCTCTTATCAGGGTCACGGGGCGGCGGGTGGGGGGCCTCATGTTGCTCAGTCCATTCTCAGTTCACTTACTGGGGAAAGCCGGCTCTACTTGACAAGTTGGTCTCCTTGAAACACTTTGCGTGCTTGCTTCCAGGATAGCACACTCACCAGGTTTCTGCCTGCCTTTGTCATCTGTTTATCTCCTTTGCTGATTCTTCCTCATTGTTCTGCCGCTAAGGTTGAAGGGCGTGGAAGCTTGGTCCTTGGGCCCCACGTCTCATTCTGTTGTATTTCACAGCCTTGGTGAAATCTTCAAGCCTGTGGTTATCAGCACCATGTTTATGCTGCTCCCTTGCTCTTTTTTATTTAACTGCTGTATTGAGATGTCATTCACATACCATACAATTCACCCATTTGTAAAATACATAGTTCAGTGGTTTTTGTGTCTTAAGAGAGTTGCACAACCAATCACCACAATCAATGTTAAAGCATTTTCATTATCCCCAAAAGAAAACCCATAACCATCAGCAGTAACTCTTATTTCCTTCCCTCCACTCCGGCCCTCGACAACTATTAATCTACTTTCTCTATTTTAAGTTTGCCTGTTATAGATAGAGAAATGGGTTCATACAATACATGGCTTTTTGTGTCCAGTTCCTTTTATTTAGCAAAATGTTTTCAAGGTTCATCCATGCCGTAGCATGTAACAGGACATCATTCCTTTTTATGACTAGTAATCCATTGTGTGGGCACAGTCATGCATTGCTCAGCAGCCTCGTGGTCAAGAGCTGCATATACAGTGGCCATCCCAATTGGTAGTGCCATATATTATAGATCCTAGGTGTGTAGTAGACGGTACCATCTAGGTTTGTGTGATTATGCTATTTCACTTCCTGATGAAATCATCTAACAACACATTTCTCAGAATGTATCCCTCTCATTAAGCAGTGCTTAACTGTATCTCATATTTTGTCTATCCAGCCATTAGTTGGTGGACATTTGGGTTATTTCCACTTTTTGGCTGTGGACATTTGTGTGTAAGCTTTTGTGTTGACATAGGTTTTCATTTTACCTAGGCATATACCTTGGAGTGGAATTGCTGTGTCACATAGTAACTCTGAGCAACTGTCTGGCTGCTTTCCAAAGTAACTACCATTTTGGAGGTTCTGACTTCTCTGCGTCCTTGCCAATACTTGTTATCTGTCTTTTTGGTAATAGCTATCTTAGTGGTTGCATTTCCCTAAGTATGTTGGGTGGCTTCTCAAATGATTCTTGCCCCTTGGTATGTCTTTGGAGAAATGTCCATTCAAGTCCTTTGTCCATTTTGAAATTGGGTTTGTCTTTTTGTTGTTGAGTTATAAGATTTCTTTATATATTTTGGATAGTAATACCTTATCAGATACATGATTTGCAAAAATTTTCTCTTATTTTACTGATTGTCTTTTCATTTTCTTGATAGTGCCCTTTGAGTCATGAAAGTTTTAAATTTTGATTAAAGCCAATTAACATTTTTCTTTTGATACATGTGCTTTTGGTGTGACTTTTAAGAAATTGTTTTCTAAAAATCCAAGGTCATGAAGATCTATACCTGTGTTTAATTCTAAGAGTTTTATAATTTTCATTTTTATATGAAAATGACCCGTTTTGAGTTAATATTTATTTATGGTGAAAGGTAAGTATCCGACTTCTTTTGCATGTGGGTATTCAGTTGCCACAGGACCAGTTATTGAAACACTGTTTTGTTTGTTTTGTTTTGGCACTCTTGTTGAAAAAGACTTGACCATAGACATAGGGATTTATCTCTGCACTCTGAATGTATTCTATTGGTTTATATGTGTATCCTTATGCCAATACTATGCTGTCCTGATAACTGTGGTGTACTAAGTTTTTAAATTAAGAAGTGTGAGGCACCCCCTCCTTTGTTCTTTTTTTTTTAAGATTTATTTATTTACTTATACAAGAACCAGGGTACAGGCCAGATGCGCGGGAGGGTGAGAGGATTCACCAGAGATAGAACGGGGAACAGAACAGGCAGACTGATGAAATACACTGCTGAGGGGAGCAGCGGGTGAGACAGGAGAGGTCTGCACGCCATGTGGGACCCTCGCTGGCCGGCCAGGATTGAACCAGTGCCGCAGAGGCTGCGGACAGCTTCACAGCGCGGAGCTCAACCACCTGCGCCACCAGGGGAGGCCCTTAAAAATGTATTGATGCAAAATTGGCATCCTGATGTCATAATAGTTTCAGGTGTACAATAAAATGATTATCTTTTTGATAATAGACTTTCTGACAGATGTGAGGTGATATTTCAGTTTGGTTTTGAATTGTATTTCTTAATGATTAATGATGTTCAGTGGTTTTTCATGTTTGTTGGGCATTTGTTTCTTCTTTGGGGAATTATCTATTCAAGTTTCTTCTTTGGGGAATTATTTATTCAAGTCCATTTTTAAAGTTGGGTTATTTGGGGTTTTGTTGAGGAGTTGTAGAAGTTCTTCATATTTTCTGGATATTAACCCTTTATAAAAAGGATGCTTTACAAATGTTTTCCTCTCATTCCAGGGAGTGCACTTTTACTCATCTGTCCTTTGCTGCACAGAAGTTTTAAATTTAGATGTTGTCCAACTTACTTTTGTTGCTGTGCTTTTGATGTCATATCTGTGTTCTGCTCTCTATCTCTTTCTCCACACATAAGGCCATTATCTGAGAATCAGGACAATTTTCCTTCTGTTCCACCCTGCAGACCTTACAACACTGCACTCTCCAGTGCAATCTTGAAAGAAGTAGTGAGACAGACATCCTCGGCTTACTCCCAGGCTTAGTGGGAAACATTAGGGCTTCTGTTTTTAACTATGATGCTAGCTGTAGGTGTTTCACAGAAATTTCCCTTCTATTTCTAGTTTGCTGTGAGTTATTATCAATGACTGTTGGATTTTTCAAATGCCCACTGTGCAGCTATTGACGTGATTGTTGAATTTTTCTCCTTTATTCTGTTAATAAGATGAGTAACATTGATTTTCAAAGAGTAAACCAGTCCACTTGGTCAGGAGAAATTATTCTTTTTATGTATTATCTGAATTCAACTTGTTAAAATTGAAGGAATTTTGCCTTTATATTCATGAGGCATTTTTGTAATTTTCTTTTCATGCACTCTCTGTCTTGTCAGTAATCTTGGCTTCATACATTGATTTGAGATGTGTTCCTTTTTTTGTTTTCTAGAAGCAGTATGTATATATATTTTTTATCCCTTATGTGTTTGATAGAATTCACCAGTAAAGCTTTCTAACCTGGAGTATTAATTTGTGGAAAAGTTTTTAACTATGAATTTAATTTTCTCTGTATCCTTTGAATGGCTATAAATAAAGATGTGTAGGAATAACTCATTTTTCATACCTGACTCTGATACCTTGTGTCTACTCTTTTCTCAATAGGCTGACTGGAAATTTGTCAATTTTAATAATTGTTTCAAAGAACAGTTTTTGGCTTTTGGATTCAATCTATCATTTTAGTTTGCTCTTCTTTTTATAGCTCCTAAAGGTTAAAGTTTGGATCATTGATTTTAGATCCTTCTTCTTTTCTAATATAAGCATTCAAAGCTGTAAACTCCCCTGTAAACTCTTATTAATTTTTTTTGTTATTATGTGTTCCTGAAGTGTTGATATACGTGCTTTTATTTTCATTCATTCCAATGTATTTTCTAATTTTTTGTGACTTTTTTTCTATGACTCATAGGTTTTTAGAAGTGCCTTATTTGTCAGATATTTGGGGATTTTCCAGGTATCTTCCTGGTACACGTTTTCGGTTTTATTGTGTTTTGATCGGGGAACATATTTTGTATAACTTTAAACCTTTAAAATCTTTCCAGGGCCTCCCCGGTGGCGCAGTGGTTGAGCGCTGGGTTGCGAAGCTGCCTGCAGCCTCTGCAGCGCCGGTTCAATCCCCGGCTGCTCTCCAGCCACCGGAGGAGGGTCCCACATGGCACACAGACCTCTCCTGCCGCCCGCTGCTCCCCTCAGCAGTGTACTTCGGTCCTTCTGCCTGCTCTGCTCCCTGCTCTGTCTGTTGAATTCTCTCACCCTCCCCCACTTCTGACTGTACCCAGTGCTTGTATAAATAAATAAATAAATCTTAGAAAAAAAATTAAAAAAAAAAAATCTTTCGAGATTTGTGTTATGCCCAGAATGTGTCCTAGAGCTTGGTAAAAGTTCCACATTGAAAAGAATGTGTTTTTTGCAATTGCTGGATGGATTGTTCTATCCATGTCAACTTGATAGTGCTTTTCAGGTCATTAGAACAATGCTGATTTTCTGTCTAGAAATCACAGAGGGAAGAGTGTTAAAATTTCCAGCAATGATTGTGAATATGCACAGCCACTTCAGAGTCTTTTGATTAGTGTTTACATGGTTATCTTTTTCTGTTCTTTTAGTTTAACCTCTCCATGTCTTCCTATTTAAAGTGATTTCTTAGACTAAGCATATAGTGTGGTGTTGCTTTTTTATCTAAACTCTTCCTTCCTGGTGGAATGTTTGCAGTCACTGCATTTGTGGTATCATTGGGTTCAAGTTGAATACCTTTCTTACTTGTTTTCTGACTTCCTGTTCTTTGTTTCTTTTCTTTGTTTCCTGACTTCACATGGATTAAGATAATTTTCTGTCCCATTTTATCTCCTCTATGGGTTTATTAGTGCTTTACTTCTTTGGCTTGTATTTTTAATGGTTGCTTTAGGTTTTACAGTATACAGTTTAAATTATCACAGTGTGTCTTCAATTAATATTATTATATCACTTCATGTATAGGATAAAGAACCTTGCAACAGTATTCTTCCACGTATCTCCTCTGTCCCTCGGTGACATTGTGCTATATTTTGTTATTATATATTAATCTATAGTATATTTATACACTATAAATATATTGTTATAATTTTATATGTGTGTACACACGCAAAATAAACCTCAGAATATGTTCTCAGGTTCTATTGTATGTTTTGTTTTAAATAGTAAGTTACCTTTTGAAGAAATTTAAAATTTAGAAATCTTTTGTAGCTACCCAAGTGAATTTGGATTTTTTTTTTAAATAAACCAGCATTTTATTTTATTTTTTTTAAAAGATTTATTTATTTATTTATACAAGCACTTGGGTACAGTCAGAAGCCTGGGAGAGTGAGAGAGATTTCACTAGAGCCAGAGCTGGGAACAGAGCAGGTGGCAGGAGAGGTCTGAGCGCCATGTGGGACCCTCCCCAGGTGGCTGGGGATCCAACTGGTGCTGCAGAGGCTGCGGGCAGCTTCACAGCCCAGCGCTCAACTGCTGCGCCCTGAATTTGGATTTAAATGTCTACAGGGGAGGCCCCTGAATTTGGATTTAAATGTCTACAGAAACACACTCACCAGCCTTTAGCAGACAATTCTAAGTCCTTTGTCTATGACTGCCTCAAGTTCAACCACTGTACCAGTGAGGAGGGTGATTTTGTAGGCCCTAAATAATAAAATTTAGATTTCACAGTTCATGTAGCAGACATGGTAAGAGCTTGCACAGATCATATTGTTGATATCTGGGAAGCACAGGTAGTCTCATTTTCCTGGCTCTGCGGCACATATGGCTAAAAGAGTGTGGACCATTGCAGTACAGAGACATGTGGAGACTGGGCTGTGATTAGTGGGAGACTGCCATTATCAGTATGATGCCAGTTAGAGTAGGAGATTCAACTTACTACCTTATGTAAGATCAGGAAGCATCATGCTAGAAATCTTCGGTTTCCGTCTAAACCCTAGCAGAACTAAACTCTACCTGCTTATATCCTTCTGGATATGAAGACTCCTTCTCTTGTTCAACCAAAGCCTTCTACTCTCTCAAGCAGTAGACTGAAGGACTAGTGACTTCTAAACTGCTCATCTTCGCAGTTCTCCTTTTAAGGACCCATCTCTAGACAAGCATGGCCTGTACTCTGGCAGCTAGGTTATCTGCTCTCTCATCCAAAGAACTTTGGGCAACCTGTCCAAAAATATAGATGCAACTTTATTTCCTTTCTCAGCTGTTGAGCTTTTATTTATTTATTTTTAAAGATTTATTTATCCATGCATGCAAGAGCTGGGCTGCAGGCCAGAGATGCGGGGTGTGAGAGGATTCACCTGAGACAGAGTGGGGAGCAGAACAGGTGGATCGACTGAAACACACTGCTGAGGGGAGCCACAGATGAGACAGGAGAGGTCTGCTGTGTCATGTGATTCACCTCCCTGGCCGGGCATCAAACTCATGCTCCAGTGGATGTGGCTAGCTTCATAGTGCTGTGACTTAACCCCTTGAACCACCAGGGAGGCCCTTGTTGAGCTTTTTAACATGTAAAAGGGATAATAATACCTATCTGGATGAGAAGGATTTGTCCAGTGTACCTGGGTGGTATATATTTATGCATATATGCATATGTTTAATTCTTCTCACCTCTCTAAACTGAGCCATATGCAATTCGATTTCTTTATTGTGTTTGCTTATGATAATGTTAAGGAAATCCTTGGTCTAATGCAGCACTTTATAGTTTTGGTTGCATTGATTTGGGAGGGAAGAGAGAAGGGGGAGGGAAGGGATTTGGGAGGGGAAGAGAGAACTTGAACCGGACAGTGCTTGTGCTTGTTCATTGTCAGGCTTCCCCTCTTACGAATGAAAAATGACAGACCCAGAAGCTGAATCTGCCTGAGTCCAGCATCATTTTCTGTAGCCTTTGTGATAGATTGCGTTTGAGATGTGATTGGGTCTAAACTCTGTTTTCTGTTAGGAATTTGACAGGCAGCGCTGGTATGTAGACGGAAGAGCAGAATGAATGATACAGTTGACATCCATAGCTGCAGGATCATTTATTCCTCGTGTTCCAGCAGACTCTCAAGAGTGGAACTACATTGATAGCTAGTGTATAGGGACAGTTCTATGCCTCATTTAGTTTTTGGAAAAGACAAAATGTGTAATTTGCTCTTTCAGTATAACATTTGGAAAGCAACAAAACCTTTTACTGACATGTGGAGAAGTCTTTGATAAGGAAGTTAATTGAATCTGTCTTGTGAGCTCCTCTCCCTGGTAGGTTTTTCCCCACTGCTGAGGAGTAGAGACCACATCCATGTCTGTTGACCATAATCTGCATATCATTCTCTTGGAGGGCTGACCTGAAGCCCACTTTTGATGTCTGTTGTTACATCACAAAATTCACCCCAAACTTAATGACTTAAGATCACAGCCATTTTAGATTTTCTCATGAGACTATGACTCAGGAATTGAGTCAGAGTTTAGCTCAATGGGGAGATCTTCTCTGTGTGGCATCTCATGAAGTTTTTAGATAGTGCCTGGAGGTGGAACATCTAAGATGGCTTCACTCACACTTCTGACAAGACACCTTGCTGGGCTTGGCAGGACAGGACCTCTCCCACTCTTGGTGGCTCTCTGCACTTGACCGACTTGGGGCTCCCTATATGGCACGGGATTTGAGGAGCAAGCGTTCCAAGCAGCAAAGGCAGAGCTGTAATTCTCTCAGGGCCTAGACTCAGAAGTTACAGGGTGTTGCTTCTGCCACAGTTCTACGAGATTTTGGACTACCCTGTCACAAGGAGAGGGGCCTGTGAGATGGATACTATCCTCAGAAATGCGGGCCTACAAGAATCCTTTACCCAGAGAGCCTGAGCGACCCCTCCCTGGCAAGGCCAGTTCAGTTATCAGAGGCTGTCCTTAGGAAGTCGCCTGGGCCCAAGCACGTTCACTCTGGGACCAACTGCCAGTCTGCCTCTTTCTGGCTCACACCACATGGCATTCCCCTGTGTGAGGCTACTCCCACTCCTTTGAGCCATACTGCTAAGTGAAATTGAAAATGATTTAAGTGATTTTACATTTTTTTTCCTAGGACACAGTCCTGTTTCTTAAGAAATTTCCCTTAAAGATTTCTTGCTGCTACCGCATACAGATTTTAAGTACAGATTAAAAAAAAAAAAAGATTTATTTCATGCATACAAGAACTGGGATTGTAGACCAGAGGTGTGGGGGTGGGGAAGGAGTGAGAGGATTCACCAGAGACAGAGTGGGGAGCAGAACAGTCAGACTGACTGAAATACACTGCTAAGGGGAGCAGCGGGCGAGACAGGAGAGGTCTGCTGTGCCATGTGGGTTGCTCCCTGGCGGGGGATTGAACTTGTGCTGCAGTGGCTGGCAATAGCTTAATAGCACTCTGTCTTTAACGCCTGCATCACCAGGGAGGCCCCTAAGTACAGATTTTTTTTATAATAATAAAAATTATGGTGAATTCCTGGCAGGAATAGTATCTACTGTCTTACAGTGTTGTCTTTGTTCGCACAGCATTAGACTCCAGTAGGAATGCTGGAAATCATTGAATTGGGTGTTATCAGTGCCTGTCAGAATTGTGCAGAATTTGTAGTTCCTGTAGATTGAACAATTGCACACCCCTGTTAAGAATTCAGAAAAGTTTGCATCTTGCACTCAACAGATTTAAAATTGGATTAAACTTGCAAAGTGGCCTAAATTTTTTTTACATGGGCAAGCATATTTAGATTATCTTTTTAATAAATCATAGTTTACTATCCTGCAAATTACTTTATTTGGAAAGGCCCTTCCCACTTTGAGCCATTTAAAATATAGGTCATTCAGTCTGTCATTTTCAACACCGGGAACACACAATTTTCACTCTTGAAACTACTTACAAGTCCTGTTATTGGAGGTATAGGAGCCTGCTGTCGCTCATGGAGTGCTGAACCCCAAGGGTGGTGCTGGGCATCTCGCTTTACCTTTAGAAAGGCATGGATTCACAGGTCTTCCTTTTGTGAAGATTCCCTATAATGGCTCTCTGGTGGGATTTTAGAATTTGTATTTTTAATGAGGGTTCCTGAAATTTCTTAGAAATGCAGATTAATGGGCCCCATTCCAAACCTACTGAATCCATGTCTGGGGAAGGGAAGTAATCTGTGTTTTAATGGGTTTTCTAGGTATTCCTTACATGAAGTAAAGGTGGAGAACTATTTCTTAGTTCACTGCCTGAATACCGAATATTGTTGGAATGTATTCCCAAAGATTTTCACTGTGTATTGGAATATGCCTTAGGGATCCTCCAGATAATGTTGGGTATTGGTTGCTATTTGTACTTTTTTAATCTGTAATATGCACACATAAAATTCATCTATTGTAAATGTATAATTCAGTGATTTTTATTATATTTACAGAGTTGTGTAACTATTGCTAAAATCCAGTTTTTTTAAAAAATACTTCCTAAAATCCCAAGTTCCATAATGTCTGTTTGCATTCCCTCCCTGCTTCCACTCTTAGTCCTGAGCAACTGTAGTCTGCTGCCTCTCTACATTTGTCTTTTCTGGAAATTTCATATAAATGAAATCATGCTATATGTGATCTTCCGTGTTTGGTTTACTTCACCCAGGTTCACCCATGTTTTCCATTTTATTGCCAAATCATCATCCACAGTGTGAATTTGCCACATTTGTTCTGTCCATTCACCAGTTGATAGACACCTAGATTGTTTTTTCTGAGGCGATTATGGATGATCCTGCTGCGAATATTAATGTACACATTTTTGTTTGAGTGTGTGTTTCCATGTGGTAGGTCTAGATGTTTAAGAAACCAACAAACTTTTCCAAATTGTACATTTCAGCAGTGGATGAGGGTTCTAAGATCACAACCAATAACTGAGTTTGTGAGTCTTGTGATTGACTTATAACCACTTGAATAGGTATAAGTGGCATCTCCTTGTGGTTTGAATTTGCATTTCCTTAGTGCCTAAAGATGTTGGGTCTCTTTCATGTATTTATTAGCAATTTATATATTTTTTTGGTGTAAAAATGGTCGTTTCCCATTTTTATTTTATTTTTATTTTTTTAAAAATTCATTCATTTATACAAGAACTGGGGCATAGGCCAGATGCGCGGGAGGGTGAGAGGATTCACTGAAGACAGAGTGGGGAACAGAAAAGGCAGACTGACGAAATACACTGCTGAGGGGAGCAGCAGGCGAGACAGGAGAGGTCTGCCAAGCCATGTGGGATCCTCGCCGGCTGGCTCGGATCGAACTCACACTGCAGAGGCTGCACACAGCTAAACGGTGCAGCGCTCAACGACCTGCACCACCAGGGAGGCCCTGCTCATTTTTATTTTTAATTGAGCTGTTTATTGGCTTGCTTATTATTGAGTTCCTTGTGTATTCTGGATACAAGTCTTATCAGATACATGATTTGCAAATATTTTCTCTCAATGTGTGACTTTTCAGTTTCTTATATAGTGTATTTTGAAGAGCAAACATTTAAATTTGATTAAGTTCAGAAAAAGTCATGCCTTGTTCCCCCTTCCTTTATGGATCATACCTTTGCTGTCATATATGTTAAAAAAAAAATCTTTGCTGAGGCCAAAGTCAGAAAGATTTTCTCCTCTGTTTTGATCTAGAATTTTTAGGGTTTTAAGTCTTACATATGTCTGCATTCCATTTTGAGTTAATTTTGGGGTATGGCATGAGGTAAGGGTCTAACTTCTTTCTTTTTTAAACCCCTGTACTTTCATTTTAACACATTTGTGGAAAATCCCATTTACCCCCCTCCCCCCTCACTGAATTCCCTTGGTAAAATTAACTGGCTGTAAATGCAACGGATTATATTTGGGCTCAGTTCTGTTCGATTGATTTATAGGGCTTTCACTATCTTGGTTACTTTTAGCTTTATAGCAAGTTTTGAAATCTGGTAGCATATGTTCTCCAACTTTAGTATAGATATAGGCCTTTTATATTTCCATAGAAATTTTAAGATCAGCTTGTCAATTTCTACAAGATGATTATCCAATTTATTTTTCATTCAGGATCCTGTGACTTCCCCAAGAGGAGCTAAAACTGGCTTTTCTACTCTATTAGAGGCTCCGATAAGCAGTTCCTGAGAGACATTGGAAGTCGGCACATTTGATTTGATAGCCAGAGAGAGCACAGGCTAAGGCAGAGCAGAAATAGGACTGGGGTGTCCTCCTACCTTGATGTTTCACTAGTCATTGACACCCCATAAATACTTGAATGGGAGTGAGAGAGTTTCTACAGAAAAGAATAAATTGAGAATGATGCTTTTTTTATCTTTTCTCTTGTTTTCACGTCTTCCTTATTTTAAAGCCATCTTATACCAGTAGTTTTAAGCAGTCTGACCAAGTCTGGTTCTCTCTTCGTTGAGATATGGGCAGTTTGTGGTTGATTGCTTTTAATCAGATTTCTTTTCACCTGTTCTTGCCTATGCTAGTAACAATTATCACTCAAACCATACATCCTTTTTATCTTTTTACAACTTTCAAAAGGAAATTCTGGTGCTTCTCTTCCTTAGTTTTTCTTAGAGGAACCTCGTATCTTTCTTGCAAAGATTGGCTATTCATCTATCATTTTAAATGTGCATTTCTTGTGAACAGACTGCCTTCCAAATTGCATAGTTATTCTTTTTTTTCTTTTTAAATATTTATTTATTTAAGCATATAAGACCTGGGGTACAGGCCAGAGATGAGGGGGTGAGAGGATTCACCAGAGACAGAGTGAGGAACAGACAGGCAGATTGACTGAAATACACTGCTGAGGGGAGCAGCGGGCGAGACAGGAGAGGTCTGCTGCTCCATGTGGGTTTCTCCCTGGCCGGCTGGGGATCGAACTCGTGCTGCAGAGGCTGTGGACTGCTTCATAGTGCAGTGCTTAACCCCTTGTACCACCAGGGAGGTCCTACATAGTTATTCTTTTCCTTTTACTTCCGCAGGACTTCTGTGCTAGATTCACTTAAACCCAGCTAAGTTTTATTGAGTATTTGACGGCATGTGGGGTATCATTTCAGACTCTAATAGATGTGCACAAATGGATAAAACTTGGTTTGTGCCCTCGTGGAACTTAAAGTCTGGTCAAAGAGATAGTGTATAGTATAAGCAGAAAGCTCTTGGAGGTAGCATTGAGGAGATAAGGAGGATCTCGTGGTTGGAAGGAACACTGATTTTCCAAGCAATCTGCTATGAATCAGGAGCTAACTTGCTTCATGATCAGAATTTAATCCTTGAGTAACTGCAGTAGTTTAGCTATCAGCCTCCTTGGGTTTAAGGCAGAGAGAATGCTTGACTTTCACACCTCCTTGCCCTGTTGACTCACTTTACTGTCACTTGTCTTGTAAGGCTCTAGGATATATGCTTAATTAAATTATTAGATGGGGGCCTCCCCGGTGGCGCAGCGGTTGAGCGCTGGGTTGCGAAGCTGCCCGCAGCCTCTGCGGCGCCGGTTCGATCCCCGGCTGCTCCCCGGCCACCAGAGGAGGGTCCCACATGGCGCGCAGACCTCTCCTGCCGCCCGCTGCTCCCCTCAGCAGTGTACTTCGGTCCTTCTGCCTGCTCTGCTCCCCGCTCTGGCTCTGGTGAATTCTCTCACCCTCCTGTGCTTCTGACTGTACCCAGTGCATGTATAAACGAAACAAATGAACAAACAAACAAATAAATAAATAAAAACATGCCTCTATAAAAAAAAAAAAAAAAAGCGTTTCTCAAAAAAAAAAAAATAAATAAATTATTAGATGGGCATTTTGTTTTCACTTGGAAAAAAGGACTTGTATATATAACCAATGAGCCATGGGTGATATAAATGGAGTAACATAATATTTTAAGCACCTCATCTGTTATTTAATATATTATTTCCCAAGAGGAACTGAGTATGGACCTCTTGAAAGTGGGTTCTTTTCTCTGACATTGCTCAATACTTCCGGCAGAAGGAGGTGGCAGAGGATTTGAAATAATGATTCTTTTAGCTGTCTCCCTGCATCTTTCTCTATTGTGGGAAACTTTCGTCTTCAGTAGAATCTGCTGGCAGGTGTCCTGGGTGGATCAGTGGATGGTGCTCGTATAGGTCGCCTTATGTTGGGGTGATATTCTTTGAGCACGTGAAAGTTTGTTTATTTGTTTGTTTTTAATTTAACCCACACCCACGCAAGCCTTATTCCCCATGCCAGTACCAGAATAGCCCTGGCTGGGGCTCAAGAAAGACTTGGTAACCAACCTAAAATTAAATACATGAACTCTGCTCTTTGTATTATGACTTTTTGTTGGGTATAATTTTTTTCCCTCTTGGTTTCCAAGTTTTATTCAAGAACTCGTATCAAATACTACAGATAAATGAGCATCAGTGCTCATCTTTTTACTCTTCATCCTGGTTTATCTGCAAGTAACTTAATTCCTAAGTCTCTATGCTATTAGAAGCTATGTGCAAAACCGGTCATGTAGATGACTCTTCAAATTTTTTTTGACATATTTCAGACAACTTTTGGGAAAAGGCGCCTCAGAAGTTACAGTGGCCTTGCGCTTGCTGTGTTCAACTCCACCGGGATACCCAGCCTTTCCTTTGGCTTTGATTCTTTCCTGAAGAAACTGCTCGAAATTGACAGCTTCCGTCATTCCATCTCCCACAAGGGGGGCTTGGTCAAGAGCTTTCTTCAGAACCTGGTTGTTTTTTTTTTTTTTTTTAATCCCCTTCCCCCTTTCCCACAGGTTTTTTTCACTGGCAGCAGTGGGGACAAAAAGATGTTAGGTGTTCTTGATCTTTTTTTTCCTCTTAGAAAAATGCTAGGAAGGAGGAGCTTGAGGTGTTGTCCTAGGCATAGAGGGGATGGTTATTGCTAATAAGCATAGGTAGAGGGTTCAGTGCAGATTTTACTGGATCTAAGGTGTTTTTTTTTTTTTTTTTTTTTTTTCTAAACTAGCAACAAAGATTCCCTAACATCATCACTCATTGGCTGTGTGCATATTATGGTCTTGACTTTTGGTGTGAACTGTATTGCGCCAGACTTTGCCATTTCAACTCAGCTGAATCTCACCAAGTACTCCCAGGTGGAGAGTGTGGTATATTTATCTCTGACACCTTTCAGATTATAGGAGATCGTGCAAGCAATAAAAATTGTTGGTCGGTTTTTATTCTAGCTTAAAAATAAGTGTTGGGCCTCCCTAGTGGCACAGGCGGTTGAGCGGAGCGCTGTGAGGCTGTCTGCAGCCTCTGCAACGCCGGTTTGATCCCTGCCGGTCTTGGAGCAACCCACATGGCGAGCAGACCTCTCCTTTCTCGCCCGCTGCTCCCGTCAGCAGTATATTTCGTCAGTCTGCCTGTTCTGTTCCCCGCTCTGTCTCTGGTGAATCCTCTCACCCTCCCACACATCTGCCCTGTACCCCCGTTCTTATATAAATAAAATAAATCTTTAAAAAAAAATAAGTGTCTTGAAAATGAAAATGTTTCTTTGCTGGTTTTAACTTCCAGCTGGGGTCGTGGAGTGTGGGAGTGAGTTTAGGGTTCCCAGAAAGACTTATGTGTACAGATAGTAGAGAACAGAATGTTGTAGGACTTTTAAAAATATTATGACCCCTTCAAATTTAGCATTTGCATTTATCAAAATGAAGCACTTCAAATAAACAGCAGTGTAGAAAATATCACAAGCATCTATGTGCCTATCACCAAGGTAAAATGTTTATTTATATTTTTATTCCTGTGCATTCACCTCTTACCCGAAACCCACAGTTTTATGTGTGCTAAAAATGAATAAATATAATGAAACTATCGCTTTACAACTTACTTGCTTTTCTGGTTTCATTCACAATTATGCTTTTGAAATATATCCATGCAGAGCTGGCCAGTTTACTTTAACTGCTTAGAGAATGGATAAATATATCTTAACTTACATATCTATGTGCACAGTGAGGAACACTTAATTAGTGTACCTGTTTCATTTTTAATTTTTATATCGGGAGGGGCAGGGGATGCTTTGTAAATCCTGTATCTAGCACTCTGCTGACTTTATGTTCGTTCTAAGAGTAAAGGCTCCTCCCTTTCCTAATGCGGATGTCACACGTGTGTTTCTCCTTTCTAGTCCTTCTATCTTTTTCTTATCTTACTATGTTAGTTTTGTAGGGTTGCCATACACTGGATAGTTTAAGCCACAGAAGTTTTACTTTCTTGCAGTTCTAGAGGATGGAAGCCCAAGATCAAGATGTCGGTAGGGTTGTTTTTTTCTGAAACTCCCTAATTTGGCTCGCACATGGCCGCCTTCCCCCGGTGACTTCACATGCTTGTGTGCTCATGTGTGTGTCCTCTCATCTCTACTGCTTGTAAGGACACTAGTCATCGTGGATTAGGGCCCACCTTAATGACTTCATTTAAGTTTAATTACCTCCTTAAAGACTATCTCCAAATACAGCCATGTTCTGGGTTATTGGGGATTAAGACCAACACAGGAATCTTAGGGGACACAGTCCAGCCCATAACACTGTGCTCTACTGGCCATCCAAATTAAAGCAATGATGTTGGACATCCTGGATTTCTTTTTTGTTTGTTTGTTTTTAAAGATTCGTTTATTTATTTATGCGTAGAAGAACTGAGGTATAGGCCAGAGGTAGGGGGGATGAGAGGATTCACCATAGACAGAGTGGGGAGCAGAACAGGTTGATCCACTGAAATACACTGCAAAGGGGAACATCGAGCGAGGCAAGAGAGGTCTGCTGCACCCTGTTGGTTAGCTCCCTGGCCGGGGATGGAACTCAGGCTGTGGCGGTGATAGTGCTGAGACCAATCCTTATGCCACCAGGGAAGCCCCCCTTCCCTGCGTCCTGGATTTCTTCCAGGCCATTGAGGGGTCAGGAAGAAGGTTTTTAAAGTTGCACCGCTGAAGAGATAGTGGCTTTGGGTTTGTAGATTCCTTTCCTGAGTTAAACAGAAGGCCCTTTCTCTACTTGTTTGCATCAGAGATATTGCAACACCGCAAGGCCTACCTTTTTCACGGTTAGGGCTCAGAAAACTTGGATACCTGGTCTCCCTCACAGCAGTGTCCAGAGATGACCTGGCTCTTCCCAGAGGCCAAGTTGTAAAGAGCACCTTGAGGTGATATGTGGATTGGCTCAAGTTCTAGGGTAGATGGTATGCCAGGGAAGTGAGATAGTGCCCTTTTCCCCTATGTCCTGGGGGAAGAGGGCTCCTCATCAGTCCAGCTTTGTGGTACGGTATTGGGCTTGTCCCTAGAGGCTCAGCTTCCAGTCCTTGCTGCTCTGCTACCATCCTTTCAATGAGCATCTCTGCCTAATCTCTGTGGTCATCTTTTGCTTGTTGCTCGGAGGAATCCTTTTGGGTTCAGATCTCCTCTTCCTCTCTCCCTGGGTTTGCTGTATGGTTCTGGCTGAGGTGTGTGTTATTTTTACCTTCCTAGATTTTTGCTTTGTTGATTTTTCTGTTGTCTTTATTTCCTACCACAGGCATTTTGCACTTTATTGAGATATATCCCACAAACAATTCACCCATTTATAGTGTACAGTTCAATGGCTTTTTAGCATATTCAGAATTGTGCAGCTATTTCCACAGTTGTAAAACATTCTCATTACCTCCAAAAACAAACTCCACCACCCTCTTGATATCTTCCAGGTCTCCCAGCCCTAAGGCAATTTACTTCCTGTCTCTAGAGATTTGCCTGTTCTAATGTATGCACTTTAGATTCCACCACCTTCTGCTTTGCTGTATCCCATAGCTCTTTTTAATCATAGAAGAATTATTTTCTATCCCCCTTTTATTGTTTCTTTCTAAAGTCACTTTGATATTAACATAAGAAGCCTGATGCTAATCTAGTATTCAGGATTTGTGACTGAAGAATACCTTTTGAAAATATTATTCTAGATTGGCAATTACATTTCCTTAGATGATCCAATGCAAATGTGTTCTACTCTCTGCTGGTTTAGGTAGTGTGGAATTTAGATCCCCCGAAATAAAGGAACTAATTCTTCCTCAGATGGGGAAGTCCTCGTTTCTATAAGTTGCTTGGGTTGGAACCACATTAACTCATTCACTAAGTACTTCAAATTCTTTCTTCTCATTCCTTCTTTCTTAGTGTCTACACCTCACACCCGTGTTTAATTGCCCTTGATACATGCGTAGGTTTTCATGTTTATAAAGTGCAAGAAAATATGTTTTTGCTTTTCCTTGGTGTATTTGAAAATTTTCAGTTCTGCAGAAAATTT
Source organism: Talpa occidentalis (assembly GCF_014898055.3). Classification (NCBI taxonomy): domain Eukaryota; kingdom Metazoa; phylum Chordata; class Mammalia; order Eulipotyphla; family Talpidae; genus Talpa; species Talpa occidentalis. The sequence goes on from NW_023601754.1 coordinate 12,243,061, forward strand.
GAAAGAATAGAACAAAGACCTCTCACCAGATTCAGCCAGTTAACATTTACTATGTTTGAACTACCTTTCCCTCTCACTCTGTCTACATCACATATATTATTTTCATTGGAAAGTAAATTGTAGACACCATGATATTTACTCCTACATGTTGTCTAATAATATCTAGTAACATATCCTTATTCGAGTTTCCAGCTATCTCTAAGATGTCCTTTTTCTTGTCTATCTTGCCACCTTTTTTCCCCTGTAGTATCTTACTCTTTGGAAATCTGAATCCTTCTTTTATGCCTAATTTTCTAATTAGACATAATTTTATGTCTTTTATGTCTAATTTTCTAATTCCTGCTGGTGGTGGATGGCTGCCCCTGTGTTCTGTGATTTGGGGCTGTGTGCTCATGGTAAGCAGGGTGTTGGGGTAACAGGCCTCAGAAGAAACTTTTCTTCCCTCTATTAAGCAGCACAGGCAAACACACCCCTATCCCCACCCTGGCTCCTCTTTTCATTTCTCTTAGTTTCTGGCACTTGGGGATTTCCAGTTCTTTTGTTCTCTGTAGTATTCAGTATTTGCAGAGTTTTCTGGTTATCTAGGCTGTTGAATTACTATTACTGGAAGTTCCCCTGATTTTCATTTTCAGACTAGAGACTTGTACTTCAAAGAAATTTTAAGGCTTAGGATTACTCCTCTGTGAACTTTCAGCAAGTGACTGAAGTTGATACCTTTCTCAAGATTTAACAAGTCCTGGAATCTTAGCTCCTAGGGACTTTCACTTTTTAAATGATTGGTGCTTGGGAAAGAGATGGGGTATGGTAGGGAGGATAGTGACGTCGTCAAGTGTGGAAGCTGTCAGTGTCTTGTTTGGCTTATTCTTTTAATTCTTAAGGGCATGAGTGTATCAGTGTTTAAATGTGTCAGAATGGTTTTCTTTTCAACATGATCAAGCTGGAGCAGAGTTGTTACTTTTTTTTTTTTTTTTAAGATTTATTTATTTATACAGGGACTGGGGCACAGACCAGAGGTGCGGGAGGGTGAGAGAATTCACCAGAGACAGAGTGGGGAGCAGAACAGGTAGATGACCTGAAGACACTGCCGAGGGGAGCAGCGAGTGAGGCAGGAGAGATCTGCCGCGCCATGTGGGTATCTCCCTGCCAGCCCGGGAATCAAACCTGTGCTGCAGAGGCTGTGGACAGCTTCACAGCATGGAGCTCAACCCCCTGCGCCACCGGGGAGGCCAGTTATTACATTTTAAAAGATGAAAAGAGTTGTGGTTCACTCCCCACTGAGATTGTAGTTTGAAGGGTTTATAACTTTTTAACATTTTCTTTTTTTAGACAGGCTTTTATTTTCAACAACAGATGGAAACAGCTGTGCCTGAAGCATGTGCTCCCCTGCTTCTCATGAAATTTACTAGCAAGTAAAGGTATAGGGCTGTCCACGCTGAGAGAGACCCATTTTGAAAAATCCCAGACTTGAGTACGTGTGATGGGCATATAACTCATTTTTTTTTTTTTTTTTAGATTTATTTATTTATTTATATAAGAACCGGGATACAGGCCAGAATTGCGGGAGGGTGAGAGAGTTCATCAGACACAAAGCGGGGAACAGAACAGGCAGACTAAAGAAATACACTGCTGAGGGGAGCAGCGGGTGAGACAGGAGAGGTCTGCTTCGCCATGTGGGACCTCGCCGGCTGGCCAGGATCGAAACTGCGCTGCATAAGCTGCGGACAGCTTCACAGTGCGGCGCTCAACTGCCTGCGCCACCAGGGGAGGCCTGCACTCATTTTTTTTTTTTTTAAATCTATAATTTTCAATTCACAAATTTGTAGCTGCCCTAATATAACTATAGAAAAAACTGTCTTTTTCTCCTGACTCACTTGACCTGCTTTCTTTCCCCCTAAATTACCCATTTGGATGACCTCAATCCTAATATTTCAATGTAACCTCAAGATTTCTATCCCAAGGAAGGAAGGAAGAATGATATCTTTAGGTATAAGTGGCTCAGAACTGAGGAACAGAAATTTCCTCAGTTTTAGAACTAGAGGATAATGGTTTTTATGACTAGAATACCACTGTGGACTCTAATTTTCCACAGTGAGTGGTTAGGCTAAGTTAGTCATTCTTAATAACCAGGGATATGTTTTGGAATCATCTGAGGAACTTTTTAACTTTTTACTTTGAAATAATTACAGATTCTCAAGAAGCTGTAAAAACAATATAGTGGTGCTGCATATCTTTACCCAGCTTCCCCCCATCTACAGCTTATATGACTATGGTACAATATCCAATGAAGAAATTGACATTGATACCTTTAGTTAGATCCACAGACCTTATTCAGATTTCATTAGTTTGACCTATACTCATTTGTGTTTGTGTATGTGTGTAGGTTTGACTATCCATTGTAGCAATCAAGATACAGAACTCTTACATCACCACAGAGATCACTAGTGCTTTCCTTTATAGTCATACCTGTCTCTCCTCCCTCCCTAATTCCTGGCAACCTCTGATCAGTTCTCCATTTTTACAGTTTTGTCATTTTGAAATGCTATATAAATGTAACCATTATGTTTATAGCCTTTAGGAATGGCTTTTCAATCAGCGTCATTTATTGTATCAATAGTTCATCTCTTTTTCTGGCTAAGTAGTATTCCATGGTATGGATGGACCACAAACTGGTTCTTTTTAAAGAACTGAGAAGCGTGTTTTTTTTTTTTTTTTTTTTTTTCTTTAAAGAGCTGAGAAGCTTTTAAAAAAATACTTGTGTGGTAGCATAGCTATATCTTTACCTCCACCACTACCCATCTCAAATATCTTTTTTACTATGTTTTTTTTTTTAAAAAAAGATTTACTTATTTATGCATACAAGAACTGGGGTGTAAGCCAGAATTACGGGAGGCGAGAGGATTCACCAGAGACAGAGTGGGAAGCAGAACAGACAGATGTACTGATACACTGCTGAGGGGAGCAGTGGGTGAGACAAGAGAGGTCTGTTGGGCCTCCCCGGTGGCGCAGCGGTTGAGTGCTGGGTTGCGAAGCTGCCCACGGCCTCTGCGGTGCCGGTTCGATCCCCGGCTGCTCCCTGGCCACCGGAGGAGGGTCCCACATGGCGCTCAGACCTCTCCTGCCGCCTGCTGCTCCCCTCAGCAGTGTACTTCGGTCCTTCTGCCTGCTCTGCTCCCTGCTCTGGCTCTGGTGAATTCTCTCACCCTCCCGCGCTTCTGACTCTACCCAGTGTATGTATAAACAAAACAAACAAACAAATTAAATAAATAAATAAATAAAAGCATGCCTCTATAAAATTAAAAAAAAAATAAAAAATAAAAATAAAAATAAAATAAAAAAATAAAATAAAATAAAAGAATGTGGTATATATTAAAAAAAAAAAGAGAGAGAGGTCTGTTGCACCATGTGGGTTGTTCCCAGGCCGGCCGGGATTGAACTCGTACTGTAGTGGCTGATAGTAGCTTGATAGCGCTGTCTTTAGCCCCTGCGCCACCAAGGAGGCCCCTACCATGCTTTTTTTAAAATCATATACTGTTCATCCTTCTGTCCATCAATCTAATTTTTCAGTGTATCTCAAAGTAACTTGCAGACATCTATATACTTCCTGCTACATATTTCAACATGCATACCACTAACTGGTGTTCATTATTTGTTTACAGTTTCTCTTGATGTTAACTTTATACAGAATGAAATGCACACATTTTAAGTATGTGTTCGCTGAGCATTGACAAATGCATACACAAGCATTGTACACTCTGATCAAGGTAGAGAAATTATGTCAGACTTCCAACCTCAGATGGTGAGTCAGTAGACTTCTAGTGGTGTTGATGCAGGAGTTGTAAAAGGTCCCTAATTTTGGTGAGACTGATTTGATGCACGGCCTTGCAGAGCACCTTTGGTGACTAGAACAAGTCTCCTTCAGATGAGCAGGCTTGTTCATGACAAGGCCAGGTCTTCTGATCTCGGGAGTGCAAGTGACATCCTGCAAGGCCTCCTCCATCCTCAAGCAGACTGGTCCACCTGAGACTGTAAAATGAGGGAACTGTGCTTCAGCACTTGGACCCTGCAATCAGCCTTTTCCTACAAACTCATCTGTGTGGTCCTCTGTGGACATATCATATTGTTTTGATGCAGCTCACCACATGCCCTTTTAATCTTTGCACAATCTTCTCTGTGACTCTGTTCCTCTGCAGCACAAACAGAAAGAATTAAAACAGAACTGGTGAACAGGGTGAAGATGAGGAGGATCTGAGTCTGCAGATATGAGAAGCTTTTTCATCTGCTGCCTCTGGGACTATGGCATGTGTGATCCCGAGGCTAAAGGTCCTGTGACTTAGCTCCATGAGGTGTCTATAGTGAAATTGACAAAGAAGTCGCCTGAGGAAATGGACTTTCTTATAGTCCTGCCCTAGGTAGGCTGACTGCCTTCCTGAAATTCTATTTATAGATCCCAGAGGAAATCTAGGGGATTTTATCTCACTTCCCACCCTACCTTATAAAATTAGTTCAGGTGGGTGGTTATAACCTTAAACACCAATTATCTAAATATACATATGAGGTGGGAAGAAGGGTCAGAGAAGAATTATGTTCTCCAACTTGAGGACTACATCTAGAAAGAGGGAGAGTGCGAATGCCCTATGGCTGCAGCTACCAATGGCTGCTAGTGAACCCCAGAGGTTGCCTCTTGGCCTCTGTGATTGCCATCATAGGTGTGCCTCCTATTGCCAAACACAATTCACATATCAAATAAACAAATTAGACTCATGTAAATGGAGTTCTTATAACTCACGTGGTATCTTTACAGTTTGCAACTTTGTATTCACAAGTCACATTTGCAGGAAAATGTAGACTTCAGAGGGGCCTCCCCGGTGGTGCAGCGGTTGAGCGCTGGGCTGTGAAGCTGCCCGCAGCCTCTGCAGCACCAGTTCGATCCCTGGCCGCCGGTGAGGGTCCCACATGAGGTGCAACAGACCTCTCCTGCCACCCGCAGTGTATTTCGTCAGTCTGCCTGTTCTGTTCCCCGCTCTGGCTCTGGTGAATTCTCTCACCCTCCCACGCTTCTGACTGTACCCAGTGCTTGTATAAATGAATGAATGAATGTTTAAAAAAATAATAAAGTGATTTGGAAAAAAAAATGTAGACTTCAGAAAAGAACCTGATTGTTCTTGGGCCCCAGCGCTCCCTGTTCATGCCACCTCTGTTGTAGCATCCATTTTATTCCCTTTGTTACCACAAGTATCTTCCTAAGTCCTGGTCAAAACTTTGCTTTTGTGGAATTAACTAGGTGCGTCTTGCTTCAACTCATAGATTTGCTTCTACTATTAATAATCTCTTCCCCCTTTATTGAAAGAGGTCCTGGAAATCTGTTCATGGTGAGGGGTGGCCCTGCTGGGAGATACTGAGGCAGCTTTACCTTCCTGGTACCCTGGCTCTTTTGCCTGCTCGCTGACCGCCTGGCTCAAAGGGACAAGCCGGGTGCTGGCCTGTGGTGTCTGGTCCCAGATCCTGGGCAGAGTTCCCCCATAGGTCTTTGGTGAGAGGACAGAGTAGTGGGAACAGGTACAAAGAGATCACCGTGGGCTTGTCAGGCCTCAGGCTGTGTGTTCAGCCTTAACTCTGTTCCCTGAGTCCGGCATCTCTAATTAAGGGAGTGTAAAATGATTGCTTTTTACTTTAAGAGGCTATTTAATTATTTACTAGTCAGCTAATATTAGCACTCTGTGCTTCCCTGGCCATTCTCTCCATCTAAGTTTTGCCATAGCTTTACTGTAGCGCCCTGTGATCTCTCCTGATATTAAGTCTTGGGGAATTGGCTTTACCTGTTGGGAGGTGCCTGACCTGGAGTGGGAAACTTGTTCGGTGGCGGTGGGTGTAAAATCACAGTGTGTCCTTGGCTTTCCCTGTCCCTATCAATTGGCAGATCTCAGCCCCTCTTTGTTGCACACCTGGCCTATCATACTGGTCAAGTCCAAACAAGAGGGTCTGACTCTTCCTGCTCTGTTGACTGTGTAGCTTCCTTGTTTTAGAGCAGTCATTAAAAGACCAGGGCGTCTGGGTGAGCCTGGATGATCATGATCTTATCAGCTTCCCAGGGTAAATGCAAAAAGAAGGCGGTTAACAGGCAGAGAGGGGTGGACTGAGTTCTCACTGGTAGAGAGCTAGCGTCCTCTCCCCACCCGCACTGAGGCCAGAAGAGAACTGAGAAGTGTTGAGAACATCCTTTGGACTTTTCTCCTTGCTCCTGTTTTAGTGTTTTCTTACGGGGTTATTTCTCTAGTTTAAGTAAAATGGTGGTGATTAAGTAATAATTCTAGCTAACTAGAATTGGGAACCACCCTGCCTTTGGGCATGTCCGCTCTGCTTCTCTGGCCCTGCCCCCTAGTCTCCCACCCTCACTTATGATTTATCAGTAGAAGTTCACCCATCTTGTGGTACAAGCGGGGTCCTGATTTAAGGTCCTAGGTGATTGTTATTGTGAAGAACATGGTCCCAACCCTTTACGTGCTACTTAGTACTGTCCAGGAAGAGATCATGTTCTGCCCTCACTCAGTGGGGTTGTCTTGGGAAGGCTGTGGTCTTCATGACAGGAAGACAGCTCTTCCTGTCTGGGATAGGATGGGCTCTTTCCTTTGCCTACAAAGTAAAAGGATTAAGTACCCCACGTCCGTCAACCCCTTCAAGTGTGCTTGGAGATAAAGGGGATTGCTGCTACCTTTCCCGCTGAAACAGGGAAGTCAGCAGCATCTTTAACTGAGCAGATCCTTGAAGGACCAAGAGGGGGGGTCTCTTGCTTCACAGCCTCAAAGAAAGCAAGCTTCGGCTCTAGTATTTTTTCAGTAAAGACACCTGCTAGCGAGTGACCCAAAGCCATCTCTCAACTGCTCAGAATTTAGATCCATTCCTTTGCTGACTGAGGTTATATTTATATATAATTGGGAATCTTTGCTATTAGAAAAAATAGCTGATAGTTATTTCTGTTTCCCTGCCCCAAATCATTTTAGAAGTCTTTGGTAATTAGTTTGAAATCTAAGGATCTGTAAAGACGGATTGGAATCTTCCTCTTGAGAAGTCAGGGCTTATGGACCTTGACTGTGCAAAGGGCCCGCCTTCCAGAGACCCTGGTGGCACATTCGTCTACAGTTGTCAGACATAGGGCATTGGGCTGAGGAGTCCACCCCTTCCATGGCCCATGGTCTGGTCATGACCAGAACTGTTGGAAATTTGGGCGTGTAATTCTATCTGATGTTGGTGTTTCCCTTTCCTGGTGAAAGGATACCTCCAGCACCTGGTGAAAGGATACCTCCCCTCTCATCAGCATGGGCATTTTGTGCTTGCACAAAGTGTAAAGGACATGGACATTCACTCTGGCTATGGAGGAGAACACACCCTCAGGCACTTGCCTTGTGGAAAACCACAAGTTCAGCCACCCACAGTGGAAGTCACCTGAGAAGCATCTAGAAAACTCAGTGTTCTCTGGCTCTGGCCATATTTTTGCCAGAAAAATAAGGCAAATGGGGTTGCAGGGCAAGGATGTCCTTCGTTTTTACAGTTAACCAAGGTGACAGTGAGGCAGAGTGGCTCCTGCTTTGCTGCTTTGTGAATCAGTTGATGTCCTTCCACTTGTTCAGAGGTAAAAAAAAAAAACTTCCCAGCAGACATGTCTCTGGTCCTTGGAATGACATTCCAATGAGCATGAGAAGCGTTTCATCTCTGCAGGGTGGGCGAGCATCTCCACACAGAACTGCTGCTCACTCAAGGAAGGTGGCGAGGATGGCACTTGGCTTCTCAGGCTCAGAAGACTCTCCTCTTCCTGGTGCCTTAACTTGGTCCTGTGGCATCTTCCGGTTCAGTTCGTGGGTAGTTGAAACTCAAGGTTTGGGATTCTTGTTAGGAGCATGGCATTTCTCGTCACTGAGTTATACTGTTGTGTTTTCTTTGGGATTGGTTCAGCATCTCCTGGGGTTTTTCCTCATTCAGAATCAGATGCTTCCGGGCATTCTTGAACACCTCCACCGCCTTCTTCCTCCATCTCCCTGCTCCTCTGGCTCCACTGTAGTTCAAACGGCTGTTTGTGCTAATTTGTGCCAGGGCAATTTCTGATCTGAATGGAATTTAGAATTTTTTCCAATACAAATACAGATGGCAGCAGAATTTTGTATTCTTATTTGCTCAGCAGGCATCAGCAAGTTTGACCATCACCTGGAGATTTTTTAAATGATTTAATAATACCTGGATTGAGGGGGGCTTGATGAACACCAGCTCCTTTAACCCCAAGTCTGCAGAGGCTCCCTTAGCAGGGAGGTTGGCTGGTTCAGGGCAGCAGGTGACAAACCAGATTCCTTCTATTCTTTCTTTTTCACTTTTGGCTATTCTAGTCTAATTCCAAAGTCTAGGTCTTAGGATGTAGGATTGAAAATGAAAACTTTACAAATGAGGACTGCATCGCCCCTGGCCTCAGTGTTGTCAGCAGCAGCCGCTTTACACAGAAGTTGAGACCAGTGCCATCGTGAACCCCCTCACAGATGTGGAGTCTGAGAAGCATCTCCCTTCTGCCTCATGGTCCCACACGTACTCTGATACTTGACCTGCCCTTTTCCTTTTCTTTCTCTGCAGCCAGTAGATACCTGGTGATGGGCTAGGACTGTCTCATGGAGGAGGGCAGCTGTCATCAGCAACATGCAGCTTGTTCCTTTTTGACTTTAAATAACTTTGTCACAGGGGGGTACTTTGAATAAGACACAATCACAGTTCATCCAAGGACTAGTTCCTCACTCCCACCTCAGGCAGGAAGTAGGAAAAAAGGGAAGAAGAGTGGCCAAGGTCGTCCCCCCCAAAAGTACTAGACATGCTTAAAGGTTGGGGCATCTTTTCAAGATCAAAAAATGGTTAGCAAAGTAGGGATTAAAGGGGAATTGGGAGCCTCCCCTGGTGGCGCAGCGGTTGAGCCCTGGGCTGCACAGCTGCCCACAGCCTCTGCAGTGCCGGTTCGATCCCTGGCCGCCAGCGGGGTCCCACAGGGTGCGCAGACCTCTCCTGCTGCACCTGCTGCACCCCTCAGCAGTGTATTTTGCCAGTCTGCCTATTCTGTTCCTCGCTCTGTCTCTGGTGAATTCTTTCACCTTCCTGCGCTTCTGACTGTACCCAGTGCTTGTATAAATAAATAAATCTTTAAAAAAAAAAATACAGGGGAATTGGAACCCTGCTGGGTAGTGGGGATCCCAACCCTTCCCGTGAGCACTTGAGCAGAAAACAAGCAGCAAATCGCATCACGTTGATCTGGAAAAAAGTGTTTGGATTGAGTTTGGTTGCATGGCAAGAGCTTAGACCGCAGTAGCAGTGGTGCTGAGAGAGCTTTGGGTGCAGCTTTGACTGGATGGAGGAGTATTGTTCCACTGCTCCTTTCGTCTCTTCTTCAAATAAATCAGGTCTCATCATCCAGAAAACTCTGGGCTTTCTGTATACCTTAAGTCAGAGTTTTTTGCCACCTTGGTTTTGCCTTGTTTTGGTTTGAAGCTACAGCCATTCCAGGGGCTGCACCCTGCTAAGCTTTTCATATTTAAATATAAATGATGAGATACTGGCTTTGAGCTCCAGTCACTTGAGCATCTGGGAGCTGTGACAGATGCCCTCAAAATGGCCTAGGCCTGCCTGTGATAGGAAGAGCCTGCTATGCGAATCTTTTCAGATGAGGTAATAGGACTCATAGACACTTTGCACTTACCCTGCCCTTGGCAGCTTTGCCATCAAATACTGGTGGGCTTTTAAAAGGGACAGCATAGCAAATCAAGATCAAACATAATCAAGCCCTGATAATGTGGAGGTTTATCAGAGAGGACTATAACCTTTTTATTTTTGTTTGTGGTGAAATGGCTAAGATCACCTAGGAGGAACCAGTTCTTCTACCATCAAAAGACTCCAGTCTCTTAAAGTTTGCTCTTAGGTCTTATTTAAGTGCATCATTTCTAGGTGTGAGCAGAAAAGTATTTGAAAAGTTTGAGGCTTTTATTCAACCTGTACTGGTTGGAATTTATGGAATTGCATAAATCAATTTAAAAGTGGGCTACATGTCTTCAGCTCATATCTGACCCCTCCCCTCTCCTTCAGGCTGACTCTTTTATCTGACACTTGGAAGTCATATTGTTTAGGTTCCTTCATCCACCCACCCCCCCTTCCATATCTCCCTTCATTCCTTTGCACTTATAAAATCTAGAGGATTAGAGATTTGGAGTAGGGTTATAATATTAGACGTCCTGGTTTGATTATTTAGCATTCTTTAAAAAATACAACTAAAGGGCTCCCTGGTGGCACAGGGGTTAAAGTCCCTCAGCGCTATCAAGCTATCACTAGCCACTGTGGCATGAGTTTGACCCCCAGCCGGGAGCTAGCCCACTTGGCGCAGTAGACCTCTTCTGTCTCACCTGCTGCTCCACAGTGTATTTCATTAGGCCTGCCTGTTCTGCTCCCTACTCTGTCTCTGGTGAATTCTCTCACCCCCCACATCTCTAGCTTATACCCCAGTTCTTGTATGCATAAAATAAATAAATCTTTAAAAAAATACAACTAAAATTTAAGACCTCACTGACTTTATTCAAGAAACTGTAAATTGGGCAGAAGCATCCCATCTAGCAGATAAAAAGAAGCTTAGAAAAGCTTTACAAAATGAAAGGCTTTTCTAGGCAGAATTTGGGTGGGATGAGGAAGAAGCAGAGAGTATATGGCAAGGGTACCTTTTAGGGAGTGATAGGGGTTGGTTAGGCAGATGAGCTCACTGTTGCTGACCAGGTAATCACAGATTGGTTGGTGTAAGGTTACATTCCTGGGAGAAGCCATAACTATAATTAGATTAGGTATTTTCAGTCCCAGTTTTGGTGGCATGGGGCTTAGCACAAATGACTCCATTTTGGGCCTGTTTTCTCTTTCTTATTGGTCCAGTCCAAGCTATGAGGATCTTCTGTCAATTGCAGAAAACTCAGGACTTAGACTTGCATTTGCAAAGACCAAGGAGATAGGCATTTTTCTAGGTTTGGGCAGTCAGACTTTGCCCTTGGCAGGAGTTGGGTACTCTCAAAAGGAGAGTTTAGGAGACCAGAAACCTGGGTTCTAACCTTGGTTGCACCCTTGATTTGAGGGGGCGGGGCGAGTAATGACAGCTGTCATCTCATCTCTTCATTTCTTCTCCTGTGAAGGCCTGGGGTTTCTTAACTGCATGGGGAGGATGCTGAGAAAATGAGGCCAGAAGATCTCAACAAGGCCAACAGGTGATGACTTCCCTTCCGGGGACACAATGAGTTCAGACTCTGCATTGAACCCTGATGTTCTTGCTGGCAAGGTTAGTCAGCAGTGAACCCAGAGAAGAGAACTTGGCAAGTGTGGGACTTCTCAATCATTCCCTGAACCTCAGTAGAACTTTCACTCTATCAGGTTTCTTAACAGAATTAATCATCTCACCACCAACTTGGTTTAAAGTGTTAATTTGAGGAATCAGCTTTCTAGCAGCATCTGGCCTGACCAAGGGCTGTTAATGGAAATTGGCCTAAGCTCAGTAGTAGCGTGAGAGGCACCCACTCCCTATGGCCTGACAGTGGAAATGCTGGTTTGTATCATATTTCCCTCCAGTCAGTCTGTGAGAGAAACTCAAAATTGGATCTTATTTTTGACTTGACAAAGTATCACTTTAGGTTGCTTGGAAGGATCTAAGCAAACGGCTGGCTGTTTAGTAACTTCAAAGGACTCAAGACAGTTTAAAGAACCTGCTTTGACAGACCTGTTCTATCTCATTTCTGATGACATGCCTCGAACCTGATTTGTTTAAGGGCATCCCATTGTGGTTGTCCCATTGGGAACACCATTTCGGACAACCCCGGGAGGCTGGGAACCCCATGTCTCCTCACAAAATGAATTTCTTAGTTAGATGGGAAATGCAGTGGTCCCCCTCCCCCTTATTCTTATTTCTAGTCCTGCCGCTTCAGTTACCCACAGTCAACCATGGTAACAGATATTATGCTCAGTGAGATATTTTGAAAGAGAGTGTACATTGATATAACTTTTATGACAGTATATCATTAAAATTGTCCTATTATTCATTATTTTTGTGCCAAGTTTGCAAATAATGCTTTATGCTAAATATGTGTAGGTTTTTTTATGCTAAAAAACCGTGTCTATATAGGATTTGATACTATCTGAAGTTTCAGGCATCTGCTGGGGGTCTTGGAACCTATCTCCTAAGGCTGGGGAGTAGGGAGGTTACTGTACTGCTCCCTCCCTCTGTATAACCCAGGCATCCCTGAAGGCAGCTGGAGACCTTTTTACCTCTAGTGACTGTCACCAAAGCTTTGAGTTTCTGCTGAAGTTGAGAATTGCTGGAGTGATATAAATGATTTATCAGAAAGAGTTGATTAAAAGAGCTGAGAGTGCGAATATGGAAGATGTCTGTCCCTCTTCCTGGCTTTGGCCGCCTCACCCGCCCGAGGTCATGCTGCATCCATACTCCTGGGGAGGGTGTGCACTGGGCCTTGCAGGAGCTCACTCGCTCCCGAATCAGTCTCTCCTTCTGGCACTTGTGGCAAGATAAGTGTGACCGTGTACTTTTCAGGTGTTAATCTATTTATGAGAATCTTTCTCCTTTGGGTCCCTGTAAGTTATGGAGGGCTGGCTCTACAGTTTTCCAAGGAGAGACCTCAGAGGAGTGGAATGAGGAAGCATCATCTGAAGTGTAACGGTCTGTTTGTGGAGCACGCAACTCCTTGCCTTTTCCAGAGGCCTTTTTTTTTTAAATGGGGTATCAGTTATGACCATGTCTTCACCTGTTTACCAGGTGTGAGGCCTTCCAACTCCTTTCCAAGGTTCTTACCAAAGAACCAAAGGTTCTTACCAAGGAACCTTTTTTCAGAAGTGGAAAACCCCAGGGTTCTCTCTGAATTCAAGGGGATGCTTGGTAGGGGAGCAATACCATGATAACCCTAACTTTAAATCTTTAAAGTCTTAGTCTTAGAAGGCATCTTTGAGGTACAAACCAGTCTCCTCACTTTACAGGTGAAAAAATAAAGACTCAGGGGCCTCCCTGGTGGCGCAGGGGTTAAGTCTCAACACTATCAAGCTATCGCCAGCCACTGTGACCTGAGTTCAGCCTGATTAAGCCTAAGTTTGATCCCTGGCCAGGGAGCTACCCACATGGCACAGCAGACCTCTCCTGTCTCACCCACTGCTCCCCTCAGCAGTGTATTTCAGTAGATCTGCCTGTTCTGTTCCCCACTCTGTCTCTGGTGAATCCTCTCATCCCCTGCACCTCTGGTCTACACCCCAGTTCTTGTATGCATTAATAAAAAAATAAATAAATAAAAAAAGACACTCAGCAATGATAAGAATTGTCTAGACTCACAGAGTGGCTAGAGAAAGACCCTTAATGGGAATGCACAGATTTTCACCTCTCCTGTGGTGCCTGGCTGTAACTCCACACCATGCCAGGCTGGCAGCCACACTCAGCAAAGGCTGTCTTCTGACCCTAATCTGCAGGGTGCCTCCGGGAAGTTGAGGAAGCCTCCTTGGAGCCCATGGGTAGATTCCAGAGGGTGGGAGGTGGGTGTAGACAGCCAGACTCCACCTGGTTTTGCTTTTGCCTATATCCCCCTCTTACTGGGCTCAGCATTTGCACCGAACAGGTGTGTGTTATGTAGCTTTGAAAAATTACCCTGTGGCATTTTGTAAATTTTAGCCTGAAAACCTTGATCTGTGCTTGAAAGTGAATAAAGATGATGTTGCTGGTGGTTTTGAGAGGATGGCAAAGTTGGTAGAGTCACTTTGTGAGCTCTGAAGTTCTGCAGGTGTCAGAGGGTAAAGGCTGTGATCACAGCATCCGTGGCCCTCTGCTCGGCTGGCTGGGGAAGGATCCATTCCCGTCACCTTGAGAAGGAAGGAGACTCCAGCACAAAGCAGTTGCTGCAGTCAGTAATAAAGGTGGGAACAAATGGCCCTCTTTTGCGTGACTGTGACCGCCCTGTGTCCTCCTCCCTTGTGCCAGGGGCTGCAGGAGGAGTGGTGTTGGCCTCCCAGTGTAGGATTCATGTAAAAATTCAGCATCTATTCTTAAAAGTTCTTCCTCTGTGTTTCTAGATCACCCAGAGGCATACATAGGAATGTTATTTCTAAAAACTTCTCTCCACCTTGAGTCTTCATTAGCTGATCTTTTTAATGTGGATTCAGTTGTTCTGCCCTTGATTGAAAAGGAGGAACTGCCAGTGGTTTTATTCCTCCTCCCTCCCCCCCAGAATCAGGTTCTTCATGTTGTCCTGTGGTCAGACCGCCTGGGTTGGGACAGGGGCTTCAGTCCCACATGGCTGTCTTCCCTTGCCTTCATTTCCTCCTCAGGAAGGTAAGAACGGCAGTGGCACCCAGCAGAGAAGTTTAAGAGATTAAACAAAGAACCCAGAGCCAGCCTGGTTCTGAAAATGCAGGCTGCTGTTCTCATTTCTTGCTTTCTACTCCCCCTCCCCTTCCCCAGCAGGGAGGCGGGAAAGCTAACTGGGCCCTAGACTCATCGCTGCTGTGGCAGGAGAATGGAGACTTTTTTGGCTGCTGTGAATATTCTCGCAGTGCTTGGCACCTGGTCTGTATTGCATGGTAAGAGCCCAAGCGGCTTTTCGGAGGACGGACTACCCAGCCCTGCCCTTGGCTCGCTGTGTGTCCTCCCTCCGAAGCCCAAGTCCCTGACCTGTGCCGCTCAGAGGGCCCCGCCACGGGCCACGTGGAGCACCCCTACCCAGAGCGCTGACTTCAGACCCGCTTATGTGGGACTGCAGTGTTCAGTTCCCTGGGCCTGATGAAGCTGCTGTTCGTGAGGGCTCAAGCATTTCCCTCCTTATCTTATATGAGAGCTGAGCCATGTTCCTGAGGCTCTTAGCTCAGTACCTCTTGTGCCTTCAAGTAAAGAGAAAGGGAGTGCCCTTTCGTGGAGTTCAGAACCACGCCGACCCTGTTGCTTTGGTAATTAAGTAGTATATGTGCTAAGTGTGGCAACCAGACGGGCACATGGAGACAGGAAAGCAAAATTGTTCCGAAAAGGCTCTTTGCTGCTCATCCCACTACCCCAGCAGTGTGGTGCTCTGTCCACCCCGAGCCGGGCAGTACTGGTTGGGGTGTGCAGCTGCCTTGGGTGGGGCTGCCTCAGAGGACTGTGTGGAGCAGGCTTCCCCAGGGATTTTCCAGCCAGTTACTCCTCTGCACCAGACTGTTCGTTCCACCTTCTTAGTAAGTAGCAGACTTTGCACTGAGATCCTGCGATCATTGGGGTGAGGGTTATCGGGTGGGAGGACTTAACAATAAGAGTCTTTTCTGGTTCTTGTAATTATGAAAGGAATTTGAGTTCATGATCACGAATCAAACAGTACAGAGTGTTTAAAAGGTTTCGTCTCTCCTGCAGGCCCAGTGTCCCTGACTGAGGGTTAAGGAGCCGCGTGCCTCTGTGGGGCCAGGGTGTGTCCGTGCTTATGCTTTGTGCACGCATGTGTGGGTTTCTTTGTTTTCTAAGGGTGTCACACGTCACAAATTTTTTGCAACCTGCTTTATATATATATATATATTTCAGAGTCCAGAGTGCTAACCGTGCACTGCTTTATTTGTTGCTGTTGTTTTTTTTTTCCCAATTCAATTTGTGGACAATTTAGTATACTGAAGTTGACCTTTTCATTTTGGCTAATAACCCATCATATGGATAGTAAAAAAATTATTAGCCAGATCTGTTAACCTTGAAAATAGAGTTTCAAAGGAGCTGCTTGCCTCTCCGCCCTCAGGTGACCCTCCTTTCCAACCCTGCAGCAGCTGGAAGGTGTCGTCTCTGGAGAAACTGAGTGGGTGTGCATGGACTTGGTTGAGCACCGAGAAAGGAGAGCCAAAACAAAGGCACGAGGGTCAGTCAGAAGTCCTTGTCTGTTCCATTCTAGAATTGTGGGGATAGAGATGACAGTTTGGAAAATTTTCATTTATTTTTTTAATTAAAGAAACTGACCTATGGATAAAAGAAACTGACCAGTGGATACTAATGTTTGATTCGCAGATAAAAAAGCTGCCTGGCACCTTTGTTACCAAAATTCCAAATCAGATATCAACTAGTCAGTCCAACAGTATATTTGAGAACATATACATCTCAAATGAGTGGTTTATTTCTGAAATATACAGGGAGAGTTCAACATCAGAAAACCTATCATATCAGACCAATGGAGGGAAAAACACAACCTCAGTTATTGCAATCAGGAAAACGAGTTTGATAACTTCAGTACCATTTCATTTTCAATTCTCAATAAAATAATGATAAAAGGAACTTCCTTAATTTGGTAAAAGTTATGTACCAAAAATCTATAACAAACTTCATCAGTGGAAGAAACTTTGTTTAACTTAGTAGTGGTGGTCTTGACCAACAGGTTAAGGAAAGGAAAAAATAATTGCAAGAATTGGAAGGGAAGGGCCTCCCTGGTGGTGTAGGCAGTTGAGCACCGCACTGTGAAGCTGTCCACAGCCTCTGCAGTGCAGGTTCAATCCTGGCCGGCCGGTGATAATCCCACATGGTGAAGCAGACCTCTCCTGTCTCCCCCGCTGCTCCCCTCAGCAGTGTATTTCTTTAGTCTGCCTGTTCTGTTCCCCGCTCTGTCTCTGGTGAATCCTCTCACCCTCCTGTGCATCTGGCCTGTACCCCGCTTCTTGTTTAAAAATAAATAAATCTTTAAAAAAAAAAAAAGAATTGGAAGAGAAAAGCTGAAACCTAATTTCACATAATACAATCAGATACAAACAATCTCCAACTGTATTTCCCTTTGCCAGCAATAATCAACTAGAACACATATATAGACACAAATATACAAATATACCTTCCTATATGAGATCCAAATAAATAGAGTTCATATTTTTGCATGAGATTTAATATTATACGGATGATATTTTCCCTTTTACATTGATTTATAAATTCAGTGCTATTCCAGTAACTGACTGTGGCATTACCCCAAAACTTAATAGCTTAGACATGGTAATCTTTATCTCAAGGTTATTTATTTATTTATTTAAAGAATTTTTTTTTTTTTTTTTAAATTTTATACAAGAGATGAGGTACAGGCCAGAGGCACGGGAGGGTGAAAGGATTCACCAGAGACAGAGTGGGGAGCAGAAGAGGCAGATCTACTGAAATCCACTGCTGAGGGGAGTGGGGGAGAGACAGGAGAGGTCTGCCACGCCATGTGGGTTATCCCTCTGGCCAGCCAGGAATCGAACCCTCACTGCAGAGGCTGCAGACAGCTTCACAGAGCGGCACTCAACCTGCTGCGCCACTGGGGAGGCACTAAATTTATTTCTCAGTTTTGTGAGCCATTAATTTGGGAGCACCTCTCCCCGGCACTTTCAGAGTCCTTGAGGTTGTAGTCAGATGGTGGCCATGGATGGAATCATCTCAAAGACTTTTTCATTCACATACCTCCTTCCTGTTTGGGAGAGAATTCAAGCAATTGGGGCCTGGGGCAGCTGGAGCTCCTTGAGCATCTCTGTTTTATGCAAGTGTCCCGCGTCCCACCTCCTCTCCCCAGTATTATGCCTTTACGGTAGCTGCGCTTATGTGGCAGCTCAGGGCTCCCATGGGCTTTGTCCCAAGAGAGAACCAGGTGGAAACCAAATCACTTTTCCTGCCCACCTTTGAAGGTCATGTGGTGTCTCCTTGGCCACATGGTTGGTTGAGCAGGTGAGTAGGTCAGTCCAGTGAACACAGACCCCTGTTCTCTATAAAGAAATCTTAACATCATGTTGTAAGAAATGTGTGTGGGATGAGACATTTATTGGTACAGCTAGCTTTAGAAAATACAGTCTGTCACAAGTACAATCCCATTCAGAATTCAGAATTGTTTTTTTTTTAATTTTTATTATTTTTAAAAATTTATTTATGCATACAAGAACTGGGGTACAGGCCAGAGGTGTGGGGGGTGAGAGGATTCACCAGAGACAGAATGGGGAGCAGAACAGGCAGACTGACTGAAACACACTGCTGAGGGGAGCAGCAGGTGAGCCAGGAGAGGTCTGTCCCACCTTGTGCGTAACTCCCTGGCTGGGGATCGAACTTGTGCTGCAGTGACTGTGGGTAGCTTCATAGTGCTGTGTCTTAATCCCTTGTGCCACCAGGGAGGCCCCTAGAATTTTTATTCTTAAATTCATTTGAAGTAAGTCAACATTTAGAAAGAACAGAAAAGGAGAATTTTTTTTTTTTTTGCATCAGATTATACGCCACCAAGCCATTGTGTTTTTATGAGAGCGACAAGAGACAAATGGAATCAAATAAAGACTTCAGAGATAGGCCCCTGAACTTACTATGTTATAAAAGGGCACAGTGAATCAACGAGGAAGGATGAATTGCTTAGTGGGTAGTGTTGGGAGAATTTGCTTACTAGAGGAAAAAACATAAAGTGGATCTCCATGTAGTATTACATACAGTAGACTCCAGAAGAATTAAAAACAGAAATGAGAAGTAATAACACCACCAGATTAATAGAGATTCACTACCTCTCACCCACAAACATGAAGTCCAGAAAGCTCTGAAAGCAAAAATGTCTTCATTACCCACATGGCAGCAAAACTTGAGTTGAGGCTATTTATAATCATTTATTTATCTTAATGTGAATATCTTACATTTCACTGCTTTTTTTAAGCTATTATTTTTAAATTTTTGAAACATGCAGAAAATTAAAATGGCATTCCAGAGGCCACTCATGTATCCAATACCTGACCTCAACAGGAATTAACATTTTGTTGTTTTTGCTTTCTATACATGTATGTGAATATACGTATTTTTTCTTTTTCTTTTTTTCCTAAACCACTTAAGCAGCAAAACATTGTGATACTAAGCTGTATATTCTGCTATGTATAGGTCCTCAGGTATTTCCTAAGAAAAAGAACACTTTCCTATAGAATTACAATATCATTATCACACTTTAAAAAATTAACAGTTCTTCCACAAGATACCACCCAGTCCACATCAAGACTTCCCATCTATCCCCAAAATGTTTTTCCCCACTTAACACATGCTTATTGGGCATTGGAACATAATTTGTATATAGTTAATTGAGAAATAATGTTTAGTGAAAATTATTGAACACCTATTATAAGTCACTATGGAAAATACAAAAATAAATCAGACATGTTATCTGCTTTCAGGAGCGGACTAATGTGAGAAATGCAAACACAAGAAATGATGCAAGACAGTTTGCTATAAAGTGCCACAGTGCTGGCAGAGGTGGGGCAGGCAGTCGTCACTTCCTTTGGAAGGGGTCTTCCTCCACTGTAGAAGGCTGTGAGAACTGCTGAGTCTTTTTCTTATTCCTAACCTTGTTTCCTCTCAACTCAGGCTTCACAGTGAATCTAATTTTGAAGCACATTTGGCCTTAGAAACCAAATACATACGTATTTTTTGGATGTCTTTCTTGAACTAAGATCTAGTCAAGGCTCACATACCACATTTCGTTAATGTTTCTTTCACTTCTCTTGATC
Organism: Talpa occidentalis; assembly: GCF_014898055.3. Classification (NCBI taxonomy): domain Eukaryota; kingdom Metazoa; phylum Chordata; class Mammalia; order Eulipotyphla; family Talpidae; genus Talpa; species Talpa occidentalis. Next base: position 12,262,567 of record NW_023601754.1, read on the forward strand.
TAGAATTATGTGCGTGTGTGAGGCAGGAGAGGAGGAGAGATGGCCTTCTTGTAAAGACAGGAGCCAACGGACTTAGAGAATTTCCCTCATTTGTGTTTGTGGGATTGTTTCCTTGTGATGTCATTTAACCTGATTCTCTACCTCCCTATCCCTGTATGACTTTATAAACTGGAAGTTAGGTCCACAGGCTTGATTAGGTTTAGTTTTCAACATTTTTGGCTAGAATACCAGTATTAGTTCTACATATCTCATATTGTATCGCATGAAGAGACATATAATGAACCTCAGGTTTTTCTACCATCTGTTCTCTCAAGTTTGATCATTTGGATAAGATGGTAACTCCCAAATCTTTCTCCTGTAAAGGTACGTTTCCCCCCTTACGATTACTAGGTAACTTAAGAGCAATTCTTTGGTCACTTGCAAATATCCTGCTCTCCAGCAAATGAGTGATTTTAGTGTTCTAGTGATAAAGTCTAATATCCATTGATGAGCCTTCCCTGCAAATAATTTCTTTGGGGGGGGTCGCTTTAAAAATGTTAATGGATATGATTATGTGATACTGTCCTAGGCGTTAGAGGGGAATTACATGCCCCACCTTTGTTAAGTCTAGAGCAAAAGGAATTCCAAAATGCCTCTGGTCCTAAGGTTTGCAGCTAAGGGACTGTAAACCAGTGGGGAAAATGTAGAATGTGTTTGTGTCATAATAGCAAGGAGGGACTTTTTAAAGCACAAAGAAAACAAAAAACAGTGTTTAAAGCCTCAAGACTCAGAAGGGAGAGGATGCAGAAGGAGAATAGTAGAGTCAGGACAGAGCCTTGAGGCATAGACCATTATTAAGAGGATGGGAGGAAAAGGATGAAACAAAAGGAGACTGGAGGAGCAGCTCATACTAAAGAGGAGAGCTGGAGAGTGCAGTACAGAAATCAAGTGAAGAAGGGGAGTCGAAGCTGAGAGCCATGTCCTGATCTGGGCCCCTGGAGATGCCAGGCAGATGGGGACTGAAAGTTGCCCAAGGCTTCCGTGGTGCCCTGGGAGACAGTTGGGAAGAAGTGGTGAAGGTGAAAGTGTGATTGGTGTGCTTTGGGCTGAAAGGGAAGAGAGGCATTACAGAGTACAAGATAACCTTTTTGCAGTAGTCTTGATGCAAAGCAATGCACAGAAGTCGGGAGACTAACTGTCAAAGGAAGTGGAGTCAAGAGAAGGTGTTTTTCCAAAATTAGAGTAATCAGCTTACTTGTTTGTGGATGGGAACACACCCGTAAAGAGCAAAAAAGTGGAAATATGCCATACCCAAAACAACAATCCACATTTTTATAATGTGGATGACGTAAATCACATTTACATGGTTACTTTCCTGGGGAGGTCTGCAGGGAGGAAAGTGGAATGACCTTTGGGGATAGAGCTATGTGCCATGAACTGTGGAGTATGGTTAAATCAGCCCTTAAAACCACAGGATAAAAGCAAAGTTGGGGGGGCAGGATAAGTACCCTGATATCCTACAGTGAAGCCACTGGTTCACCTGTTCTCCCTCCCCCCTTTACCCCCTCCCAGTCCCAGAATCAAGTCATTCAAAATATCTTAAAAAACTACCCATTCTCAGGAAGCTACTGGAGGATGTGCCCCCTTTTAATGAGGGTGTAAACAGAGAAAGATGATATCCTGTAATTCAGGAAAGGAGGAGATAGTAAGATGTTTATTTCTACCCTAAGACAGAAAAGATATTGTTATCCACATCCATCTGCCTGTGGGGAATGGAATGGTAGGGATGTTGTGTTTTCAATTTCCCCTTGTACCCTTTTGTAGTAGTAGCTGGTGTAAAGTACCTCTGTCTTAATTAAACATTTTTACTTTTGTGAAATTTACCCAAAGGATGAAACTGAACAAGTGCCCAAGAGTCTCAAGTGGTGTAAAGATACAGTGTTTCTAAATGCTGAAAAAGTTGGAAACCACCTGAAATGTCTTTCTGGGAAACTAGCTAAATGAATTTTACCTTGTACAATAGGATACTCTGTAACCATTGTTTAAAAAGAGAGATAAGATATGATTTACATGGAAAGACGATATATTTTAAAGTGAAAAAAAAAAAAAAAAGAAACAAAAACAGGGCCTCCCTGGTAGCATAGGGGTCAAGTCTCAGTGTTATCACCGCGTCATCCTGAGTTTGATCCCTGGCGGGAGCTAACCCACACAAGGTGCAGCAGACTTCTCAGGACTTGGCTGCTGCTCCTTTTAGCAGTGTATTTCAGTAATTCCACCTGTTCTTTTCCCCCCCTCAGATTTATTTCATTTATTTATGCATACAAAAACTAGTGTGCAGGCCAGGGGCATGGGGGGTGAGAAGACTCACCAGAGACAGAGTGGGAGCGAACAGGCAGATCCACTGAAATACACTGCTGAGGGGAGCAGCTGGCAAGACAGGAGAGGTTCACTGTACCGTGTGGGTTAGCTCCCTGACCAGGGATTGAACTCATGTCATAGTGGCTGCTGATAGCTTGTTCTGCTCCCCAATCTGTCTCTGGTGAACCTTCTCACCCCCCCACACCTCTGGCCTATAACCCCGCTCTTCTATGCATAAATAAATAAATAAACAAACAAATAAATAAATAAATCTTTAAAAAAACAACAACAAAGATTTCAAAATAGTGTCAATGGCATGGTCTCAGTATGCAAACATTTTAGTCCAGAAATACATTTTAAAATAAAACTCTTATCCATAATGGGATAGGGGAGTGTCACATAAAATGGGTCTCAGACCTTAGAACCAGGGTCCAGCGTCCCCAGCAGTGCAGTGCCTTTGGCAGCCTCGAGTTAGGGGAGGAGGGCCGTTAGATGGTGAACATTTTGTTGCTTACGTGAGGGGTGTGGCGGGAGGAGAATTCCTAAGACTTATCCCACCACCAGCAGTGGGAAGAAGGTGCCTTGCCACTGCGAGTCCTGTCTGTGTGGAGGGCAGACAGTGGGGCAGCTGTGATGGATCCCTTTCTCAGAGGGCACAGTGGGGTTCTAATCCATACCCGCTGTTCCTTTTTCATGGGTTGTCCAGTTGATTGGTTTTGCCTATTAAAGCCAAACTCAAAGGTTCGTCAGTTCAAAAAGTTGACAGTCCAATGGATGAGCCAGTTTTGGAGTATGGCCACTGAGGGAAGAGCACCCAGGTGGGTGAGGGCCTCCAGCCCCAGCTGCTGCAGTGAGCGAGGTCAAGGCCACATCTGGAGTCGCATCGCACAGCAAGCCTGGCCACCCCTGCGCGGTGTCCCCAGCGTGCTCCCTCCAGAGCATGAAATGTAATCTCCCTAATCCAAGCTTAGGGTTTAGCCCTGGCAGCAGGGGCTGGAGCACACATGTTCCCTTTCTCTCTGTGTCTTGTCGGATCCTTCTTACTGGCCTGTAAAATGGACCTGAAAACTGCTTCACCGAGTGTGAGGGTCGATCCCTCCCTTGTTCCATTGAACAAATGGGTGGAATCAATCTGATACCCGAGGAGAATTGATGGAGCCAAAAAAGTGAGAAAAGCGGTACTTTCCTGCTGCCCGCGAGGCAGAGGGGTGGACAGTGTAATTGGTTCATCATTTTAAAGATCTGAATTTAGACAAAGTCAAGAGGTTGCCTTTTAGTAAGACCATTGCCTTTCTGTAAAAAAGGAGGAACTGAAAGGCAAGAAAGAGTTGCTTTGCAGCTAGATATCTAAAGTTTAGGAACTTCTTTGTTTCTTTGTTTTTTTGCTCAGGATCCAAGGGATGTGTACTGTAAATATTATTCTTAGCAACTGCCTTTTCCTTCTAGTATCCATATTGGTCATGTGTTTAAATGTGGTCCCTAAATGTTTTCCCTCAGGACTCAGACTTGGGTCCTTCTGCTGTGGACTTACCTCTTCCCAAGGCTTAAAGGGGGTTGGGGGTGGGGGCTTCTAGCCTAATCCATGTCTTCATTCCAGATCTTTTCTCTGGATTTCAGCTCCTTCTACCAGATACCTACACTTGTTTGTCTCAGATTCCTCCAGCTTGTTATGTCCAGAACTGAACCATCATCTTCCTCCTTGCCCCCTTCCGTAACCCCTCTTTCTAGGATTCATATGTCATCAAAAAGCACTATTCAGGGCCTCCCATGGTGGCACAGCAGTTGAGTGCTGGATTGCGAGGCTGCTTGCAGCCTCTGCAGCGCCAGTTCGATCCCAGGCCACCTGCGAGGATCCCACAAAAAAAAAAAAAAAGCACTATTCACCCAGTTTCTGATGCTATGAGGTTGAGGATCATTGTTGACTACTTCTACACTTATTCTTCTGACTTCTGAGATAATAAGATAATAATTAACCCAAGTGCTTTTTTAAATCCATGTACTTTTCTGCCCAAGTTGGGCCCAAAATCAGGGGACACTAAAGGCTGAAATAATCAAGATAAAGATAATTGTTCAGAGCTGTGTCAACCAGATGTCTCTACTGGATTCTGAGTTTACCTGATGACCCATTGACAGCTAATGCAGAGGCCCCTGTAGCATAAGGAACCTCACTGTTCATCAGGGTAGCCAGGTATCCTGGCTGTTCTGAATGTTTCCAGACCTTTCCAATCATGTCAGAACTGTTGGTTAGTTTGGCATTATTTCTGGAATGATGCATCCAAATTCTAAATGTGTCTTGTAAGGCTTTTTCAGTTCTGACCCCTACTTAGCTTCCACAGTTTTTTTTGCCACTGTACCTGTCAATATTTTAAAACATCTAATGTACATGCAGGAAAGTGTTTATATTGCATTGTATGTGTATATCTGAATGAATTTTCACAAATGGAATACCTCTGCATAACAGGTAACCACTGTTTTGAATTGTGACAGCACTTGTCTTCCTTATTTTGTACTTTAAATGGATAGAACCAAGTAGTATCTGCTGTTAGGTGTGCTTCCTTCACTCATTAGTATGTCTTTGAGAGGTGTCCATATTGTAGACCTTCCCTCCCCTTTACTGTAATAGTTTTCCATTATATGATACACTGTAGTTTATATACCCAATTTGTTCTCATTCTAGGGCTGCAAAACAAAATTCCCCAGAACCGAGGCATAAAACAACTCTTTATTATGCATCTGGATTGCATGGGACATGGCAGGAATGAATTGTCTCTGCTTTATGATTTCTGGGGTCTCAGCTGGGGATGGCTGGGTGCTGTGTCTCTTGATGGCTCATTGACTCTGAGACCTCAGCCAGGGCTGCCAGCCAGACCGCTGCCATGTGGTCTGGGCTTTCTCGAAACATGGTGGCTAGTTTCCCAGGCCGGGGGTCCTCAGAGAGAGCAAGGCAGCAGCTGTGGCTTTCGTGTGACAGCCTCACAAGTTGTAACATTTCAGCTGTACTCAGTTGGCCTGACAAGCCCACCCAGGTTCAAGGGGGAGGTAAAACAGACCCTAGTGGTTGATGGAGAGCCACATGGTTCTGGAAGTGCTTGCATAACTGGAAATAGTGCTGGGGCTATTTTTAGAGAGTGGGGTCTGATGCACCATTCAGCTGGTGATAGATGTCCACCTTTGTGATCCAGTCACACTGATAGATACTCTTTCAGTTCTTCGAATGGACAATCTCTCCATCACCCCAAGGCCTTTGCACGTGCTGTCCCCACTACTTGGAACCCTCTGCTCTGCTTTCTTCCCTTCTGTTCCTCCACTCAGGTCTGCCTGTCTGTCTTGGCTCACTCTTTAGTGTCTACTTGGTCTTCCCTCACAGGAAGTCTTTCCTGATATCACTGCTACCTCAGCCCCCTGGCCCCAAAACTTAGTGAAGATTCTACTCTCAGTTCCATTTGGCACCCTGTCCTGTCCTTTCCTTACCATAAGGTGATTATGAGGTGGCGCACTTGTCTTGTGTGCCTGTGTGTTAACTTCGTGAAGAAGCTCTTTCTGCCTTGTATGTGGATCAGTTTCTTGGCACTGAGTAACCATCAGTAAATTGGAGAAAATAGATTCAGCCTTCTGGGTCCACCCACTAGAGACAATGATGTATGCACAAAATTGATCATTAATACACTGTGGGGTCTGAGGGAGCGCTGCAGTGGATGGGACTCTGTGAGCCCCTCCACCTTTACTGCTGAGATGCAGGGATTGTGTTGATCCGGTTTGAAGCCCAGATGCTGCCATTCAGCTTACCCTTCCTGTGTGCAAACAGCAAGATCACATTTCTGTGTCTTTATAAATGTGAAGCATCCTTGTTCAGTTCCCTGCTTCTCTCCGCCTCCCCCCCCCCCCCGTCCAACCCAGTTATCTAGTTGGGTGAAAGAAAACATGTAAAAAAAGTTGAGACCCTGCTTTTTTTTTGCAAGCAAATGATTATTTGCTGGCTTTTATTAGTAGTGAACTTTTTTCCCTTTCCTTTTTTCCTTTTTAAACCTCCTTGGTCTAACATTGCATTAACACTGTTACTCAGTTCGTGGCACACTCATTGGTCTGCACAAAGCTGTCCTTGGTTTTACTCGTTCATACATTGATTTATTCTCTTTGCTGCCTCTTCTCATCCTGCTCCCCTCCATAGTCAAACATCTGAATGTGCTTGGAGTGTGCGCTCTTATTAGTGTGTTATGAATTTTGTTTTGTGTGCATATATGGTTTTTGTTTTGTTTTTGGATTTGAATTTTAGTTAATTGTGTGCACATGTTCTTAAGTCAGTGGCTTGGTGCTATATAGATCCTTCTGTTTTTCTTTTTATTTGACACTGTTTTCAGATCTGATTTAGGCTCTGTGTTCACTCCCTGGCTGGTGCCTACGTGTACGCCTTCATCCTGGACCTGCTGTGGTGTCCATTCCTGCAGGGATTAGCTGCTGCTGCTCGCTGCTGCCCACCTCAAACCTGCGCTGGCTTCCCATTGACCTGAGTGAGGATTTCCCCAGGGGCTCCCAAGAGTGCTGGATCATAGACCAGTGAATTCTGTAGGATCATTTCTTCTGAGGACTCAAAAAAGATCATTGTGTCCCATTTCTTTCCTTATTTCCTCCTAAGTGCTAGAAGGCTCGTTGTCAGACTTACTTAGTCCTGCTCTGGAATCTTACAGTGATGCCATGATACCAACAGAGATAAAGGTTGGGTTTTATTCTCTTGTGAGTCTGAAGTTTTAGTTTCTTAACTTAGACTGGTTCAGGCTCACACCGCTCCTACTGTGTTTTCATATGCAATGGGTCATGGCTGCCGAGGGCTGTCCTGATGCGCTGTGGTCCACAGCTGTTCCCAGACCCTCTGTGTGGAGGCAGTCAGGTGCAGAAGGAGGCGGCCATGCTGTGGAATCTGTGGAATCGGGCTGACATAAGCCACCTTTGATTTCTCCACATGCATGCCACCTCATCCGTGCGTTGGGGTCACAAGTGTAGAGGACCCCTGCGCAAGCACCTAGTCCAGAATCTGCTCTGGGGCCACTCCACCTGCCCCTTCTTAGCTCCTTGTTTATGAAACATGAAACACCCAGCATGAATGTCGAGAGGGAAAGTGCAGTGCTTTACGAGGTGGTATCTCAAGGATGCTGAACTGTATTACAATTTTTGGTTATCACGTGGTGAAATATTTATGGATGGACTTATGTCTGGAACTTGCTTAAATAATTCAGGTGCAGTGGGGAGTGAATGGAGGTAGAGATCGGGTGACCATGTGATTTTTTTTTTGTCAGCCTCTAGCCTGAGACTGAATTATAGCAAGTCAACAAGCTGAAACCCAGATTGTCCCGGGAAGCCAGCAAGTAGACAGCCAGGGAAAAATGAGACAGAATTTACCCTGAGTTGATCAGGGTTGAAGCTGGTTGATGAGTACCTGGGAGATCATTATAATCTATTTTTTTCTTTGTCTGAAAATTTCCATGATAAAAAGGTGTTTTAAAAGAAAATTTATCTGTCAGATTGCTGAAGCATTCTGAAGTCCCTGTTGTCTAGGAAACGACTCTTGGGTCCTGGGGTTAGGAAGTCCAGTCATCCAGTGCTGCCCATCCACCGCCCTGACTGCTTCAGGTGGGGAGTAAGCAGGAGGTGTGGGTCAAGGCCAAGTCTGTTCTTGATTGGTAGGTGGAAGGAGAAACTGGAGGCTGTTCTAGCTCTACAGAATTTGCTTTAGCATAGAGGCAGAGGCTGACCTTTTCCCTGCCTCCAGTGCTTGCAAGGCTGCCGTGGTGGCAGATCCCTTCACACTCGCTGCACAACACAGTGCTGGTGGCAGGGCCACTGCAGTGTATGCATGTACACGTGTGATTGTTATCCGCCCCCCCATCAGAACTGCAAGTAGGGCCGGAAGCAGCATGACCACAGTGGGTTTAAACTGACATTCTGTCTCACAGAAACTTCTCCATCTTGCTTAAACCTTCACTGTGGTGTGGCAGTTGCTGGTAGACAGTAACCACTGCCGGGAATAGACTTAAATGACAGTCAGCCACCCCCTTAATTTGTTCTCTTCCTGGTTTTAGAGCAGGGCCTTTTTCGTATAATCCCACCTAATGTGACACTCATTCACCCAACAGATACTTTCAAGAGCCTATCTTAGGTAGGGTTCTGGTGGCATACCGCTAAAGAAGCAAATTGCCTTCAAGGAGCTTATACTGTATGTAAGGAGGGTGCAGTGATGGGGGACGCTAAGAAGAAAATACAGCATATGGGGTGGAGCCCAAGAATTGTGACTGGTTTTGGTGGATTGTCTAAGGAGATGAGAGTCAGGCATTATGGGGGGACTAAAAAACAAGAGCAGCAATGTGTATGTGTGCCGGGGGGAGGCAGATAGAGGGGGAGAGTCAGCTTTCTCAAATATTGCTGATTGTTTGAGAATTGATTTTCGGGTACCACCCTGTGGAGGTCATTGGTAGCCTTGGTGTGGGCATTTTTTTGGACACTGGAACAGTGCAAGAGGGACTGGAATGGGTTGAAGTAAAGTCACTGCAGACAATTCTTTGCAGGTTCTTTTCATTGTAAATGGGACAGTTGCTGAAAGTAAGAGGGGATCCAAAGAGTATTGTGTGGCGTGGAGACTAGTTTACATTTGCTGGCTCAGCAGAGAGGGAAAATGTGTTTAATGGATCTCATAAATGGCCCACTCGAATGCTTTAGCAAATATTAAATGACCCTGAACATGATGTAAAGCCCCAAGAGACCTGGTTTAGTTCTTTTTCCCTTGGAGTTCCCTCTTCTCTGTACTAGAAGTAAATCACAAGTCTCTGGGTATTCTCAAAATATGTGTTAGAGCAAGCTTTAATCTTTTATCTATTGTCTTCCTCTTGTTATCCAAATGGTGCTGAACTTTAGGGTTATAAACCCCAATCCTTTTGACAGTCGAAATCTATGGATATGTTCTATAGAAAAAATACACCTGCTATAGAACCGGGCATGCTCTTTTAGGAGGCTGGTGGAGCCACTGACATCCATCCCTGTCCAGAAGCTACGTGTCAGATGCATTTACTAGATAATCAACCACTTCAGGCTATAAAAAGGGTGAAAAGAATGAGACCCCTGTGGCCTTGTCTTCTCTCTTCTTCTCTAATAGATCATTAGCTCTTTGATGATAGAAATTATAGTTAATGCTTTGCCTTGTTTCCTTACCACTCAATAACTAAAATAAAAAAGAATGGACAGACAGACTGACTCACTCCGTTGCTCATTCTACTTGAGGTGGCAGATAGCTGTACAGATTTTCACTGGTGCCCCAGGGAGAATGCCGTGCTTCAGTAATTTTTAGTAGAGCCAGGGAACCCTAGCTGCGTCCCCCTTTTAAAATTTGGTCCTTTAGGAGAAAAGCCATGTCTGATAACATTTTGTGTTCATTTCCTATCACTACAGTGACACATTATTAAAAGTTTGACAACACAGATTTGTTCTCTAACATCTTCAGATGAAAAGTCTGAAATAGCCTGGGCCAAAATCAAGGTGGCAGCAGGATGTTAGATTCTAGAGAAGAATCCATTCCCTTGCCTTTCCCAGCATCGAGAGGTCACCCACTTCCCACTTCCTCTGTCTTCAAAGACAGCAGCATAACATCTACAAATCTCTCTCTCTGAAATTTACTTCCTTGACTCTCCTCCCACCCTCTCTCCTTCATTCAGCATATTTCCAGTATCCATTCCTGCTGTGTGTGTCAGTAGGCCCTTGCTTTTCACAGCTGCATGGCATCCATTGTCTTCATGACCATGCCACAGTTTATCCATTCTCTGGATAGACAGTTGAGTTGTTCCTAGTCTTTGCTTGTTATGAATAACTGTTCTGGTGTAGGCCAGGAGGTAAGAGGATTCACCAGAGACAGAGCAGGGAGCAGAACAGGCAGACTGACTGAAATACACTGCTAAGGGAAGCAGTGGGCAACACAGGAGAGGTCTGCTGCGCCATGTGGGTCAGCTAATTGGCCGGGCTCAAACTCGTGACTGCCGATGGCTTCACAGTGCTGAGACTTAACCCCTTATGCCACCAGTGAGATCCCTGCTACGAATGTTCTTATAAACATCTATTTGTAGAATTATGTTTTCATTTCTTTAAAGTAAATATTTAGAAGAGGGATTGCTTAGGTCAGGCTAGGTGTATATTTGGTTTTATGAGAAACTATCATACCTTTTCCCAAAGTGGCTGTATCCTTTTATAATCCTTCCAACAATATATGTGTGTTCCGCTTGCTCTCTGTCCTAGAATTTGATGTTGTCAGTCTGAAAATTTGAAAAAAGAAAAAATTCCTATGTTACCCCTTGATCTTTACCTTCCATTTGTAATAAATCCCATTTAATAAAACTCATCTAGTCAGGTGTCATTTGGCAGACTTAGGCATCACAGGAGTAGATGTGAGAAAGATCAGACTGGAAAGGAGGGAATGAACAACAGGGAGGGAAGCTGGGAGGTTGGGGTGGTGTCCCCTGCTCAGAGGAATCCACATCAGCCCCTCTCCCAGGACAGGCGGTCCTGCACTCCTGCACTCACGGCTCTGGCGTGACTTCCTTTACCCAGGTTGCTTCTTTTGATTCTTCTCCCTTTAGGTGATCCCAGAGACAGGCAGAACTGGGGCAGACGTTAAAATAGCGCATCAGCATCAGAGGGAGGCTGGGGAGGGAACTGGGGCAACGTGCAGAGCACATGTCCTGCCTGAGAAATCAGGTCTTAAAGGAGAAGCTTGCAGTTTTGGAAAATGAGGAAAACCTTAACTTGGACTTCAAGATAAATGTGCCAGATGATTGGAAGAGTTGTTACAAATTGCCAGATGTCTGCCCTTGGTGGCCCTAATGGACAAATGGGAGGACCTGGGTGAAGTGTGCGGGGCCCAGTTTACCTACCCAAGGAAGATGTTTCATGCACATGTACGAGGTCTTGGGGTCACCGGTTATCTACCAGTGGACTTACCCCAACACTTTACACTTGGAGAGTTTCCCTTTGACACCCACAGTAATGGGTTAAGGCCCTGTGCCCCAGGTGTCAAGTGCAGGCTTGTCTTTTCTGGGAGCTCAGGTCCAGCTGAGGATTCCCCCACTTATGCAAGATGCTGGTTTGAAAGACAGGAAGCAGCTGGGCTCCTCTGGCTGCATAACCTTGAGCTGATCTGATGACAAGAGAAAGAAAGGAAATGAGGTCTCCATTAGAAGTTCAGCTGCTCTTGAATGGGTGGGGAGCTCCTATGGCAGCATTTGCTTGATTAAGGCTGCTCAGCAGAGTCAGGCGATTGTAGACAAATCACCCCCCCACCCCCGTGCTGTCATTCCTTCCTTCCTCATTTTGAAACGGTGGCCGAAAAGTACTAGGAATTGGGCAAGTTCCCTGCCTCTGCCACAGTGTGGTGGGAGCAGATGATGGCTTAAGGGAGCTAAAGGCAGCACTGGCTGGCATCCTGAGTTAGCCCGTGCCTCCCTTTACTCTATCAGTGGCAAATATTAAAGACACAACACTTGCAGGACACTGCCTCAAAAGGAATTTAGGTGGGTGGCGAGGTAACTAGCATGCTTGCTATCTGCTCCTCTCCCCTGTCCCCGCTTCCAGGATCTGGCAGGCAGTCTGGTCTCAGAGGCAGTGGTGTTGAGGGGTGAGGCTGAAAACTCCACCTGTAGCTTTCTCATGAAGGAAAAGAAAGCCCTCCCCTCTCTCTCTTTTTTAAATCTTTTTTTTTTTTTTAATTTTTCTAGAGGCATGTCTTATTTATTTATTTATTTGTTTGTTTGTTTTGTTTATACAAGCACTGGGTACAGTCAGAAGTGCGGGAGGGTGAGAGAATTCATCATAGCCAGAGCGGGGAGCAGAGCAGGCAGAAGGACCGAAGTACACTGCTGAGGGGAGCAGCGGGCGGCAGGAGAGGTCTGCGCGCCATGTGGGACCCTCCTCTGGTGGCCGGGGAGCAGCCGGGGATCGAACCAGCGCCGCAGAGGCCGCGGGCAGCTTCGCAACCCAGCGCTCAACCGCTGCGCCACGGGGGAGGCCCTCTCTCTCTTTTTTAAAGATTTATTTATTTATGCATACAAGAGCTGGGGCACAGGCCAGAGATGCTGGGGTGGGGGGCCGAGAAGATTCACTAGAGACAGAATGGGGAACAGAACAGGAAGACTAACTGAAATACACTGCTGAGGGGAGCAGTGGGTGAGACAGGAGTGGTCTGCTTCCCCATGTGGGTAGCTCCCTGGAGGGCCAGGCTGGGGATCGAACTCATGCTGCAGAGACTTCGGATTGCTTCATAGTGCGGTGCTTAACCCCTTGTGCCACAGGGAGGCCCAAGAAAGCCTCTCTTATCCACATTTCCTGGGTGTGGATGAGGGTCTCATGAAATTTGACAGAATTATGCCTGTGAGTGACTTTACAGGCCAGAGTTGGTTTTAACATGGTTTCAACTTTTTTCCAAAGTATGATAAAAATCTCCTGGGTATTTTAACCTTCAGATAGCCCACAGAGATCGCTGTGTTTGTCATTCCATAGGGCTGTTGGTGCTGAATCGTGACTAGACAGTTACAAGAAAAGATTGGGGCAGTAAATGGATAGATCCATCTTGATCATCAGATGACCTTTCAGGAAAGAAAAGTGGGGTTGTTAATTTTTTTCCCCTATCTTTCTCCATGTTTTCCCTGTTCCTCTTTCCTTTTGCCCTTTATTTCCCATTTAAAAGATAATTTGCAAACTGAACATCTTATAACCAGTGTTACAGGCTCAGTATCAAGTAGAAAGCAGAACCTTGTCCTTCCATATTTACAGAATACCCAGAAAAAAAAAAAAAAAAGGTCGTTTGAGTTGATGGCACCTCCAAAGAAATTGCTGGGGTTAACATGGAAGATTTGAAGTTAGTATCCAGTACTTCCCATGTGTCTGTAGTATTTTATGTTCCTTTTGTCATGTAATTCCTTGGTTCAGCTGCGCCAGCAAGGTCAATGCTGGCTCGTGAGACCTGGGTGCTGTGTGCCGGCTCTGCTCTCTCTGGCTGTGTTACCCGGGGCAAATCGCTTACCTTGATGGATTTTGCAAAATAGAGTTAGCCTCATATTATGGTAACTTTACCTTAGCAGCCCATAGTAAGAACTCAGATGCGAGCTATTATCTGTCATCATGTGCAAGAGCAGGTCTGTCCTGTAGAGGCTAAGCAGGGACCGTTTCCACACTGGCCGTATGGAAAGGGCCAGGTCCACAGGAAGCAGAGATGCGAGCAACAGGAACGGCCACTCCCCAGCACACTTTGCTCAGCCTGTGACCTGTGTGCCCTTCTTGCGGGTTCATCACGGTCACTCCCCATCCCATCCCCACCCCCTCCGCTCCTTCTTCGTGCTCCTGTTCCTTCCCCCATTGGGCTTGATGAAGATACTGCCCTACGTTTGATTAGCTTATTTTTAAGCCTGCTTTTGTGTTTCTTATATTTGATTCTTGTAGGACTGACTGAGGTCAATTTCTCTATTTTCCAGATGGGGAAACTTAGATCCAGGGAGGGCAGATTACTTATCAGGTTCTTGGGGCTGGAAAATCCAGGTTATCTTGGCATAGAAGGGACCCTGAGTTATTTCCTGAGCCTTACTCTCTGCTCCCCAGATCCAGAGGTAGGTGATAGAAGTGGTCCTGTGCTAGAATGTCATTCTCTTCCTACTGTGGGGCGCTACCTCTCCAGAGCTGGTATTGCCCAGCCCACCTCTTCACATCCTGTTGCGTGGTGGTTTTCCCACCAGACAGGCAGTGAAACTCCATTCTGACACTACCTACCTGGAGGTAGCATCGGATTCTATAATTAAGGGCTCAGTCCCACAAAACTGGCCCCACTTCAGACACCAGCCACAAGTCTAGATGTCGCCTGTGCTTCTGACTGACTGGCTACTAATGGAAGTTCCCACAACCCCCTCGTCCACATCAGTTAATTTGCTGGAACAGCTCACAGAATGCAGAGAAATGTGGCTTACTAGATTACCTGTTTATTATAAAAGGCTATGACTCGGGAACTGCTGATGGAGGAGATACATAGGGCAAGAGAGAGGGGAAGAGCACGTGTGCTTTTGGAGAACGAACGCACTTGCTCTCTGGACGCACCACCAGCCAGCACTTGCACATGTCGGTATCTGGGGAGCTCTCTGAACCCCGTTCTTTTGGGTATTTATGGAGGCTTCCTTACACAGACACTATTGATTAAATCATTGAGCCCAGTCTCCAGCCCCCTCCCCTCCCTTCATGTCCCCAGAGGTGGGGGGTGGGACTCAAACTTCTAACCCTCTAATCAGTCATGTGGTTGGTTGCCCTGGCAACCAGCTCCCATCCTCAGTTTACCTGGGGACTTTCCAAAAGTCACCTCCTTCACATAAACTTGTGTGGTTGAAAGGACTTATTTTAAATAACAAGACACGCCTTTCACTTTTACCACTCTGCTGAAACTATTTTAGGAACAGATGACAAAAGACCAAATATAACATTAGATGCTCCCATCCTCTTATCTCTTAGGAAATTCCAAGGATTTTAGGGGCTCTGTGCCAGAAAGCCATGAAGACTGATATATTTCTTGTTATAAATCACAATATCACACCTGTGGCCAACTCTTTTTTTTTCCCCACTAAGAGAAAGGGCTTTAGATTGGGGGTTCAGACATCTAATTCTAGAATCAGCTCCCAACCCTCAGTTAGACCTGGTGGCTTCACCCAGACTCTTTTTTTTTTTTTCAGATTTATTTATTTATTTAAACAAGCACTGGGTACAGTCAGAAGCACGGGAGGGTGAGAGAATTCACCAGAGCCAGAGCGGGGAGCAGAGCAGGCAGAAGGACCGAAGTACACTGCTGAGGGGAGCAGCGGGTGGCAGGAGAGGTCTGCGCGCCATGTGGGACCCTCCTCCCAGACTCTTGATACAATGAAGAGACTGGTCTAAACCTCTAAGTCTCAATTTGTTTTTCCTATTTTCTAGGACATAATAAATTCTCTTGTAACTCTCATTGGGTGGCCTGCTTCCCATCACCTTCCTGGTAACTCAACCCCTTTTCTTGCTCACCAGGAATCCCATTGGAATGTGGGGGATTGAATGATGCTACTGTAGCATAACCATGAGTCTGTTCTAAGTTATCAGAAAAGTGAGTAATATGCAAGCTGTAAGACTTCTGTTTAGTAACAAGTCACTTTAACTGCTCCCAGTAACTGTCAGGCCAGTGTTGGAGAGCCTGGCCAGAACCCATCCACGCACCCTGCCTGTGGACAGAGTGCTAGCACAGCAAGTGTAGAGTAGAAATATCCTGGAGTCATTTACTTATATTTTTTAAAGATTTATTTATTTATTTATACAAGCACTGGGTACAGTCAGAAGTGCAGGAGGGTGACAGAATTCACCAGAGCCAGAGCGGAGAGCAGAACAGTCAGACTGACGAAGAAATACACTGCTGAGGGGAGCAGCGGGCGGCAGCAGAGGTCTGTGTGCCATGTGGGACCCTCGCCCGGCGGCTGGGGATTGAACCGGCTCTGCAGAGGCTGCGAGCAGCTTCGCAGCCCAGCTCTCAACTGCTGTGCCACCGGGGAGGCCCTGGAGTCATTTAAATTGTGGCACAGCCTTGGTCTTTTGCCACCCAATGAGAGTTACAAGGGAATTTATTATGTCCTAGAAAAAAGGAAAAACGAATTGAGACTTAGAGGTTTAGACCAGTCTCTTCATTGTATAGAGTCTGGGTGAGGCCACTAGGTCAAACAACAGGGCTGGGAGATGAATCTCTGAAGAAAATGAGAAATTTCCCAATAACTGTGCATTGTGTAGAATGTTATTTAATCAAAATACTGGTTTATTTGCTGGGTACAGGCATGTAGGCCGACCCAAGGGTGCAGAAAGAATTAGGTTCGATGTGAAGACATCCTCCTCCTGTAAGACTGAAGTCCATTCCTCACCTGTGCTGTGACAGGTGCCTACACTGGGTTAGCAAAGAAGCCACCTGGCAAAACCCAGCCCTTTCTCAGCTTGGCCAGAGTTCTTGAATGAATATGTTTGAGGAAAGGGGTCTGAAGACATGGGGACTGTGGTCCAAGGTCCACTTTGTCAGTGGTTCCCCTTGCCTTGAAATTTCTGCTGGCCTTGGAGTCAGCATCGTCACTGAGAAGAAGAGAGTTGGTGAAGACTTTTAAGTTAAGGTCTTGTGCCCCACTTGGGAATGTGGGCGCTCACTTGCTTCCTGTCTGCACCACCAGCTGCCCCAAAGAAGGGTTTACTTACAGAATGAGCAAAGTCGAGCAAGAACTCTGGTGAAGGTGTGAATGGGCAGCTCTGTCCTGGAGCAGCTAACAGTCAACATTTACCGCTTTATCTGTTTCATAATAATTGTTGCTTGTAGATATCATCAGCATCCAGTGCAATGGTGCATGGAATATTTGCACTAAAAACTAACGCAAGAGTCAGATCTTCACAGCAGTATTTACGTGTGCTGTATTTGACCTCGGAAATCCAGACTAGGTAGATAGGAATTAGTCACAAAAGGGAGAAGCTGTGATATGTAAAATTTCATGTGGACAAATAACTACTTAAGGTCATTGGATCTTTTTGGTAGAATTTATATGGAAGAGTTGATCTATTTGAAAATAATTTCAGTAAAAGTAAAATGGGGTGAGGGATTGGGAATAGTTTGCTGTGTTTTTCTTTTCGTTTCTTTTTTTTAAGATTTATTTATTTATGCATTCAAGAACTGGGGTGTAGGCCAGAGGTGCAGGGGGTGAGAGGATTCACCAGAGACAGAGTGGGGAGCAGAACAGACAGACTGTCTGAAATACACTGGTGAAGGGACCAGCGGGTGAGAGGAGAGGCCTGCTGTGCCGTGTGGGTAGCGCCCCTGATCAGGCTGGGATTGAACTCGTGCTGCAGAGGCTGCGGATAGCTTCACAGTGCTGTGCTTAACCCCTTGTGCCACAAGGGAGGCCCCTGCTGTGTTTTTCTATTAAAAATAGTTTATGAAAAAATAGACCAAGTGACTAGTTTTGCTTAGTGGAGTTCCACTCAGAAAACTCCCAGCCGCAATCTCCAATACTTACATAATTCCATTGAAACTCCTGGTGTGTGTAAGCCATACAAACCTCCTTGGGAATAAAACAGTGAGGTCATAGCACCCTGAATTCTACTGGCCTGTGAAACAGCTGCTACTCAGGGTGGCATATGGCCCAGGCACGCGTGGCATTTGGGAGTGCTCTGGAAGTCCAGCCAGAGCTCACGCACCCTCAGAGGACAGCTGCTTCCCCACAGGGAGGCAGAGGTGCTGGAGGTGCCTGTGACCAGAGATTCCTCATCTACCCGGGTAGTATGAGAGCTGGGAGGTGGAAGGTATTAAACACCTCATTATTCAGACTAACAGTTCCTTTGCCTTGTTATGGTGCCTCCCTGCCCCCTGCGGCCCTCGAGATTCCTCTGGGAAAGTGTTAGAGAGGAAAAAACCTCAGATCAGCTGTCCCTGACTTCTGATAAACTTTAATGAGGCGGAGACCAGGGGTGCATCCGTGGGAAACGGGATTTGGAGGATGTAATAAAAAGAGCAACATTTCACATGACTTCATGAAAAAGAAATCTGTGGGGTATCTCGGTTGTCATTCTCCACCTTGACTTTGACCCCTCATCGCCATGCTCAGTTGAGTGTCTGCTTATATTATGCTTATGCGTGGCTTAGAGAAAACATTTCACCGTGTTTCCCTTTGTTTCAGGTTTCAAGTGCCCCATTTGCTCCAAGTCTGTGGCTTCCGATGAGATGGAAATGCACTTTATAATGTGTCTGAGCAAACCTCGCCTCTCCTACAACGGTAAGGGCCTGGTGGGGAGAGCCTCTGGCTGAGGGACTTCCCAGCCTAGTGTGACTCTGATAGCATTTGCACACACCTGGTGGCAGGAATGCTAAAGGGTGCTGAGGAACCTGAGGAAGCCGTGCTGCATCCACCAGAGAGGAAGAGGAATGTGATGAGGAAGGAGGGATCTGGGGCCTGGGGTACCGGGAAGTCTCTTGAGTTGCTCAGTTAGTTCTGCTGTCCCTTAGTTCTTTCTCCCTTTAATACCCTGAACTCCCTCTCTTCTTCCTGCCCCATAATTCTTTGGCCTTCTAGTTGGGAGATACAGACGTGCCTTCACCCTTCACACACCTGAGAGCAGCAGAGGGCCCAGAGGAAGCACCCCCTCTCCGTGGGAGAATGGGGAGTCTGTGGCAGTGGCTTGCACTGACTTTCCAGGGCAGAATAAGTGTGACGCATGGATACCTTTTAGGGATTTAGAAAGCTGACCTGCCACCTACCCACTCCACCAAGGCCACGCTGCCACCTGCCATCGGTGCTGCCTCGCAGCTAAGTAGTAACTGTAACAGGAAGCAGGATCTCAGGCCTGGGAATTCTGTGCAACCCAGGTCCCCCTAATATGGCACCTCTAGATGCAAGGAGTGTCAGCATCTGCCTGGTATGCTATGGGCAAGGATTAGGAGCCCAGCTGATCTGCCTGCCTATACCCTTTATAGGCTGTGTAATCTTCGGCAAGCTGCTCAGCTCAGAGTCTTCCAATCCATGAAATGAGGATATCAATATCTGGCTTATAGGATTATTGTCAGAAGAAAGTAAGGTATTGCATGTAAAACCCTTCAACACAGAACCTGGAACACTGTCAGTACTTAGGAAGTTACAGCTGCCGTTAACAGGAACAGTCTCCCCCCCTCCACCCCAAGATGTTTTTTCATCATTTTCCAGAGTGGACTGACTTCTCTTTAGTGCTGCGCACCACGTGCTGCTGTGTTTTCTGTTCTTATGTGCTTAGTCTGGTCTTCAAACCATATTCATCAGAGAACGTGTCTTCTCCGAGAACAGGCACTGGATCTGAGCGGGGTGCACCCCTACCCTGACGCTGGGCACCACCTAGGATTAAAGTCACAACAGTGCTTAGGAAGGACTTCTGTTGAGTCCTCAGAGTCGGGGGCTGGACTGGAGGTGAGCCTGGATTGCTTGGCCCCATCCTGACGATGAAAGTCTCCTGAGTGGACTCTCTTTGTAGACCTGTCCTGGGGCTCCTGCCCTCCCCACACCCAGATGCTCTCCTCCCTTCCACCCCCACAGCATTAGCCTGGGGAGGCCTGACCATTCCAGATTGTTCATGTGAAGTTAATCTGAAGAATCTGATCTACTAGCTTCTCTTAAAAACACATCCTACTATTCTTGTCTCTGGTTTACTTCCTTAGCCAAAAGATTCTGGATGCTGGCAGGTGGGGCAGCTCCCTGCCTGTCTTCACTGCTGCAGTCTGACTGGCTTTGCTGAGGGTGGAGGACAAGCTGCAGGGCGGGTCTCTGTCCCCAGCTTTTCCTTCTCCTTCACATGCTACCTGGTATCCGGGAACACCCCCCTTTCACCAGTGGACAGGCTCTGCTGTCTCTGAATCTGTTATCTTTTATGCTCCGGCCGTCCCATCAAACTGGCCAGTGTCTGTTCCTTCAAGGCTACTCCAGTCTCTTCTGTCCTGTTCCTCATCTCTGCCTGGGACCATGGAGGGAGAGGAGTCTTCTCCCCAGTCATGGCCTCACAAACTGGATTCACTTGTCTCCCACATGTGTAGAGCCCTCATGAAGACCGCTTTTTGTCCCCGGGGCTGCTGGGGAGCATTCTCTGTGGACACTGTCTTGCTGTCCTAAGAACACAAAGCAGCCTCTTAGAGTGGGCTCTAAGCGTCATGGGGCAGAGCAGCTGTAGAGGGCAGAGTGCTCTCTTGGCCACTTGAGCAAGGAACCCACACACCCCGTGGGAAAATGGGGAAAGTCCAGGTCTGGCGAGGGAGAGCTGCCAGGATGCCTGCAAGCACCTCTCCCATGTTAGCCCTTCTGTGCCGATGCTGCCTCTTTCCTGCATGCCCATTGGCAAGGGTCCTCCACGGAGAGCCAGGCTGGCAGCCCAGCCTGAGCATGGGTCACCCACAGAACAGAAGCACACTCTGGGTGCTGCAAGGGGCCTTCATGGCCAGACTCCTCGTATTCAGTCTGTCTTTTCTAAAGACACTGAAACCTTCAGATGCAGGATGGTGCTTGTCGCTTGGATTTGCATAGGGAGAGGAACTTTCCAGGGCTCAGCCTGATTGAGGGCTTGTCCCAGTAGAGATGAAGGGCAAGTCTTTCAGGATTGTGGGCCACAGTTCTAAGTCCAGCTCTGGGTGTTTTGGTTTTGCCAGTAACATGTTCTGCCCTTGATTTCTCAGCATCCTGACTTCCCCAGCTTCACTTTCTCTTTCCCTTAAGAATAAAAAGTGTGAAGGGACTTAAAGAATCTGTGAGGTAGAGCGCCCTTGGAATCTTTCTGGAAGAGGGGGCAAGATGAGACTATCTTCATGGGTAGAGAAAAGTGCTGTTTTTTTTTTTTTAATCGTTTTATTTTATTTTATTTTTTTTTAAGATTTATTTGTTTATACAAGCACTGGGTATAGTCAGAAGTGCGGGAGGGTGAGAGAATTCACCAGAGCCAGAGTGGGAAACAGAACAGGCAGAGTGACGAAGTACACTGCTGAGGGGAGCAGCGGGCAGCAGAAGAGGTCTGTGTGCCATGTGGGACCCGCGCCTGGGGGCCGGGGATCGAACCGGCGCTACAGAGGCTGCGGGCAGCTTCGCAACCCAGTGCTCAACTGCTGTGCCACCGGGGAGGCCCCAAAAGTGCTGTTTTCTTATGAAGACTAACTTGAACTGGTCACTCCCCTGGAAATTGCTATGTGCGCGCGCGCACACACACACACACACACACACTGTGGTTGCCGGCACCAATGAAGAAATTTTCAGAAAATTCATAGTGGTTATATAAGATGAAATTTAGTTAACCACCAAAGGGGAAAAAAGTAGAGACCTCCTAAATGAAGCAGATAGAAAGTAGTATTTTTCTTATTATGAGGTTGGCCTGAGCTGTGGGTTGGAAGACCTCCAGTAGCCGCCAGCCAGATTAAAAAAAAAAAAATTTGGAAAAGGCAAGGCTAGTTTAACTGGTTTACCCAATGCTCAAGAGAAGGTGAAGACCACTGACTGGCTCTAGGGCAAGCAACGGGCTGGGAGGCGCTGGGGAAGGGACTAGGGCCCAGAGTGTGGGGTGCAGCATCTTCCTTCTCCATGGGTGGCTCCCAATCCAGGACTCCTAGAAAGTGAGGACATTTCGTAGCATAGGAAGGGACCCATTTTTGTGACTAAATGTGGTCAGCTTCAGCAGGTCTGTTAATTTCTCTCCCTTCCAACATCTGTTTGTGGTTCTGAAATTGGTGGAGCTCACATTTCAGAATATGCACCTAAATTTTGACCATCAGGTTGCTCAGCTAGTAGGATGAGCCTAGAGCTGGGGCCCTGCTTTGCGATGAACAGATGAGGGGGGTGGGCATAACAGATGACCAGCTGTTGATTGAACACTTGAAGGTCACTGGTTTCAGGACCAGATTGGATCCTTGGCCCTGGGAGAGTGTGGCATGGGGCGGGGTGGTTTGCCAGTGGTATTAAGGAGAGCCTGGTGGCTTTCAAAGCTGCTTCAGAGTATTCTCTCCCCATACCTTTCTCTCCCATGGGTTGCAGACCCATGTCCAGTCTTTTAGATCCTAACTGTCCTTCTTTCTTCTCTATCAGAGGTCCTTACCCCAATTTCAGGGCTCTTAAAATAGTAAATATCACACCAAGCTTCTCTAGAAGGGAGGGAACCTTGGCTCCCCTACAAGCAGGAATGAGGGCCAAGCCAGCAGACCTGTGTCAATGGTGCCTATTTGGCTTGAGTTTTCTGCTCTCAGAGACCCTGTGGGCTGGGCTGGAAGAGGAAGCAGGGTCCTGGTCAGGGAATTTGCCTAGCTCAGTGGGACTCTGCCAGCAGCTGTAGTCAGGTGCTGTACTGTGGGCTGGAGTCTAGCTGCAGAGGTGTCTGTCCCTGTGCCCTCCAACAGGAGGGAGCGTACGGCTCACCCAGAGCTCCTGTATCACCAGGAGCTCCCCATGTGAGTGAATGAGGAGTGGGAGGTGGGGAGCTTGCAGAAAATAGGAATCTGATGGCTAGAGGAGAGGGGCCTGAGTGGAGGATCTGCGGGGAGCTCCTGTAAATATGAAACCCTCTGGACCTGAGCTTTATTCCTTCACCCTCTGGGCTGTCATCTTTGCACCCAACTCACCAGAGCAATTAAATCACATTTGGGATATTGGGGTGGGGATGCCACTGCTGGCAAGGGAACGCGCTCTGCTCTTTTGCCTGGAGATTTCCCAAGGAGGGAGCTGGCATTGGTGGCACTGCCCTGCCTGTCCTTCAGGAGACTGGGCCAGCAGCTCTGCGCATGCTGAAGAGGCTGCAAGAACAAGCTCTTCAGCACCTAAACTGGAAATGAGGCCAGGGGGTGGAGCTTGTGTCTCTGCGTCATTTGCTAGGATTCTCCCTCTGGCTTCTACCTTCCTTCCCACCAGGGCCTTAACTGCCATCAGGCTGAAGGGGAAATATACTATGTAGTCCTGCTCAGCTGCTGGCTCTAAGCCGTCCCTCCCTGGGGGGCAACCAGCAGAAAATGTAGCTGTCGGCTGTCTGGGCCTCCCAGCCCCTCTATGCTGCCAGCAGCCCTGGGGGGTCCCTCGGAGAATGTGGAGCCAGCTTTTTCCATGGGGCAGCTAAACCCCCACAGTGGCTCATGGGGGCAGCAGTGCGGGCCCCTGCATTCCTCTCTGTGCAGCTAGGTTCCTCATCCCCGTTTGCCCCCCCCATGCACACATTCACAAAAGGAGAGCTGAAGCTATCTGTGAGATGGGTAGTGTTTCCCATCCTCCAAGCAAATGCCCTGTCACCTGACCTTTTATAAAAGGAGGCGAAGTGTCTGAGTGGAAGGAACTGGGGCTTGGGTGCCATGGCCCCTCAGCATCTGCGCGAGCTGATCCACAGACGCTCCTCCCCCAACCCCAGGATGTTTAGGATTCGGTTGAGCTGTAACTGTGAAGTTCCTGGCATTCCGTCAGCCCCAAAGAAGTGAGGGCTCTTTCTTTCCTCCTAGATGTCTTTTCTTTGACAAACAGCAGCTGTCAGAAGAGCTACCCTATATCCTAGGGAGGAGCAAATCCGCCATCACCTCCTTCTCCTGCCCTGCCACCGGCATCACACCTCCACTTTGGCACCAGAGAGCTGTGCCTGCCACTGTAGCCTTCCCTGATCTGGTTGGAGACATTGGCACTATCTACCACTACTCCAGCCAGGCCAAACACACTCTTCGACCCCCCGTCAGGCAATGACACTGGCTTTGTACATGGTTGTCAGGAAGCTTGGGAGGGCCAGAGAGGCAGGAATAAAAAGGAGAAGAAAGGCAGTTTCATTCCTGTATTCTCAGCAGCCAGCACTGGTTAAACCCCCTTCCTCTGTGGACCTGGGCTGCCAAGGGGCACCTGAGTCAATCATCTTGTGCCAGGCACGGGTCCTCTCACAGCCGACAGCAGGTTCCCGTCAGAAAAGTGTGGGAGTCTTGGAAGAATCGCTTGATAGCCAAGCTTCAGCTTCAACCATTTCCCCTCTGCTGCTAGGCTCACCAGGACATCTGGGGGCTGCTGATTCCCAGAACCCCAGTGAACGACACCGGAAATTTTACTCAACCCACTCAGGCCTGTTGCCAGATTCGTGCTCCCGGGCACTGTTGGGTGTGGGCACTGCTGGCTTCCCCATGCTGTCAGCTTCCAAGTCCCTGAATGTCCTCCCCACCCCAGGAACCTTCGGGTAGCCTTTTGCAGCCAGGGCTCTTGATCCCAGTGAAATGTGCACCTACTGTGTGCCAGCCTGGTGGTAAGCTGCAGTTTAGCCCTTCCCACCAGAGCTGCAGACCCAGGCTGTGTGTGTGAATGTGCTTTGTAAAGTGTGTGGTGGTGACCAATTGTAAGAGAAGGCTACAGAAGAACCGCCCTGCCCCACCCTGTCCTCCCCCGGTGATACTCCCAGTGGTGATACTCCCAGAGGGAAAAGAGGGGAGTGAGCCCAGTCGTCCTGAAGAAGCAAGCTGCTTCTCTTTCTGGCTACCCCTGCCTGCCATCTCCGGCCCCCTCAGCACCTCAGGGACCCTCCTGAGCTATAAGGTGGGCTGAGAGAGTGCAGCTGAGCAGAAGCTATTTGGGACCTAGAGAATTCTAACCTGCCCTTTGGACTCACAGCTGAGTTAGAGGTCATAGGGAAACTGCAGGGTCACAGCCCTGACCTGGGTCTCATTTTATAGATGAGATGCTTGAAACAGACCATGGGGGCACATGCCCAAGTGACACTCTGCCTTCTCAAAGCTGAACTGTTGTTCCCACCATGCCACTTATTGGGGGTTTTCCTCTAATATTTCATTATGCAAAATGTCACACACACAGCAGAGTTGAGTTTTGCTGCGAACAGATCAAATACCCACCGTGTCAGGTGTGCCCTGCTCTTGCTTTGTCATATCCCTGGCGGTCCACCTGGCCATTCCTATCCTTTGGCCATTCCTATCCTTTGGCCATTCCTACACTTCAGAGTAAAACGAAAACAACAGTGTGTTTCTTCAGTGGGGGGTTGTTATAATGTAATGCATGTTTAAGCAATTCAAAAATGTATTTAAAAAATTTTCTCTTCTCATCTCCTCTCCTCAGTCATTACTAAAGTGTATCCATCCAGACTTTTTTTCTATGCTTGTATAGACATGTATATGTACAAATATTTAAATATGCGTGGTATCTGGTTTTCAAAAAAATTGGGATTATACCTTTTTAGCTCATCTGCCACTGGCCACATTTGGAGTCTGAGGTTACACGATATTTGCAGACTGGCTGTGCGCCAGCTGCTTTTTCTGTTTGTGTTGCCCTTTCAGCCAGCCCTGGGTTAGGCAGTTCCTAGCAGACAGAGGAAAGCCCATAGGTTGTCCTGGTAGACAGGAGCCGACACTGGCAGTGCTCACAGCTCAGCACAGCACAGGGACTTCAGTTCTGATCACTTCTGTCTTAGGTTTTTCCCCTCAGGCTTACTGGTGCGAGGGCTTGGGGTCGCCCTAGCCTTCTAGGCCATGAAGAATCCTTATTTTATGGGCCTCAAATGTTTCCCTTCCCACCAATGTGATCAAAAGGTAGAGAAACAGCAGTGGGGGAATGTGGCCAAGCAGAGGGTTCCAGGCCTGCACCCCAATCATGACCATCTCTCAGGCAAGAAGCCTAGGTATCATTGATGGTGTTCACAAGCAATTAAACTGTTTTCGTGCAAGGACTTGGTCGTGCTTGGAGCTCTCTTCTTATCTGTAACCTCACTTATCTGGTGAGTAAATGTTGTGACTCTGTGGTAAATGTTGTACTGGACATTAAAAATGTCCGAGGGCAGATCTCACGTTAAGTTATCTTCTCTCTCTCTCTCTCTCTCTCTCTCTCTCTCTCTCTCTCTCACACACACACACACACACACACACACACACACACACACACACACACACACACGAAAAGGAAAAAGGAACCCCTTTACCCACTGAACAATCACTACTCATTTCCCCAGCCCCTGACTGCTTTTTGTCTCTGAATTTATGTATTCTGGCCATTACATATAAATGGAATTACACAACAGGTGGCCTTTCGTATTTGCCTTCTTCCATTCAGCATATTTTCAAGGTTCACCTGCATTGTCGTTTGTATCAGTTCTTCATTCCTTTTCATGGCTGAGTAATATGCCATTGTATGGCTGCACTGCATTTTGTTTATCCTTTCATCAGCTTGGTGGACATTTGGGTTCTCTCTGTTGTTGGGCGATTAAGAATCACTGCTGCTGTGGAAGTACATGGGCAAGTATTTGCTAGAGCATCTGTTTCTTTCTTTCTTTCATTCCATTCATTCCTATTTTATTTTTCCAAGCCAGAAATCAGTGCTCTTGATCTATGTGTATGTTTAGGGGAAAATTCTATTCAGGGAAAATTTGCCTTATGCTGCCTCTACTCCAGGTCTATCCCTCTCCATCACCCAGTTTTCATTCTCCATCACCCAGGCCACTTCTTTGGTGATTAATCCCATTTTGTCTTTGGATAATGAGTGTGTGGTGTACATCTTGGGCTGCTGTGTCCCCCACGGAACCTAGCATAGTTGGGTGACCTGAGCTGTTCCTAGACCCATGCTTGCTGTGTGCATCCTGTTTGCCAGCAGCTGACCCTTTCCTGCTATCTGTCCTCTGTTCCCCTCTGCAGATGATGTGCTGACTAAAGATGCGGGTGAGTGTGTGATCTGCCTGGAGGAGCTGCTTCAGGGGGACACGATAGCCCGGCTGCCCTGCCTGTGCATTTATCACAAAAGGTAAGAAAGACCACTGGGTATGCTCAGCCATATCCCAGATCCTTAAGTCTGGAAGAATCCATAGTCACTCTGTCTCTTTTGGTTGTGGGACAACCCACCTCCTACCCCAGGGCTCTGACTGGGATGGAGTCAGAGACCAGCAAGCTTAGCACAGGCAGAGTCGAATTGCTGCAGGTTTTTCTCTAGTTCCAAGGCCTGAATGATAGGGGCCTTCAAGTAGCTCTATGGAAACCCATAGGTAAAAGCTCTCAGGATCCCACTTGGAAGGTTGATTCCCACTCCTAGGAACTGCAGTTCCTAGTGCATGGACACCCTCCCGGTGAGGGGGTGCAGAGGGGTAGGAGAGGCAGGTGGGATGGGCTTATGGCCCTGCTCTTGCCCTCTTTCCTCCCCCTACCCTCAAGGTCAGGAGGACGGAATAGCCACTACCTGTGCGGCCTGGCACTGAAAGCTGCTATAATTAGAAGGGCCAAGATTGTCCTCCCAGCCTGAGCCTCCTATTTCCAACTGGAAAGAAGACACCTCCTTATGGAGCCAGGAGGATCTCTGTTCTGCCTGTGGCTGCCACCTGCTCTCAGCTCCTGGGGCCCCAGAACTTCTTCCTGATACATGGGCTTTTCTAAAGCCTGGCTTGTGGGGTTACTGGCCACCCAGTTATTGTGGTGCCCGGTGAAAAGATGGGAAGGCTCAGGGCTGGCCTGAGGGAGGGGTGTTGGGCTGGGCTCAGTACTGAGGGCACCAGCCCCAACCAGGAAAAGAGAATCTTTGACCCTGGAGGAGAATTATGCAAATTATCTGTCTGGTTCCCTTTCTTTGAAAATACCCAGTTGTTGATTTACAAAGTCAAAAACTTGTCTTGGGGCTGTGCATTCCCTCTGATTCAGTGGGTCCTTTCTGTAAACCTTAGAGACCAGGGTTTCCTGTCAGTCTCCCGCCCTGTCACCAAGCCTGAGGAGCCAGTCCTCCTTCTACCTCCTCTGGGAAGGAGTAGATACCAGCTTGGCAGCTGACTGAGCAAGGTAGAGATTGGGGGTCTCTAAGAAGTTATCCACCAAGAAGGGAGTCTCCTGGCTGCTCCTTAGGCCTGAGAGGGCTCTCGGGACCTCAGCACTCAGAGCCAAGGCCAGCCTGCTTTGTGCCCCTGCCCCACCCTCCAAGCCCAGGGGGAGAGTTGACTGGCTGCCCTGCGTGGTCTGCTGCACTCTCACCTTCCCTCAAGTAGCAGTCGCCACCCTCCTGGACCCCCTGCAGCTCAGGCATTGGTTCCCTTCAAGGTCACACTCACCACTTCTGTAGCACCCAAATCCTCCTCACCTGTACTCAGCCAGGTCAGGGTGGCTGCCCTGGCTGAGCCAGGGGGTGAGCCTTGGTATTCCCCCTTCTTTCTGCTTCAAAAAGCGCTCTTCTGCGGGGGTCCTCACAGGAGAGCTTTAGGAAAGCCCGGCCCTTGGAGCGCGCCCCCTCGGGAGCCGCCTGCTCAGCAGTAATGTGTTTCCCTTGCTACCTCCTGCTTCAGTTGCATAGACTCGTGGTTTGAAGTGAACAGATCTTGTCCAGAACACCCTGCGGACTGACCCTGCCGGGCTCGCTTGCTGACTCCTCTCAAAGGTGAGCCTGTGGTTGGGGGTACTCTGGCCTCTAGGTTTGGAGTCCAGTCACTCTGGTCCTGGAAGTGGGGGGGTGTGTGGCTGAGCTGCCCTACACTTGCACTAGCAGTGATGACATGTAAACTCACAGGTTTATGAAGAAGCTGCTCTGTAGAGTTAGATTAGTGGAGGAAAAACCAGTTTATTGCAGATGTCTAGGGCAGACGTCCCTGAACAAAGTTCAGAGGATCCCCTCGGAATATGCTGGGTGGAGAAACAAAAGAAGCTGGGTTTGCACCCCATGTCTGCCTAGTGCTTGCTGGGTGCCTAGGGCAAGTCCTCACCCTCGGGGTCTCTGCTTCTTTGAGGACAGGGGGATAATCTCACTCCCCGTACTGTATGGACATTGCACCCATTAAACGAGACAGTCTGGGACGGTGCCCGGTGCCCTGCAGTGCTTGTCAGTGATCCTTTCACTGCTGGTTCTTCCTACCAGCAGGCCACTACCCTCAGACCCGCTTCCAGATGAATCTGAGGCCTGCAGGCTAGACTCAGCCCCATCCACCCCACAGCACAGGTTCCCGATGGCACAGCAGGCTGGCCCAACCGACTGCCATGCACCTCCCCCCAACCACCTGTTCCCCTACATCACCATCTGCTCTGACTTCTCCACGTCCTCCCCAGGGCACCTTGTTTTACTGCTGACCACCCCCTCCTGTGCCCCATCCTACCTGGCCCTTCTAAGTCCTGGGCCGGCAAACAGACAAAACCCCCAGTAAACCCAAAACCCTGACTCCACCTCATCTCATATCCAAAGGTTTGGGGGCCTCTCTTTCTCTTTTTTTTGTTTTGTTTTCTCTCGTTCTTTGTTAGGTTTATTTTATTTATTCCAAGTAAACTCCCAGAACAGCTGATGATGTCAGACAAATCAGGGACATTTGCTCTTTTTACCTTCACCTCAAAAACTGAGGACCTGGGGAGAAGAAACAGCGAGGGTGAGAGAGAGGCAGAGGGCGCGCGCCCCGGCGCTGGAGTGCCAGTGCACATTGCCAGCATGCTGTGTGGCTTTGGGGTGCGCCCCAGACCGGAACCACAGACACCCCTCCTGGCCTGCGAGCCAGCTCGGCCCGATGGAGCACGACTTACGTGTTACGGTCCACGCAGGGACAGAGCCAGCCCCTGTTCCCGAGAGGAAGCATTGGACACGGGGGCAGCGCGGCCCTGGGGACACCAGTGGGAACTGGCAGCCCTTCCGCACTGACTCCAGAGAATGGTTCTCCCTTTCTCCCTGAGGACACCAAATTGAAGGAGAGCGAGTTTGAGAGAAGAAGGAATCAACCGCTGTCCTTCCCCTCACCCCTCATCCCAGGAGGGAAAGGGCCTTTTCTTTTTCACCTCTGAAAGGCATTGTGGGTCTGTCTCTACGTGTTTACAAAAAAAAAAAATATATATAAAAAAAGTCTAGTGTCGACTGGTGTTTTCCCTCGTGATGTTTACAGATTGCTGTCTGCTGCCCAGCTAGAACTCACTCAGTGACAGACACGTGCCGAGCCCGGTTCTCGCCGCCGAGTTCCGATGGCCGGGAGCAGACACCCGCGGCCTCCTCGTGCCCGGCGCCCCATCGGCCCTCTCCGTCACCAACCGCCTGGCCTTGGTTTCTTTTTCCCATTTTCCTGACTTGGTTTTGCACTTTCCTCCACTTGGGACCCCGATATCTTGACTTCATTGCCAAAAAACAACCACCCACCGAGGACCTTCTCCCCTGCCATCCCCATGTCTTCTCCCTTCTTTCCTCCTGGTTCTGGGCAGTTCAGAGGATGTAACAATCACAAGTGTCCTGCAAAAATGCCTGAACATTTTTCTTAGACCCTTGTGGATTTTTGTTTTCCAGAAAACTTAAACAAAAAAACTTACTAAAGGAACATGTACAGCTACCAGTTTGAGAACATTTTCAGGCGCTCTGTTCGAGAACATTTTAGCCATTGATGTTCACATGTGGCATCAACCCATGCAAGATAGGTTTCTGTATTTATATATTAAAACACACACACACACACACACACACACACGACCTTATAAAAATGTTTAAAAAATGTTCAAAGCTTGGGGGAAAAGCTTTCTTCATTAGTCAAGGTGTTTTGATATGGTATTAAAATAATGTCTAATAAAAGCTACACCGTGTGACTTTATTTTAATGAAGTATTGTTACACAATCAAGCCATGGGGTGGAAGGCCCATCCCCACTCCCTCACCTACCTCCTTCACCTTCCTCCAGGCTCCTGCTCTGGGCTACAGGTGTGTGAAGAGTTCTCAGCAGTCATACCTGGCTAGGGGGAAGGTGGCAGGTCAGACCTGAGTCCTGCAGGTTTACTAACCCTCTCAAGCATCATGGACATCATCTGCCATCACCAGTGGAATAGTTGTGATGGAATTCTTCTGGAAAGATCTGCAGAGGCAAAGAGTGCAGCCATTGGAGGCTGCAAGGATATGGGTTCTTTTGGGTATTCGCCCTGAGCCCCCCCTTTTCAACTTCAGCTCCCCATCCCACGTCCTGCCCTGCCTGTTGCTCAGCTCACATCTCAGTGCTGACTCATGGCATGCTCCCTGGAGGCTCTGGTTTGGGGCTGTGCCAGCTCAGAGCCCTTGAACTAGAACCCGGCACTCAGGACTCACAGCAGTTGGCAGACCTCTGCTGGGGAAAAACGCTCAGGGCAGGGGCCAGTGGTGCATGCCCAGCCTCTGTCCCTGTGCCAGACAGGCTCCGAAGTGGCATTCCAGGGCCTCCTGCAGAGCCTGTGAAGGAAAGCTCTAGAGGGAGAAGACCACCTCTGCTTGGCCCTACTCCTTCTCAGACCTGCTCAGTGCTGTTGCTTCAGTGGGCACTGACCTTTCCAGGTCCTGGCTTAAGGATCGTCTTCCATCAAATGCTTCCAGAAGCACCTATTCTGCAAGGGTGTTGCAGACTGGTGAACAGAGGTGCGCCAGGCAAGTTCAGAGAGATTCTAAAGGACATTTTGTGGGGTCTATCTCACCACCTGGGGTGAGACCCCAAGGATGACAGTCTGCGAGCTGCAAGAACATGGGCACCAGACTGCCTACAAGAGGGCTCCTCTACTTGGCAACGCTCTTGGGGAAATGACTTCATCTCAACTTCAGATTCCTCGCATGTGAAGTGGGGACAAAGTCACGCAGCAGCTCAGAGGTCACCACGAGAGACAGATTCTGCCCAGAAGCCCCTGGCACGCACATAGCAGGCTCCCTAGATGCTTTGTCACCGCAAAGAGCACTGTTCTATTCGCAGTACCTCCCGCTTCTGCCTGGCAACTGTGTCTCCCTGTTCTATATTTAATTCCTCCCTCCAGCAAAGCTAGCCCCGAAGATCTCCTTGCCTGACCCCTGGGCTGTAGGCGGAGGCCTGTGTGCCCACCTCAGTGGCCTAGGCCCAGCAGCCTTGGCAGCGCCTTGAGTGAACTGAGTGGTCATGAGCTGGGCGAGCTGGGCGGGGCCGGGCAGGAGCCCACGCTGGGTGCTATTCCAAGCTCCTGGGGCTGGTGCTGATCCCTCCCCTCCCCCCCCACCCCCCACTCCCCATGACTTCCACTCCACCTGGCACGCTGCAGCCCTCTGCTGGCTGCTGCAGCCTCTGAATTCAGACCCAAATTGGGATGGGGTGGGACCTGGGATTGTCCGGGATTCCCAGGTGGAACTAGTATGTCATCCTCCACCTTAGGGCCCTCCAAGCTCTGCTTTTTCTGGGAGGGGAGAGAATCCACAGGAGTGATGAGATGGGTCCCACCCACTCCCTCTGCTAAAGACCAGCACCCATTGCTGTCCTTCCTGGTTGGAAGCACCTCACTAAGACCATTTATCTAGTAGCCACTTAATGGTGTTGAACTTTTGGGAGAATGTCCTTATTCTTAGGAGGTAGATACTGAATTATATATTGAATGACATCAAGAAATGGGGAACTTAATTCCAAATGGTGCCCCCAAAAGTACACACACAAAGCAAGTAAGGCAAAACTATTCATTGTTAAATC
Organism: Talpa occidentalis; assembly: GCF_014898055.3. Classification (NCBI taxonomy): domain Eukaryota; kingdom Metazoa; phylum Chordata; class Mammalia; order Eulipotyphla; family Talpidae; genus Talpa; species Talpa occidentalis. The sequence goes on from NW_023601754.1 coordinate 12,294,816, forward strand.
TTCAGTAGCTGGTATTTCAGTGAACAGTGAGTGTACTTGTTCTTTCAATTCTGTATGTCTGGAATTTTTCCTAATAAAAAATTGTGGGGAAATGGCCATTTGCTGAGCGCCTACTAGTTGCCAGGCATTGGAGGGGGCATGGAGGAGAACCCTGCCTAGGAGGGGAGAACCTGCCTCCACAGCTCTCCCCTGGGAGGCAGGCCCTGTGGAAGGGCAGGCCCTGGAGAGCTGGGGACAGCCAGATGGGTCATGATTGGGGGAGTTGGGGAGGGAGTTGGTGAGAACTACCCCATGCCACCCCTTGGCACAGCTACTGGTTATGTTCAGGCATCTGGCGGGGAGGGGGTGGGTAGAAACGTGTTCCCCAGAGGACTGTCCTCAAGGCTCAATCTTTAAATGCAGGGGTTCCGCAGAGGGCTCTCTCTTCCCAGGCTGATACAGCTGGTGGCAAGAGATGTGGAGGGGCTAAGAGGGTGGGCTGGGAGGACCTGGGAGGTGGCTGGGGGAATGGGCATGAGGCCAGATGGAGGTACTGCTGGCTCCCCTGCAGTGCCACCCAGTGCCTCTCCTCTGCCAGGAGCAGAGGCTGGGTATGAGGGAAATGAGCCTGCGTGATAGGTTCCTGGAGCCTGCCGGAGGGCAGATTGACTCCCAGAATGCCAGGCCTCTCCCCAGCTTTGGGAAGTGGGCGTTGGGGCTAAGATCTGCATGCCATGGACAGACGTGCACCCAGGCCCAGGAGTCATTGGCCAGAGCAGATGCTGCGGTGTCTTGAGTTTTGTGGTGCCGGGCGCCCTCTTGTGGGTTTAGGGGGAACAACTGCCAAGTACCCTGGTGGAGTGACTGGTCCAAGCCTTGAGCAGGCCCTGGGGTGCACAGATCCTGAGTGGTGGCAAAAATAGCTGGAAGGGTAAGACATCACACCATGGAGATACGGTCCAAGGAGCAACCATCTTCAATGATTGGTAGCAGCCGCTTGAAGAACACATTCTGAATGGTCTGTGGTCCAATTCAGGTTCAGTGGGGGAGCCTGTCATAAGTGCTGTTGACCAGGACCAAGTTCTGAAGCCATGGGGTTCTCACGGGGGGGGGGGGGGGTTGGTTGCTGGCGCAGGGACCTACTCTCTGAAAGTGGCCTGCCTTCTGAAGCCCTCTCCCTTCTCCCCCCACCCCCCAACCCCTCCCTCCTGCAATAAGTTAGAGGGCGGACTTGGGACACCTCACAGGCAACCTGGCGGAGGAGCGGAGGACGGCCCGGGAGGTCATTTACAGATGCTGTCACCTCATCTCCAGACAGCTGCAGATGGGGTTCAGGTTTATTGGGGGCTCAAGGAGGACAGGAGTATTCTGTCACCTGGCAGGTGGAATAGGGCTGAAGATGTTGGGCCCCTCAGGTGTTGTCCTGGGGCTGGGGGCGGGGGAGGGGGCTGGGGGCTAGACAGGGAAAGGCGGCTGAAAGTCCTGATAGAGGCTGGGCCAAGGTGGAGCCAATCTGTGGCATGAAGAAAGCTCCCAGAACAGGAGGTACCTTTGTCTGGAACATTGTCCAAGTGCTCAGAACTCCTCACAGCACCTTGCCTGGGTTCATGAGGCCTCGGGGATCCAGCATGGCTTTGAGCTGCCGCATGGTCGCCACGCCTACAGCGCCCACCTCCTCCTGCAGCAGCTGCTGCTTGCCCAGCCCGATGCCATGCTCCCCAGTACACGTCCCATGGAGTGCCAGTGCCCGCCTAGGGGCAGAGAAGAGCTGCTCAGTGGGGGTGGGGAGCTCTTCCTACTTCCCTCAGCTTTCCCCCCACCTCCACTCCCTAGGCTTTGCTGACCTGCCCAGCCGTTTTGCAAAGGCCTCAACCCTGTGGAGCTCCTCAGCATCCTCTGGGTCTACCAGCAGGATGCAATGGAAATTGCCATCGCCAACATGCCCAACGATGGTTCCTGGGGACACAGAGGACAGAGCTGTCTTCCCCCAGCCCAGCCCTTCCCCAGCCGGTGGGCCCCAGCACCCCCTCAGCCCCCACACCTCCCTCCAGCAGAAGACAGCACACCTATAATTCCAGAGGCCTTCAGGTCCTCCTTGGCCTGCACCAGGATCTCTGGCAGCCGGGAGATGGGTACACACACATCAGTGGAATAGCCCTAGGTCAGGGACAGGCTCATGAGATTCTCCCCTTACCCCCACCCACCGCCTGCCAGGAGGTAAGGAGTCACTGTGGTCAAGGATAAGAAGGGTCCTGTTGTAGACTTCCACCTTGTTGCCCACCCCCTACTACCTGTAGGCCTTGCCAGCACCTCCCCTACAGGTCTTTAGCACTTGCTGCCTGGAGCCCAATCTCCCCTAGTTATTGGCATCACCTCTTTCTCCAGGAAGCCTTCCTTGGTGTACATAAGGCCTGAAAGCACCGCACTGCACCTGCTTCATCCCCGAGCCCATGGCTTGCTTGCCCTCTAGATTGTCAGGGGTAACAGCAGGTGGGGGCAGTCCTGCCTGCTGTGGGCCTCAGTCAGCTGCTTGGGCGGCGGTAGTGGATTGAGGAAAGGGTCTATGGGCTGCGTCTTGGGCCCACTTCCACCCCGACCTGTCTTACTTTGCTGCCGGGCCGCAGGGCCAGGGTCGAGTACCAGGCGTTGTGCCTTGCTGTCCAGAGCCGGCTTCGTTCCTCAGCCTCCTTGGCCCAGGAGAAATGGAAGGCTCCATTGTGCTGGGTAATCTCTTCTGTGGGGGCCGGGGTTGACACTGTACCCTACTCTGGGGTAGCCTGTGCACCACCCCACCCTGCCAGCACCTGCACCCCCAGCACCCAGCATACCTGTCCGCTTCAGCTGCTCGCTTAGCACCTGCTGCGAACCATGGAACTCCAGGAAGAGCGTGGGCGCCACGGAGCAGTTCAGCTTGCTATACTTGTTGCAGGCGTCCATCATGACATCATCTAAGAACTCTGGGACCAAGCAGAAGGGAGGACAAGTGAGGCCTGGCCTTCAAGAGGGCCCTCATCCAGGGAGCTCCCCTAGACGGCCGAGCGCGGCTCACCAATGCGGGCCACGGGCACTGCAGCCTGGAGAATGTGTACGGTGCTGTCCACGGCTGCCTGGACACTGGGGAATGCACAGGTGGCGACCACGGTGGCCTCGGGGGCAGGGTGCAGGCGCAGGGTGGCAGCTGTGATGAGTCCTAGGGTCCCCTCGGAGCCCACAAAGAGTCCAGTAAGGTTGTAGCCAGCGGCGCTCTTCCTGGATACACAAGGTGGGTGCGTGCCCAAGTCATGCGACCACGGACTTCGGGTCAGAGGCCTGGAGTGCTGTGCCTGAGACCTGAGCGCGCGCCTTGGCCCGCGTCCCTTGGCACCACAGCTGCCCGCTCCAAGGCCCAAGCCCACCTCATAAAGGAAGAACAAACCCCAGGAAGGTCCAACGGGGCCCTCAAAAGTCCAGCCCACCTATCCTGGAGGCCCCCACCGCCACCGTGGGTAGGGGGCGCTCCTGAGAAACTGAGGTGGGAGCTCCCCGCAAGTGGTGGGTTGCAGGACGCTCACCGGAAGTGACGGCCTGGGCCCGCAGTGTGGAGCAGGCGCCCGTCTGGCAGCACCACCTCCAGGTTCAGGACATTGTCCCGCATGGTGCCATAGCGCACAGCGTTGGTGCCCGAGGCCGAGGTGGCCGCCATGCCGCAGAGAGAGGCGTCCGCACCCGGGTCTGCAGGACAAAGGGCAGCCTGGGGCGAGCTCCTGGAGAAGGAGGGTGCCCCTCAAGGCCCAGAAACAGCCCTGCCATCAGGGAGCCCCCAGGGCCCAGGGAAAGACCTGGAGTTCAGCGTACCCACAGGAAACCAGAGGCCGCTGTCCCGCAGGTAGGTGTTGAGAGCTTTGCGGGTGACACCGGGCTCCACCACCACAGAGAAGTCTTCTGGATTCAGCTCCAGGATTCGGCCCATGCGGGTCAAGTTGACGCAGACACCACCCTGGCAGGAGGGGTGCCAAGGGGCCTACTGACCTGGGTGTCCTAGTCTGCAGCCGCCAGAACCTCGCCACAAGGCCAGCCTCCCACAGCCAAATGCAGCCAGGGATGGCAGGTGAGGAGGGCTGGACCTGGCCACCTCAGATTTGACAAGTGTGGGGAGACCATTGGCTGGGTGGGGGAGGGGCCACCATACCTGCACAGCACAGACTCCACCCTCAAGCCCGGTGCCGGTGCCAAATGGGATGATGGGCACACCGTGGTTATAGCATAGGGCTGCCAGCTGGCTGACCTGTTCCGAATTCTGGGGCCACACCACGGCATCTGGAGGTTGGCACCTAGAACCAGACCTTTGGCAAATTAGGGGTGCATGGTAGCCTCTGGGCCAGCTCCAGCTTCAAGGAACCTGAGGGTGTTGCAGGGCTGGAGCCGTGCATGGGAGAGAGGGTGAGAACATCCTTCAGGATGGGTGTGGAGGAGAGGTGAAGAGTGCCAGAGCACCCCAAAACAGCTGGGTGGGGAGGAGGATAGCCCAGGACCCTAACTCATAGCCGGGTGCCTCTGACTGGAAAGGGGGGCCCATGAGCTCCCCCATACCTGTGCATTGACTCATCATGCCCGTGCTGCTCTCGGGCAGCAACAGCAGTAGACACGTTGGAGTGCCCCACGATTTCCCTCAGAGCCTCTACAAAGCCTTTGCTGAGTTCTCTCTGTAGGAAACATATTCCTGGAGTCACTGAAGGACACTGGGACCAAGGCTCTGCCCATGTGGTAGAAGGGAGGGGTAGGGCTGGTGAGGTGGAACACACACAGGCATACATACCCCACACACCACACACACACACACACACACACACACACACACGCCCACCACACACCCCGCCCCCAAGGCCTCGGCACACCCCATCTACAGGAATGTCCCTTTCCCAAACAGAATCATTGGAGTCTGTGTTTCACTTCAGAAAATCCCCACCTGGATGAAAATAAAAGCCAAAGTCACGCTACAAAAAGGATGTCAGTGGAGTTCCAGATAGTAGCCAACCCTGCCTGAGAGTCTTGGAAAGGTTGAAAGGAAAACTGGAAGGAGAAGCTTCATTGCCCATCAACGGAGGCACCCCCACCCCTACCCAGGGCAGTGGCCAGTACCCAGGCACCCCCACCAACTCCAGGGCAGTGGGGAGGTGCTGAGCTCTTTACATAAGGGGAAAGCAGGCCAGCAAGCCAGGGACAGGGTAGCTAGAACCCAGATCCTTACCTCCAGGAATTCTTTCAAAACATGTGTTACTACTTGGGAGTCCCAAGGGGCAGCCCTGGAGACCCCACACCTTTCATTGCACACCCAGAAGCCCCACTAGTGGCATCTGTGGGGGCCCTTACTCGACACCGACACTTGACACAGGGTGAGCCAGTGAGCCTCTGCTCAAGGTCACACAATGGGGGGGGGGGAGCACAGAGTTTGGTGGGAACTTGGCATCGGGCTCCCCACCTACCTACCTGCATCCCCTTGGAGCAGTAGCTCCTCCAGGGGACTAGCCCCCGGGTAGCAGCCCGGAGCAGGCAGGCCATAGCTGAGCAACTGCACAAATCAGGTGGACTGGTGGCTGCACCAGCCCATTGGCTATGCTGGGGGTGGGGCCTGCTTAAGGTAGTGCAGCCTTAAGGTGGCTCTGCCAGACCTTGCTGAGTCAGGTAGTCTAGTGGGCACCAGGGTCTGTACTTCTAAAAGAGAGGTGGGGGTTACTTGACACAAAGGAAAACAGGATAGGAGCCACTCTCTTGCTTAAATCTCTGCAGTGACTTCCTTGGTCTTTCAAACATATGCTGACTGCTTGCCTTGAACTTAAAGGCCCAGCTAGTTTTCCTTACCCTTCCTTCCTTCCAGTCTCCTCTGGACTCCAAACCCCGGTTTGGAGTTTGGAGGGCAAACTCAGTTCCTTTATATACTGAATCACAGCCAGGCTCTGGTCTTGGCACATACTCCCTCTGCCTGGAATGGTGTCTGCTCTCCACATGGCTAGTTCTTTCTCAGCCTGCACATCTCAGCTCCAGGGTTATAGAGTAGACCACAATCAGGACTATGAGGAGGAGAGCACAGGGAGGCCCTTTGGGGATGGAATGGAGTAGGGCAATGAAGCAAGCCAGGAAAACTTCCTGGAAGAAGAGAGCTAAGGTTGAGCAGCAGATAAGTGAGGGAAAAACCCTATCTGTCCCTTCCGTCTCCACTCCCTCACTGTGCAGAACCCAGAATCATCCCAGAGTGATGGGGTTTTTACTTTTGAAGGTGTTTCAAGCTCAGTTTTCTTCCCATAGCATATTTGAAGATTCATTTTTTTTTTTAAGGATTTATTTATTTATGCATACAAGAGCTAGGGTGTAGACCAGAGGTGGGGGGAGGGGGAGGTTGAGAGGATTCACCACAGAGTGGAGAGCAGAACAGGTGGATCCATTGACATACACTGCTGAGGGGAGCAGTAGGCAAAGTAGGAGAGGTCTGCTGCACCATGTGGGTAGCTCCCTGGCCAGGGATCAAACTTGTGCTGTAGTGGCTGCCAATAGCTTCATCGTGCTGAGACTTAACCCCTTGGGCCACTAGGGAGGTTCTTGAAGATGCATGTTATTAACATCACTGAGAAAAGAGCTATTTAAAGCTTTGTTAGTCTAAAACAAACTGGTCCTCATCTAGTCCTGGGTTCTGGGTAAGACAGTCATTGTGACCTCAAGACATCAAGTTACTGTGTGACCAGAGATAGCCAACCCATCATGATCTGCACTTGGTCAGCTCCATCAAGTCATAATGTCAGGCAAGTCCAAAGCAATCCATTACTAGATGATAGGAAAACAAAGAAAACCGGACTTAAGTAGAGTCAGAGGGCAAAGTAAGCCACAGGAGTTGTTGGGCTCAGACACCCACCTCCTATATCCTCCGTTGCTGGGCCAGCACCTCTCTCGAGCTCATACCTATGCCATAAGGGGGAGCGCTTATGACCAGCTGATAGAGGAGAGAGTTCCAGCTTGACTCATGAAAGTGTTGGTTCAATATGAGGATGTAAGCTGAAATGGACTGCTGCTACACTACAGCGCCACTCGGTAGCCCTGAAATTCTTCTCATTGGCAGGTCAGACATCTAGTCATCCCCTTTTGTAGGAAAATATAGTGACCTAATAGTGGAAGGTATATTGGGGCCTCCCTGGTGGCATAGCGGTTAAAGACAGCGCTATGAAGCTATCGCCAGCCACTGTAATATGAGTTCAATCCCTGGCTAGGGAAGTGACCACATGGTACAGCAGACCTCTCCTGTCTCGCCTGCTGCTCCCCTCAGCAGTGTATTCCAGTAGATCTGCCTGTTCTGCTCCCCACTGTGTCTTGGGTGTAGAAGGTATATGGATCCCATGGAAATGGTGGACAGCTTAATTAGTTGATCAGGGGCCTAGGAAGAAAAAGATGGGCAAATGTGTGTGCAGAAGGTTTGGAGAAGCAGCATATAGACTGACCACAGGAGCAAGCACAGAGAGTTTTATATGACTTGTTAAAGCCCTATGGGAGCGAGTAAACAAAGTAGATAACATGATTTAGCCAGTTGTCATGGGCCTGCCTTTGTCCAGGACCACCCCAGGCCTGGCACATTGGTGGGAGGGCTGGAAGCTAATACTGGGCCCTCTAGGATGGGCACAGGCTCACTAACGCTGACCCAGCTGCTGCCACTGCTGCACAGACCAACACTGAGCCCCCACGTGACGCCTTTCCTTAAGGAGTCCAGCCAGCCACTTGGGAGCAAGTTAAGTTGGACCCCTTCCACTCTGGAAGAGAAGCACTTTATCTTTTTTTTTTTTTTAAGATTTTTATTTATTTATGCATACAAGAACAGAGGTACGGGGGTGAGTGGACTCACCAGAGTGGGGAGCAGAACAGGCAGATGTACTGAAATACACTGCCGAGGGGAACAGCAGGTGACAGGAGAGGTCTGCTGTGCCATGTGGGTCAGCTCCCTGGCCAGGGATTAAACTCAATCTGCAGTGGCTTCAGATAGCCTGATAGTGCTGAGACTTAACCCCTTGTGCCACCTGGAGGTCCCAGGAAGCACTTGACGTCAATTGAAATCAGTGTAGCACATGTTATGGGTATGGATCTGCCTCCTCTGCCTGCCTGGCCTCAGTCAGCTCCATTGCCTGAGGCTCACAAAGCGTTTGAGCACCACATAACATCCCCTCAAGCCAGGCAACCTACTTCTTTAGCGAAAGAGGTGCAGTAGTGGGCAGGTGATTTCAGGATCACTCACGTGTACTACACCTTCCCGAGGCCACGGCCTGACAGAACAATTGAAGGAATAGCTTTTGGAAGGTGCAGCCACGGCACGAGATGGAGGTGTCTCTAGTCAAGCATAGGACCAGGAGAAGAAGACACTTTTATATGAGTAACAAATGAAGGATGAGTACCCAGATTATTTTTAGCTTTTTATTTTGACATAATTTTATACTTATAGAAAACTTACAAAGTAGTACAGGTTATTCCTATACATCCTTCAGATAGTTTTCACCAATGTTTATGTTGTACAGGCAGTTATCAAAACTAAGAATTGGTAAACACTGATTGGTATAGTTAGAGAATTGGTGCAGTTATTAAACTACAAATCTGATTTCACTTATTTGTGAAATCAAATAAGTATCAAAATCTGAAAAACTAACAGTATCAAATGCTGACAAATACACAGAGTAACAGGAACGCTCATTCCTTGCTGGTGGGAATGCAAAATGCTACAGTCAATTTGGCAGCTTCTTACAAAGCTAAGCATTCTTTTACCATATGATCCAGCAATCACATTTCTAGACATTTACCCAAATGAATTGAAAACTTAATGCCTATTCAAAAACCTACACACAAATGTTTATATCAGCTTATTCATAGTTTCCCAAAACTAGAGACAGCCAAGATGTTCTTCCAAAGAACATCAACTATATAATTGAATAAACCAACTGTATATAGTTCATTCATGCAGTGGAATATTAGTTGACTGAAAAAAGAAATGAGCTATCCAGTCCCAAAGAGATGGAGGAATCTTAAATATATATTGGTAAAGACATCAGTGTGAAAAAGCTACATACTCTGGGATGCCAACCTTGTGACATTCTGCAAAAGAAAAAACTAGGAAGACGACAAAAAAAAAACAGTGAATGACCAGAGGTTTGAGGTGGTAAAAATACTCTGTGTGATACTGTAGTGGTGGATATATAACATTATGCAGTTTTCCAAAACCTATAGAACATTGAAGTGCAACACTATTTATAATAGCCAAGTTATGGAAACAGCCTAAATGCCCAACAACAGAGCAGTGGATTAAGATATGGTATACATACACAACGGAATATTACTCAACTATAAAAAAGGATAAACTGTGCCATTGTGATAACATGGGTGGAATTGGAGGGTGTTATGCTAAGTGAAATAAGTCAGGAGAAAACAAATACAGTTTTATGAATATGTAGAAAAACAAGACAAAGGAACTGACAGAACTAAAGAAATGAAAATAAGGCCTAGAAATATGATTGCAGAATTGAGGCTACTAGAGGGGGCGGGGGAGAGAGAGGGTATAGGCAGGAGGGGGCCCAGAGTCTAGGGTAAGGGATTCTGGGTGCCATGTGGTGGGTGTGGTCCAGTGACATACATCAGAGGAAGTGTGACCGTTGAATCATACACAGTGCTGTAAACCAATGTTGCCACAATAAAGAAAATAATATATTTGAAAAAAAAAAAAACTTTAGAATTTTACAATGTCAAGTATGAACCTAGTACAGGCAAATTAAAAAAAAAATCATTTAGGAAAATGGGTGGATTCCAGTAAAGAATGTGGTGGTGACAAGAGAATCTAAATGCATGAAACAGCCTCCCTGAAGAAGGTGGGGGTAAGTGGTGCTGATCTAATTAACTTGGTTTTTTCCTTGTTTACTCATGGGAACGTGCCCACTAGCATTACGTTCCAGTAGAGACAGTCCTGCTCTATAGGTGTTTGAGATGCTGTCCCAGATGTCTGTCTTTTGTCCTCATTCATTGCTTCCTCTAGAGGCCTATGGGTCTGCTTCTCCCCAGCGAAGGTATTTGCTCCACCCGTTTTATGGGAGCTAAAAAGATACATGGAGGAAAAATTAACTTCTACCCAGAAGCTCAAGGTAAACACTAAAGGAATTGAATACCCCATCCATGAAGTAGACAGTTATTAGCCATTAGCAGCTTCTTTGTTTTATTTTCTACCACTTTCTGCAAATGGGATTCTTCAGCTCAGTCATCAGCAGGGCCAATTGGGATTATGTTTCCGCCTCCAAAATTAATAGGAAAACTAGGCAGGGGAAGGACATTGAGAAATTACTACTTTTTCAATTGGGGTGATTTTAGAAATTTTTTTCCCCACCACAACACTCCTCTGGCCCCCCTGTCTCTTTTCCTTCCCCTTCCTCTCAACCTCACAGCTCTTGGGATGTTTATTAGTGTCCACTGGTGCTTGAAAATGTTTTATGTTATTGAATTGTCTACAACATAAATGTCCAGTATTTGTTTTCACCGTTGACTTGTTTTACTAAACAAAATTCTCAAAAATTCCCTCCATTTCATTGAAAATGACTGTTTCACCTTTTTTCTTTTTTTAAGATTTACTTATTTATGCATGAAAGAACAGGGGTACAGGCCAGAAGTTTGGGGGGTGAGAGGATTCACCAGAGAAAAATGGGAAACAGAACAGGCAGATCTACTGAAATACACTGCTGAGGGTATCAGTAGGCGAGACAGGAGAGGTCTGCTGCGCCATGTGGGTAGCTCCCTGGCCAGGCATCGAACTCATGCTGCAGTGGCTGCTCATAGGTTGCATCTTAACCCCTTGTGACACCAGGGAGGCCCGTTTCATCTTTTCTTATGGCTACATAATACTCTGTGGTGTGGATAACCACATTGCTGGATCCAGTCCATCTGCTGACATTTAGGCTGCTTGCATATCCTAGCTATTGTGAATAATGCTGCTGTGAACATTGTGGAACTTACAGAACTTGGTATTGGTGGTTTCAAATTTCATGTTCTTTGCATAGATTCCCAAGAGTGGGATTGCTGGGTTGTATGATATTTCTGTTTTCAGTTTTTTAAGGTAAATCCAGATTGCTTTCCATAATGGCTATACCAGTGTGCAGTCCCACCAGCAGTATAATACAGTTCCTTTTTATCCTCATCCTTTCCAACACTCTTATTGAGAGTCTTTTTAACATGTGCCATTCTTGCTGATATGACATGGTATTTCATTGTGATTTTAATCTGCCTGTCTCATTAGAAGTAATCATGAATATTTTTTCATGTGTGTTTTGGCCTTCTGGATATCCTCTTTGGTGAATTGTCTGTTTCTATCTGCTGTCCATTTATTAAAATTAATGAGTTTTTTATATATCTTGGATATTTACTCCCATATCAGTTACATACTCTACAAATATTTTCTCCCACTCAATAGGGTGTATTTTCATTGTCTTATATTTTCTTGGCTTCTTAACTTGAGATAATCCCGATTGTTTGTTTTTGTTTTTAATTTCCCCACGTTAATGGTTGAGTCACCAAAAATATCTTTGTTGTTGATATCATAGAATGTTTCACCAATGTTTTCATGTATATATTTTGTTGTTGTGGGTCTTCTGTCTAAATCTTTAACCCAGGGCCTCCCCAGTGGCACAGCAGTTGAGTGCTGGGCTGCGAAGCTACCTGCAGCCTCTGCAGTGCCCATTCGATCCCCGGCCACCGGGCGAGGGTCCCACATGGCACAGCAGACCTCTCCTGTCTTGCCCGCTGCTCCTCTCAGCAGTGTATTTCAGTCCTTCTGCCTGTTCTGCTCCCCGCTCTGGCTCTGGTGAATTCTCTCACCCTTCCGCGCTTCTGACTGTACCCAGTGCTTGTATAAATACATAAATACTTTAAAAAAATAATAATAAATTTTTAATCCACTTGGAGTTTATTTTTGTGTATGGGGTTAGTGAGTAATCCTATTTCACTCTTTTATGTGTGGCTTTCTAATTTTCCCAGCACCATTTATTAAAGAGGCCATCTTTCCCTCATTTTATGGTTCTAACTGCTTTATCATAGACTAGTTGCTGGTATGTATGTGCATTTATTTTTGAGCTTTCGATTCTATTCCATTGAGCCACGTCTCTATTTTTGTACCAATACCATGCTGTTGTTAGTACTTTTGCTTTATAGTTAAGTTTGAAGTCAGGTAACATGATACCTCCATTGCTATCCTTTTTTCTCAGGGTTGATTTTTTTTTTTTTTTTTTGCAATCAAGTCCTTTTGTGGTTCCATATAAATTTCAGTATTTTTTATTCATTTTTTAAAAAGTAATTGTTGGTCCACTGTGGAAAGCTGTCTGGAGGTTCCTCAGTCTACTAAAAATGGAGCTACCATACGATCCTGCAATTCCACTCCTAGGGATCTACCCAAAGGGCACAAAAACAGTGATTCAAAAAAGCACCTGTACCCCTATGTTTATTGCAACACTATTTACAATAGGTAAAACCTGGAAACAACCCAAATGCCCAAAAATAGATGACTGGATCAAGAAGATGTGGTATATATACACAATGGAATATTATTCAGCAATCAAAAAAGATAAACTCATGCCATTCACAGCAACGAGGATGGAGCTAGAAGGAATTATGCTCAGTGAAATAAGCCAGAAGGAAAAAGAAAAATATCGGATGGTTTCACTTATAACAGAAATATAGGGGAACCCAATAAGACATCAGTGTAAAAAATAATAATAACAGTACAAGACACAACAAAGCAAAAACAGACAATTATAAACCAGAGACATCCTGCAGGGGAGGAGGAGGGAGAGGGATCAGAGGGAGGGAGGGAGGCGCACAGGGGACTGAGGTGATGGTGCACTGGTGCTTTGGGGAAGGAAATTCTATGGGGACTCAATCTGAGGGGGTGGGGCAAGCAAATATTGTCTGAAAAATTTAAAAATGATAAATGTTAAAATAAAAAATAAATAAAATATTAATATAAAAAGTAATTGTTGGTATTTTGATAAGGATTGCATTAAATTTGTGTATCATTTTAGGCTGGATAGTCATTTTGATTATATTAATTCTCCCATCAGTGAGCATGGGATTTCCTTCCATCTGCTTATTCACTATCTCACTCCTTTGGGAACACCTTGTAAATGGAGTTGTAGAGGTACCGGCCTCTCGTGCAGAATGCTGAGGTAGCACTTGGTACACTCAGTGGAGAGAACTATAGAACTGATGATACTTGTAGTTTGGTGTCAAACATCCTTAAATTTTGCCTCATTCATTCATTCATTCATTCCTCATCTACACCAAACACAGTGTTGGGAAGGCAGAGATCTGTGAGACAGTTCCTGTATACCCAGAGCCCCCTGGGGTGAACTCTTTCTAAGCCATTTGACATGTAAGAATATTTCATTCATCAAGGAGAAAGATGGACTTGTTGAACAGTAAGACAAATGGGATTTTGCAAGGGTCAGGCTGTTTCATTCTCAAGTCAGTTTATGTTAAAAATGATGGAATGAGCATTATAGTGGAGGACTGTGGGTGCCCTGGGTGGTAGGTGCAGCGTGGTGCCATGCATCTGAGGTGTGATGCTATGCCTCTGAATCATATACAGTGTGTTACTGCCTCAATAAAAAAGAATGAAGGAATATGAGTCATATTCACTTTGCTCTGTATCAAGAGAGATTGTTCAGATTTCCTACTTTGTAATTTTGCCGTGAGAAAAATAGACTGAAGGGTACTTCCCAGAGTCATAAATGAGGAGGAAAAAACTGTGATTAGATATATCATTCCTTTCCATCATCTCAGGGGTACAACATGGAGGAGGGAGGTCAGCTTGCTGGGTGGTATTGGGGACCAGATGGACCGGTGTTGTCAGACACTGAAATAATCCCAGGACAGGAGAACCACCTGCCAGTGTTCTGATTATGGACTCTTGGAGTCATGATTATGAAGTTTATGGAGACTGATATATGATTATGGAGTCATTTTTTTTAAAAGATTTTTTAGGAGAGAAACATTTTTAACAAATTCAGTTTTTTCCTTTTAATTTCCTCTTTAATTGACTACTCACATCATCCTTAGATTCTTTTTCTTTTTTTTAACATTTTATTTTTTATTGATTTATGCATAGAAGAATTGGGGTGTAGGCCAGAGGTGCTGGGGGTGAGAGGGTTCACCAGCGACAGAGTGGGGAACAGAACAGGCAGATTGACTGAAATACACTGCTGAGGGGAGCAATGGGCGAGCCAGGAGAGGTCTGCTGCACCATGTGGGTAGCTCCCTGTGCAGGGATTGAACTCATGCGGCCGCAGTGGCTAGTGAGGCCCCCTTAGATTATTTTTCTTATTGGTGCTAAATAAACTTGCAAAAGCGTTTTATAAATTGTCCTTTTTTTCTTTCTTTTGAAAAAAGTTTTATTTATTTATGCATACAAGAACTGGGGTATAGGCCAGAGATGTGGGGGTGAGAGGATTCACCAGAGACAGTGGGGAGCAGAACAGGTGGATCTACTGAAATGCACTGCTGAGAGGAGCAGTGGATGAGACTGGAGAGGTCTGCTGCTCCATGTGAGTTAGTTCCCCTGCTGGGGATCAAAGTGTTGTAGTGGCTGCTGATAGCTTGATAGTGCTGACTTTAACCCCTGCGCCACCAGGAAAGCCCTGGTCCAGGTACCATTTTTGCAGCTGCAGCTTACAGCTGATTCATGCTGAATAGCAGCATGAATCACATAAGGAGGGTGGCCCCCATGGACCCTTTCAGGTGCAGCCCACGCCCCTTGGTCCCCTCTCCTCTCTCTCCCAAAATGTTCTTTAATAAATGTAGGGCTAAATAAACTGTGTGGTACATCCAGATTGTAGAGTATTATTCAGCACTAAGAGAAATGAGCTATTAAGCCATAAAAAGTTATGGAGGAAATTTAAATATAGATTGCTAAGAAGTCAGTTTGCATAGGCTACATACTGTATGATTCCAAGGATATTCTGGACATTCTGTCATTTCCAGTGATATTTTGGAAAAGGCAAAACTGTGCAGACAGTAAGATTGGTGGTTTCCAGGAGTTCAGGGGGCACAAGGGAGGGGTGGGAGGGATAAACAGATGGAGCACAGTGGAATTTTAGGGCAGTCGAACTATTCTACATGATCCTTCAAGGGAGGATACATGTGTCAAGACCCATAGAATGTACTTAATGCACTCCAGTCAACTATGTACTTTGGGTGGTGATGTGTCAGTGTTAAGTTCGATTATAGCAAATGTATCTCTCAGATAGGGAATGTAGGTAGTGGAGGAGGCTATTCATGATCGGGGGTGGATATTAAGGGAACTCTCTACTTTCTCCTCAAACGTTGCTGTGAACGTAAAATGATTTAAAAAAATAAAGAAAACAGGGCCTCCCTGGCGGTGCAAGGGGTTAAGCACCGCACTATGAAGCAATCCACAGCCTCTGCAGCACAAGTTCCATGCCGGCCTGCCAGGGAGCAATCCACATGGTGCAGCAGACCTCTCCTGTCTCGCCTGCTGCTCCCCTCAGCAGTGTATTTCAGTCAATCTGCCTGTTCTGTTCCCCACTCTGTCTCTGGTGGATCCTCTCACCACCCCCACACCTCTGGCCTGTACCCCAGTTCTTATATGCATAAATAATAAATCTTTAAAAAAAACAAAGAAAACAAAAGCTAACTGCAAAAGCCAAAATCTATGGCCAGTTCTGTAAAAAATCCAACAAAAGTGTGCACTTAATATTACAGTTATCTTTGGAAAATGGGATTATGAGTGCTACTTACTTTTTTAAATTTTGTACACACTTTCCAGCTTACAGTTATCATGATTATCTGTGTAATTTTTAAAAGCCAGATTTTGTATACTACACTACCTGGATTCTAACTCATAACCGCTTCTGGGAGAAATAAACGGTTCCGTCAAGAGTTTATCTTGGACAGAGCTGGTCCGACCCGCTAAAACAAAGCAAAGACTTTCCCGCGATCAACGCGGCCCCGTAGACTTCTGGGAAATGTAGTCCCAAGTCGTATGGACCACCTCTCGGAGGACCCTGGGGCGGTGAGCAGCCCCTTCAACTGCGCATGTGTACTGCTGCGAGCGCGCCGGCGGCTTGGCTTCCCTTCCCCCACCTCCTGCCGCGAGTTGGGGCCAGGGCCTGGGTCTCCCGGCGACTTCATCATCCCGCGCCGTGACCCGACCTGGCCCCGCGCCACGAGTGGGAGCTGCGCCCCTCCAGGTAGGAGGGAGGCTGCCCGGCCGCTCCGCGGGGGGCCGGCGAGGAGATGCGGGAGGGGCTCGCGCCCGCGCGGGGTGGTCGCCCAAACTTCGGCGCCTCGCGGGCGGCGGTGACCCCCGGGGCGGCGTCCGTGGCCGCCCGGCCCTCAGCTCTGCGCGCGGCCCGCGGGGCGCGCCTGGCCGGCCGTGCCGGGGCGGGGACGGCGGCGGGGGAGGGCGGCGGCGCGGGCTCGCCTCCTCCCTTTGTCAGGAGAAGCGCCTCCGGCCGGCCGCCGGGGTCCCGGGCCGCGCGGGGAAGCCCGGAAGCGGGCGGCGGGCGCGGGGCGAGGCGGGGGCGGGGCCCGAGCACCTGGCGGCCCCGGGGCGGGGAGGGCGGAAAGCCCGGGCGGATGATTGGGCGCCCTGGCCCCTGCCTGAACCCTGCCAGGGACGAGTTCCCCTGATCCGCACACCTGCCCTGGGACTTGGGTCTAATCGCGTCAGTTTCTCCGGAAGGGGAAAGACAGGCTCGGGTGGGTCAGCTTGCCCGAGGTCCCACAGTCCAGGGGACTCAGGAATTCCCAGTGTTTTTCACTACTTGCCTTTTGACTTTGCCCCGGTGTGGTTTTTGTCATGTAGGCATTTTGAATTTCTCTGGAGTTGAGTTGCTGCTCCTCTCTTAGGGCACCCCAAAGCCTTCATTCACTACTTAGAGATTACACAATTATTTTTTAGATTTCGCAGTGGCATGGTTTAAAAATCTATTGATACTGTTATAGGACAGGGAGAGGGGCAGCCCAAACCCCGCAAACCTGCCTGTTTTAAATGGGTTCTGCCATCCGCCGCATCAACACAAAACATATGAGACTTTAATGGGAAGGAACTTTAATAAAACTAGGAAACAATACAGGTAAGGCAAAGAGTCTAGTTTCTAAATGAAGAAGCACCCAAAGTTACCTGTCCCCTCGTGGGTAAAAGTCCATCCATATGGGAATGGCGCAGAGCAAGGCCCCAAAGCCTGCCACAAGTCTAAAGCATCTTCCAGTGGGGACCCACAGAAAACGGTCAGAAACAACCAGACAAGCCCGGAAGGAAAAGAGCAAAATCAACATCAAGATAAAAGCTGCCATTGTCACCTCCCCATGGGTCTCACCCACATCTGTCTCACCCAGTCCACGACAAGCGCAGTTTCTTCACCTGTCTCTAGGCTCCATGGGCCTCCTCCAGGTCTCCTGACTCCATCCTGCTTCCTTCCTCAGTCTCTTCTGTAGCTTCTTCTCTCCCTGCTCAGCTCCACCCTCCCTTGGGTGGGGCAGGGGACCTGGAACTTCCCCCTTTCCTGGGGACCACCCTGTTACAATCCCCCCTTTTAATTTTTATTCCACCATATCTATGGTGGCACAATTTAATCCCACTAATGGTTAAATTTAATTAGGGGGAATCGACACCTTTATAATACAGGGTCTTACTATAGGCTAACCCATTGCTCCTCTTTTGTTTTGCTTCCCCCCCAAACACTTTGATAATGTTATTCAGTTATTCTGAGTCCTTTCTGTCTGCTTGGTCAGTCACTGAGAAAATAGTGTAGAAATTTCCGACTACAGTCATGGATTTATCAGTTATTTTCTTTCAGTTTGATTAATTTTTGCTTCTTGTATTTTGATGTTCTTTTATTAGATAAATATTCATTTAGGATTGTTAGGTCTTCTTGGTGGTTTGATACATTTGGTATTATGTAATATCTCTCTTTATCCCTAATATGCCTTCTACAGTTGACTTTGAGAGTAATGTAATCACTCCAGTTTTCGTTTGATCAGTGTTTGCAAAAGTACTTTTTTTTTAATCCCTTTAACTTTTGGTCTAGCTGTTTTTATATTTAAAGAAACATTTGTAGATAGCACATATTTTTGTTTTTTATCCAATTTAATGACCTGTGTTATATCAGTGTTAGTGTTTCTATACCAGTTACTGACATGATTGCATTAAATTCTACCATAATGCTATTTTTTTTTTCTTATTTCCTTCTGGTCTTTGTTCCTGTTTTACTCTTTTTCCACTATTTTGGATCTAGTTGGTACTTTTTATTTATTTTTTCTTTAGTTTTACTCCACTATTGGCTTATTATTTATATCTTTTTTAAAAAAATATTTATTTATTTATACAAGCACTGGGTACAGTCAGAAACGCGGGAGGGTGAGAGAATTCACCAGAGCCAGAGTGGGGAGCAGAGCAGGCAGAAGGACCGAAATACACTGCTGAGGGTAGCAGCGGGCGGCAGGAGAGGTCTGCACGCCATGTGGGACCCTCCTCCTGTGGCCAGGGAACAGCCGGGGATCGAACTGGCACTGCAGAGGCTGCGGGCAGCTTCACAACCCAGCGCTCAACCGCTGCGCCACCGGGGAAGCCCTTATTATTTATATCTTAATTTTTTTATGGTTGTCATAGGGTTAATAAACATCTCACATTAATCACATTGACCTTTAAATAATAATATACTGCTTTATGTGTAATGCAACATCCTTACAACTATTTACTCCCAATTTCGTAATCTGTTGTTACTGCTATTATTGTTACATATTTTACATATGTATAACCTACAAAATTTTGGTACTATTTTTGTTTTAGACAGTTATTTTTTAGAGCTACTGGAAAAAATGCTGCATGTTTATCTTCATCTTAACCATTCCCAGAGATCTTTATTTGTTTGCATCTAGTTTCTGTCTGCTATTATATTCCTTTACTTGAATAACTTCTTTAAATGTTTTTTTGTAGTACAGGTTGTCTGGTAATAAATTTTGAAAGGTTTTTATGTTACTTTTATTTTTGAAAGATACATTAGCTAAGTATGGAATTCTGAGTTGGGGTGTGTGAGTGTGTGTATGTGTGTGTGTGGAACACTTTAAAGGTGTCACTGATTTGTCTTATGCCTGTGTAGGTTTTTTTTTAAGATTTATTTTTATTTAATTAATTTATTTATACAAGCTCTGGGTACAGTCAGAAGCGCGGGAGGGTGAGAGAATTCACCAGAGCCAGAGCGGGGAGCAGAGCAGGCAGAAGGACCGAAGTACACTGCTGAGGGGAGCAGCAGGCGGCAGGAGAGGTCTGCGCACCATGTGGGACCCTCCTCCAGTGGCCGGGGAGCAGCCAGGGGAGCAGCCGGGGATCAAAACGGCGCCGTAGGGGCTGCGGGCAGCTTCGCAACCCAGCGCTCAACTGCTGCGCCACCGGGGATGCCCTGCCTGTGTAGTTTCTGATGAGAAATTTGTGATTGTTTTCCTGTGGTTTCTTTGTATATGTCAGTTTTTCCTCTGTTTTTATGACTTTCTCTTTAACTTTGGTTTTGAGTGATTTGAATAATACGTTCACAAGTTTTTTTTTTTAAGATTTATTTATTTATGCATACAGGAACTGGGGGTTTAGGCCAGAGATGCAGGGGGTGAGAGGATTCACGAGAGACAGAGTGGGGAGCAGAACAGGCAGATCTACCTAAAAACACTACTATGGGGAGCAGCGAGTGAGACAGGAGAGGTCTGCTGCACCGTCTGAGTCAGCTCCCTGGCCAGGAATCAAACTCAGGCTGCAGTGGCTGGTGATACCTTGATAACGCTGAGACTTAACTCCTGTGCCACCAGGGAAGCCCTATTCAGTCCTTTCTTTTAAAGTTTTTTCCTTTTCTTTTTATGTTTCAGTTTGGGTTATTTCTTTGGACCTATCTTCAGATTTACTGACAGTTTCCTCAGCTCTTTTGAGTCTACTAATGAGTCTGTGGAAGGTATATTTTCATCTTTCTTCTTGTGCTTTTCTTTTCTTTTTTAAAAGATTTATTTTAGTTATGCATACAAGATCTGGGTTGTAGGCCACAGGTGCAGGGAGGTAAGAAGACTCACTAGAGACAGTGGGGAGCAGAACAGGTGGATTGACTGAAATACACTGCTGAGGGGAGCTGTGGGTGAGACAGGAGAGTTTTGCTGCACCCTGTGGGTTAGCTCCCTGGCTGGGGATTGAGTTCATGTTGCAGTGGCTGCTGATAGCTTCATAGTGCTGAGATTTAACCCCTTGCGCCATCAGGGAGGCCCTCTTCTTGTGCTTTTCTTATTTAACATTTTCATTTGATTTTTTCCTTGTAGTTTTCATCTTTTCTAAAAGTTCTATCTGTTCGTTTGTGTTCATTTTTTATATTGAAGTCTTTAATATGTGACCATAGTTGTTTTAAATTCTGCCTGATAATTTCATGAGGTGAGAGTTCATTGTCTCTTGATACTGGCTTGTGTTACTCTTCCTTTTTTGGGTGTCGCATAATGTTTCATTGTAGGTGAGCAAGATCCTTTTCTGCTTCTGAAAAGACAAAGGGAATACCTCAGATATTTAGGAATTACTAAACAATCATTCTAGAAGTTCTCAGGTAGGTCTAATCTTTAATAACAATACCTTCCTTTTTCCTCTATTCCAGTTCTGCCTTCATAGTTCTCTGCCTTTACCCAAAAACGCAGAAAATGAACAAATCCCAGGTGAGTTGTTTGTTTATTCCCAATTTTGCTTTCAGTGCGTTTGAGGAAGTTTATAAACATCCAGAAAATGAAATAACAAAAGTATGTTGAGTAAAACCCAAGGAAAACACATGACTGATCAATACCAGCAACCAAATACTAAACCAGGTTAATTAAGTGTCTTGCCTTGATTATGAATATCATTTCCTTGGTTTTCTCCTCTCATGAATAAATTTTATTTTGAATAGCATTTCCAGCTACAGCACAAATTAAAAGGGATATATTTGTGGTCATTTCATATAGCATTTTTCAGTGCAAGTGTAGGGTATTATTATGTGTATTTTAATTTTCCAACCAGATTAGTATTATGCCATAGAACTCATTAAGTACGTGGTAGTTAAATTCTTTCCTTAGTCCCCACAGTTGTGATTACTTTCATTAGTAATCAACCAGATTTTATTTATACATATTTATAAAAAGAGAAATGTAGGCTATTATAAATGGCTTATTGTGCTGTCTTGTTTATATGTGTTTTGTTTTTTGATTTATAGCATATTTTAGGGCAGTTTTGGATTTATTAAAATTTAGTGGAAAGACAGTTCTGATACCCATCACTCTCCCTACATAGACCTCACAGTTTCCCTTAGTAACACTTTCTATTAGTTTGGTATACTTGCTACAATTGCTGACTTTAAAGTCCACAGTTTAAATTCTGCTCTTAGTATTATACATTCTATGGGTTTTGAAAGATTTTAGATGACATATATCCACTATTACAGAATGCCTTACCTTAAAATCTCTGGTATTTGACCAATTAATCCCTTCCTCCCCTCCTCTTCCTGAGCTGGTAACCACTGCCCTTTTTACTTTTTCCATACTTGTGCCATTTCCAGAATATTCTATAAATGAAATCATGCAGATTGGTTTTTCAGATTCGTTTCTTTCACTTAGTGATATGCATTTAAGGCTCTTCCATATCTTTTCATGGGTTGGTAGCACATTTGTTTTTAGTCCTAAATAATGATCTGTTATGTGGCTGTACTACTGCTCTTTTATACAGTCACCTACTGAAGGGCATCTTGTTTGTTTGCAAGTTTTGGTAGTTAGGAATAAAACAGCTATAAATCTCTATGTGTAGGTTTTTTGTGTGGACGTAGTTTTTATCTCTTTTGGGTGAATATTTAGTTTTTTAGAAACTGTCAAGTTATATTTTAAAGTTGATGTATTCTACAGTTTTGTATCTTGCCCCTTCCCTCCCCAGCAATGAATGAGAGATTTTATTGTTCTGCTTCTTTGTCAGCATTTAGTGCTCTTGGTGTTGTAGGTTTTGGCCATCCTAATAGTTACGTAGTAGAATCACATTGTTACTTAAAATTCCTTAACCTAATAACATGATGTTGAACCTCTTCATTTTTTTTAAAAAGATTTATTTATGCACACAAGAACTGGGGTGTAGGGCCTCCCTGGTGGCGCAGTGGTTGAGCGCTGGGTTGCGAAGCTGCCCGAGGCCTCTGCAGCGCGGATTCGATCCCCTGCTGCTCCCTGGCCACTGGAGGAGGGTCCCACATGGCGCGCAGACCTCTCCTGCCGCCCGCTGCTCCCCTCAGCAGTGTACTTCGGTCCTTCTGCCTGCTCTGCTCCCCGCTCTGGCTCTGGTGAATTTCTCACCCTCCCGCGCTTCTGACTGTACCCAGTGCTTGTATAAACAAAACAAACAAACAAACAAACAAATAAATAAAACATGCCTCTAAATAAAAAATTAAAAAAAAAACTGGGGTGTAGGCCTGAGTTGGGGGTGGAGGTGAGAGGATTCACCAGAGACAGAATGGGGAGCATCTTCTCATTATTTATTTGCCACCTGTATGTCTTCTTTGGTGAGATGTCTATTAAGGTCTTTGACCCACTTCTTAAGTATGTTTGTGGTTCTTTTGCTGAATTTTTAAGCAAGTTCTTTATATATTTTGGATACCATAGTATTATCAGGTATGTGTTTTGCAAAGATTTCCTTATCCATCTGTGGAAAAGGTAGTCTTTAGTTCTGTGATTTGTCTTTTTTTCTGATTATGTGTGTTTAATCACTTAATAACATCATTTCTTTGAAATTTTTCTATATCACAGAATATTTTTCTCATTTTTTTCCTGATTTTTTTTTATTGTGTAATATACAGAATAGTATGTAAAGTATTATAATGCTCTTTATGGTGTAACAGTTTGTCTTTCAAATGTGTATACATTATAGAATAACAAAATGAGTGCCTATTTATGCACCCAGGTAAAGTAATACAACAATGTCTGTTCTTTATGATACATTCTCTGATTGAATCTTTTTTAGTAGTAGCCATTATCTTGACATTTTTTTGATATCATTCTCTTGCTTTTCTTAAAGATTTTACCACTTGTGTGTCCTTAATGTAAAGTTCAGTTTTGAAAAACTGTGATTGGAATTAATGTTGCTTTGTTTTGTATAATTTTTAAAAAAAGATTTATTTATGCATACAGGAGCTGGGGTACAGGCCAGAGATGCGGGGGGCGAGAGGATTCACCAGAGACAGAGTGGGGAACAGAACAGGCAGACTGACTGAAATACACTGCTGAGGGGAGCAGCAGGCGAGACAGGAGAGGTCTGCTTCTCCATGTGGGTTTCTCTCTGGCTGGCCGGGCATCGAACTCATGCTGCAGAGGCTGTGGATTGCTTCATAGTGGGGTGCTTAACCCCTTGCACCACCAGGGAAGCCCTGTCATTGTCTTTTCAAGTTACCTTAGCCAGTATTAAGGAGAATACAACCACTCATTCGTTGCTGATGGTAGTATAAACTGATTTGGACTTAATGGGAAGTAAGCACAAATATGTCTCTAGAAATTTTTCCATTACTGGAAAAGAGTTCGTAGGAGAGCAGGGACTGAATAGAGTTTTTTGATCACAATATGTTTTCAGCTTTTCTGAGAATTTACAAGAACTTCATTTGAAGAAATCATTGGCAAGGTCATAAAGAACACAGGAAAACAGGGCTCAGGATAGTTGTACCATTTGGCAGGGTCAATGTGTGGATCAAGTATTGAAACTTTACCAAGAATATAATTAGAGCAAGTGGGCTGCTCTGTATTTTCTGCTTCTTAGCTCAGTGGTCAATTGCCAACTCTCAGGAGTAGATGAGAGCAGAACATTTCTGTGAGTTGAGTTTTCTCATTTGATCCAAGACAGCCTGGTGCGGAGGGCAGAGGTAGATGTCATCAGCATATATTCCACACCAGCCAAGTACAGATAAGGATCTGGGCCAGCCTCACTGTGTTGTTTGTTCCTCAGGGTAGAAAGGTGGTGCCGTGACAGTAGGCATCTTGTTGATGCTTGCTTTTGAGACACAGGGTGTGAGTCTCTACTGACAAGCAATTTGATGTCAGTAGAGAATCACTGCCAGGCTGCAGTCTTCTTCAAGGTCCTCCTCAAGGTTTTTTTTCATATCTTGAGTTGATCTTTTGCTAGTCTCTTGTCATGTCTTTATCCTTTTGGGTACTGTTGTTTTATTGGACTACATTTTTCAGTAGCTTCTTGAGAAAGGGTCCATGAGAGATACATTTTTGTAGACTTTTATATTTCTGGAAATGTCTTCGTTCTGTTACGATATTTGATTGATAGTTAGGTATGAATGTGAATTTGTTCCTTTAGTTCTGCCTGGTTTTGCTTATGTAATTTGAAGCTGTGTTATTTTGTACATTCATTTATTGATTGAATGCACATTTGTGATTCCTCTGTTCTTCCTGATAGATTTACCCTTACAGTATTTGGGGATAAGCAGTCATCTCTGTTTATACTCCTTGTCTGATACAAATATAGCCATACCTACTTTTTATGGTGAGCGTTTTTATGGTGTATCTTTTTCCATTCTTTTTCAGCCTATTTGTGTATGTTTATATCGTATTTCCTCTAGGTTGCATATAATTGCATAATGGTTTTTATCCAGCCTGACATTGTCTGTGTTTTAACTGATTTATCATTTTACTTTTATTTAACCTAGTTATAGATACAGTTGACTTGCTATTTTTTTTTTTTATCTGTGCTATCTGTGTAGGGGTTAGTTTATATAGTTTACTGATCACTTTGAATATTATATACCACCTTGGTACAATCCAAAAACTCTGTGTGGGTATGAGTGTGTGAGTGTGAGTGTGTGTGTGTGTGTATGGTGAATTCTTGCAGGTTTTACCAGTATGTTTCTTTATTTTGACTTCATTTTGAAAAATATTTTCAGTGGGTATAGAATTTTTAGTGGGTATAGCGTTTTTACATTTAGTATTTTAAAGATGACATTCCACTTCTGTCTTGCTTCTGTGATTTCTCTTAAGAAATAGGTCTTCATTTTCTGAAGAGAACAGTATCTTTTACTTCTGGCTATTTTTAAGCTGTTGTCTATTTCTCTGGCATTGAGCAGTTTGCTCATGCTATCTCTAGGTATACAGTGTGTTTTTATCAAGTTTGGAAAATTTTTAGCAGTTTTTTCTCAAATATTGTTTCTGTCTCCTTCTCTTTTCTCCTTGTTTCAGGACTACATACTGTACTTTTTTGTTTCTTTCAACATCTTAAGCAGTAGTGTAATAGACCTTGTAAGCAGACTTAACATCTTTTTTATATTTTGTTTTTCCTTTTTTGGTCTCTGTGCTGCAGTATGTGCTTCTGTCTTACAGGTCATAATTCTTGTCTTCTACTGTGTCCAGTCTGCTATTAAGTCCATACAGTGAGTTTTAAATTTCATTTACTACATTTTGTACTTCTAGACTGTTTACTTTTTGTAGATTCCAGTTCTTTGTTGAAATAGTCCCATGTTTTAATCCACATTGTCTATCCTTTTCTCTGTTTTTACTTATTTGCATCTTTGCCAACTTTAATATATTGTTATATCCATCTGCTTTTCACTGACTCAGTTTTTTCCCCCATTTTTTTGCCCCCCTCCCTTTTGTATGTCTAGTAAATTAGTTTGCTGGATATGTTGCAAGATATGTATTGATAGCTCCCTTTGTTCTTCCAAATACTTAAATTATTGGCAGATCACTTGGAACCTGCTAGGGCTTGTTTTTAGGATTTTAGGCTGGTTTATTTATTTATTTATATTTATTTATTTATTTATGGGTATAAGAGCTGGGGACAGGCAGGAGGTAGGCGGGGGGGGGTGAGAAAATTCACCAGGGACAGAGTGGGAGCGAAACAAGTGGCTTGGCTGAAATACACTGCTGAGGGGAGCAGCGGGTGAGACAGGAGAGGTCTGCTGCACCATGTGGGTCACCTCCCTGGCTGGGGGTCAAACTCATGCTGCAATAGTTGCCTATAGCATCATAGTGCTGATGCTTAACCCCTTGTGCCACCAGGGGTTCTCCTGGTCTATTTATTTAATCATAGTTCTTCTAGGGCATTGGTCCCTGCTTCTAATGGAGGGTTTCTTGGCGGCTCAACTGTTCACCATGGCCTCAGCTCTTGCTGGGACCAAATTGTAACATCTTCACAGCCCCGAGTACCCTCCAAGTTTTGTTAGAATCTCTTGCCTATTGCTATTCTCTGCTAGTTCTGAAGGCCTCTCTACTTACCTATCAGGAGCCAGCCAAAGATCTGAAGTAAATTTATATGCAAAGTTTTGCAGGCTCTTTTCTGTCATTTTCTAATCTCTGGTATCCTGCCCCCAAATCCCATTTGCTTTGCAGACCCAAATGCAAATTTTTGTTTATTCCCTGTGGCAACGTTGTCATTTGTTTCTATTTCTCTGTGCCATAGTTTAAAAAATATGGGATATTTTAGGGATATAGGGACATTTTGGGGACATTTTAGGGACATTTTTGTTGGCTATAGAATTCAAAATTGGTATATTTTCTTTCAGCTTTCATCATCAGTGTGAATATGGGACTGCTCACCTCATGTATGCCCTTCTTTCAATAACTATAACCCCGCAATGATTCTCCAATGCTGCCAAATTGTTGTTTTCTTCTTTGAGTTTTTGTAGTGCTTTGAAGTGCTGTAGCCATGAAGTCCAGAAGCCTCTGTACTTAGGTGTTCTCTCTGTTCTCTCCTGAATCTTGTAAGCTTTTCTCTTTGTACCCTGTGTTGTAAATTTTTCAGATTTTTTTTTCCTTTTTGCCTACTGTTTTTTTTCTTAGCTTTTTTTTTTTTTGACTTGGTGAAGTTTGCAAGTACACAGAAATACAAATTAAATGTAAGGAAGGTTGAACTATGTGAAATTGGCATTTTTGTATAGTAAAACAGTTGATTGCCAGCAGTTTCAGTATAATTTAATCTTATAACTGTGAACCTATTATGCCACTCAGTAGTCAATGCTTAACTTTTTGGCTTACTTGGTTCCAAATTATATTTATTGAAATTTTTCTTTTTTTTTTATACTGCACAGTTCATATCAGAATTCTGTCTTTAAATCTTTTATGAATCTGTCCTCACTAGTTTGCTATTGCACTGCATTTTAGGGTGCCTCATTAAATGCTAAAATCCTCTGGACCTTAACTATCTTCACCATAGAGGTAGCCAATATTACTAGTTTTGTATGGGTGTATTCCAGTCCTCATTTTTAGTACTTTGTATGTATTAAAAGAATGTTGGGGTTGTGGTATATATTTTGAGAATGATACAAATTTTTTCTAAGATTTATTTTTATTTATGCATACAAGAACTGGGGTGTAGGCCAGAGGTGAGGGGGTGAGAGGATTCACCAGAGTCAGAGTGTTGAGCAGAACAGGCAGACTGACTGAAATACACTGCTGAGGGGAGCAGTGGGTGAGACAGGAGAGGTCTGCTGCACCATATGGGTAGCTCCCTGGCGGGAGATGGAACTCATGCCTTAGTGGCTGGCGATAGCTTGATAGTGCTGAGACTTTAGCCCCTGTGTCACCAGGAAGGCCCTTATTTTGGGAATTATATTTTAACTATTGTTGTGCCTATTGCAGCTTTCCTCTGCCTTTCATTTTTAGGATTTGTGTTTTTAAGTTTGCCTACTGGGTTTTAAAAGTATTTCACATTATTGAATTGTCTGTTATATAAATGTCCAATATTTGTTTTGATCTGACTGCTTTACTACACAGTTCTCTCAGACTCCCATCATTTTGTTGAAAATGGCTACATTTAGTCTTTTCTTATGGCTAATAGTCCATAGACCGATATACCACATCTCCTTAATCCAGTCACATAGTGATGGATATTTAGACAGTTTTCATGTTTTAGGTAAATAATGCTGCTGTGAACATTATGGAACGGGGTTTTTTGTGTTGATGGTTTCATATTCTTTGCATAGCTGCCCAAGAATGGGATTGGTGGGTTTTACAATATTTCCATTGTTAGTTTTTTTAAGGTAAATAAAGATTGCTTTCCATAATGGCTGCACCACTTTATATCCCCACCAGCGGCGTAATAGGGTTTCTCTTTCTCTGCTTCTTCTCTAGCACTTTTGAGGTCTTTTTTAAAATGTACCATTCTCACAAGCGTGAGGTGGTATTTCATTGTGGTTTTAACTTACATCTTTCTTATTGAGAGCAGTAATGCACATTTTGTCATATCTGTTGGCCTTCTGGAAATTCTTTTTGGTGAATTGTTCATATCTGTTGTCCTTTTATTAATTGGATTTTTTAAATTGTTGGATTGTATGAGTTTTATACACACACACATATCTTGGATATTCATTCCTTATCAGTTATGTGTTGTGTGACTACTTTCCCCTATTCAGTAGGGTGTCTTTTTTAATCTTTTATTTTCTTTTGCTTTATAAGCCTTTTAACTTGAGAAAATTCGAAATACTTATTTTTGATTTCAGTTCCCTTGAGGTCATGGACTCTCTTGTCAGTGTTTTCTTCTCTATATTTTACCATTAAAGGTTTATATCTAATCTTAATCTGTTTGGAGTTTATTTTTGTGTATAGTGGTAGCAAGTAATTCTTCATTCTTTTCAGCATTCTCAGTGCCATTAAGTAAGTAGAGTGTCCTTTCCCCAGTGTGTGGTCACAGCAGTTTCATCAGAGACAAGTTGCTGATACTTACATGCGTTTATTTCCGGGCTTTCAGTTGTGTGCCATTGACCCGGGATTTGCTTTTGTGTCAACACTACATTGCTTTTAGTACTGCTGCTTTATAGTAAAGTTTGAAATCAGATAATGTGATACCTCTTTTCTCCTTTTCTCTCCTTTTTTCTCAGGGTTGCTTTTGAAATTTGAGGTCATTTTGTGGTTCCATGTCTGTTGTATTTAGTATCTTTGAAAAATATTGCTGGTATTTTGATGGGAATTGCATTAAATTTGCATGTCATTTTAGGTAGGGTTTTGATTTCGATTGATTCTTCCCATCCATGGGTATGATATATCCTTCCATTTTCTTTTGTCATGTCTAAGTCCTTTGTAGGTTAATTCCAGGGATTTAACTTTTTTTTTTTTTTGGTAGCAATTATAAGTGCTATTCTTTTCTTTATTTTGTATGTTTTTTGTATATAAAAAGGCCATGGCGTGCAGATGCCCCTCCTATCTCAGGCTCTCTCAGCAGCATGTTTTTTAGTAAATCTCCCTTTTCTTTTAAAGATTTATTTATTTATGCATACCAGAGCTAGAGTGAAGGCCAGAGCTATGGGGGTGGGGGCAAGAGGATTCACCAGAGACAGAGTGGGGAACAGAACAGGAAGATTGACTAAAGGACACTGCTGAGGCGGGCAGTGGGCGAGATAGGAGAGGTTTGCTGTGCCATTTCGTTGCTCCCTGGCCAGCTGGGGATCGAACTCGTGCTGCAGAGGCTGTGGACAGCTTCATAGGTTGCATCTTAACCCCTTGTGCCACTAGGGATGCCCCAGCAGTATATTTTGTTGACTTATTTTCCTTTTTGTATCCAACTGATTTTTGCTTGTTTTATTTTTTTCCTTTTTTGGAGTACATCCTTGGTACCTTTTGTAGTAGTGATATCTATCACTTAAAATAATAGCAATCACATGATAATTACTTAGTAGTCCTTGTCTTTTTAGATCACAGATGGTTAAACTATGATGCATAGGCCAAATGGCCTGATGGTTTTTGTAAAAACTTTTTACTATGGGTCTTACATTTTTATATGGTTGGGGAAAAAAAATCAAGATACTATGTCAAGTGAAATTTATATGAAACTCAAATTTTAGTGTCTATAAATCAACTTTTATTGGAATATAGCCATACCCACTTGTTTATATACTCCCTGTTACACCTTTTGTGGCACAATGGCAGAATTAATTGTGGTAGAGACTACATGTCTGCAATATATGAAATATTTCCTGTTTGGCTCTTTGAGAAAAGGTTTGCCAGCTTATAACCTAGTATTTTCAGCACTTTGAATGCTATTTTCTGGCTTCTATTGTTTCTGTTCGAAAGTCAGCTATCTTTTTTTTTTTGTTGTTGTGATATTGATGTGACAAAGCGTTTCTTACTCTGGGAATTTTCGTGGTTTTATCATCATGTGCCAAATTTTGGTTTGCTTTATATTTATCATGTGTGGTGTTACTGGTGTTTCTTGAAAATATAGTATGAGCTGTTTTGAAAAGTTCTCAGCCATAATTTCTACAAACACTTTCTGTTGCATTTTCCCTTTTCTGCTAGGACTCCAGTTGCAGGTATATTAGGATCAAACTTTATAGTCTATCTTTTGGTTTACTAGTCATCTCTTCGCCTGTGTCTGTATCTTGTGAAATCCAATTACATCCTCTTTATGGCGAGGCCTTTACTTGTCTTACATTGGAAAGTTCATCCTCTTATGTTTATTAGTCTTGGTGAACAAAGATGTACAGCTGGCATCGTGTAAATTTTCATGATGAAACAAATTTTCATGTATCGTTTCTGTATAATCAAATGTTGGTCATTTCACAGGGATCGGTTTCAATCACGGATGTGACTGTGGATTTCACCCAGGAGGAATGGGAGCAACTCGACCCCTCTCAGAGGATCCTATATATGGATGTGATGCTGGAGAATTATAGTAACTTACTATCAATTGGTAAGTCTCGCTTATTAGAACTTCAGAGTCTGTACTACCTTTGTTTTCAGGATTCCTGAAATCTGAGCAGTTAGAAAAGATACATCTGTTTGTATCTTCTTCGGCACTATCAAACCTGACCTAATTTTTCATGTTAGAGAAATGAAAAGAATTGTGGATAGCAGTTAGAAATTGCCAGTTCAGGACTTTCTAAGGAAAATAAGCAGAATCGGAATCTAGTGTAAGTAATATAGGAATTATGAATGATTGGTTCCCTCTGAAATAGTTTTCAGAGACCTGAATCTCTATCACATGTCTCCCTGATTTACTTTTCTTAGTATTTTTATAAATTTTTGCCTGGTATTATCAGGGTGCAAAGGAAATCATCCCAAAACCTCTGGATTTTTCTAGGCTTGCAAATAAACATCAGACTGATAAAAGCTCAGAGATGTTTAATAACATGTATATCTTCATACATGGGAGACACCCTGTAATTCACTTCCACAGCTTTAGATGCTATCTTAAATAGCTTAGGTAGGGCAAGGGAGGTTGGGGGGAAGAGAGAAGTCGGGGTGTTTATTGGAGGAAAATGAAATACTTCTGCTTTTTTCACTGAAGAGAGAAGGTTCTTCTGGAAAAGACCCATAAAGAGAAGTTTAGATATAAACATCAAAAGTAACTTCCCCCCAGTCTCCAGAGCGCTCCCATGAAATAAACCTTTTGTGCAAAACAGGTTTTGGGGTAGCAGATGTTTGTACCCTTAAACCTTCAACATCTTAAACCTTTGTATTGTGTGTAATTGCTCTTTCACATGGACTCTGATTTGTAAAGCTAATTTGCTAGAATGATAACTTTGCTGTTTTTGCTCATGGGAATTGATATAATGGCCTCAAGGAAGATGTTTTTGAATATAAAAGAGTGACTTTCTTGTCCTGGATACAAATGGCAGCAGGATTGCAAGAGTCGGAAATAACCAGTAATATATAATGAGAGTAAAATTTATTCAAGTCCCAGGTTATGGCTGGGTTATTTAATCCTTAAAATCTCTTCAATAAATGCAGAAGACTGGTTTGTGGAAGAAATTAAAACATTAGATGGGAAAAAATCAGGTAAGATAGCAAAAATTTTCCAATTTTAGTAGGAAAAAAACAACTGAAATTAGTAACAGCAAGTAGTAATTTTGTTGTAAGGATCTTGACTTCATATTTCCTACAGAATGAGTTTATAGATAGTGCCATCATTTACAAAAGTGTTGCTTAGAGATTTGGAGCTCTTCAGTCTTGCGTCTGCAAAGCTGTGAGGAATGTTGCCTCTAGAAAGTAAGTTGGTATAGATTAGCAGAGGAGGAGAGTATGGGACAAGATCTGCAGGCATGTAGGTGAAATGCCAGTCAATGTTTTAATAGCTAAACTCCATTCTACTTAGGTATTTTCCCATGACATCATCTTCTAACCGATTTTCTTGGTCTCTCTGTCCACTGTTCGGTGTCCTGAGGGCACGGTGCATCTCTACTATCTCATCTGTACTATCTCTTCCATATTCATGCCTCGTTCAGTACCATTTGTTTTAATTTCATTTTACTCACTTTTAAGGTCATTTTGTAACTTAACTACTTGTGTCCATTGTCAGTTTCCGCTTCATTTATGGCCACAGGCTTTTTGTCCTTTCAAAGGTTATGAGCTGGGAAAAATTTTGTATCGGGGACCTTAGATGGAGCCATTCTTGTACTATTAAAAGACCCTTCATTGGAACGTTCGTGGAGACTTCACATTCCATAACATTACAGTGTTAGGGCTGACAAAGTATTTCATGTGCTCTTCCCTAGACGTGTGGAAGGCTGATGACCAGATGGAGGGAGACCACAAAAACCCAGATGAGCCTGCGAGGCAGTTTATAATCTTCAAGAACCAGATGCCAATTGAGGAAAGAGATACTCTTTCTGAACAAACATTTAACCTAAGTACAGACTTTGTTTCTTTAAGGCAAGTACCCTATAAATATGATTTATATGAAAAGTCTTTGAAATATAATTCAGACTTACTTGATAATAATAGAAGCTATCTAAGAAAGCCAGCTGACGAGTGTAATGGATTTGGAAAAGCACTCCTTTATCTGAAGCAAGAAAAAATCCATACTGGAGTGGAATACTCTGAATATAATAAGAGTGGAAAAGCCTTCAGCCATAAAGAAGCCATTTTTAAACATCAGAAAATTAGAAATTTGGTGCAGCCTTTTATTTGTAATTACTGTGACAAGGCTTTCTCCTTCAAGTCTCTCCTCATTAGTCATAAGAGAATACACACTGGAGAAAAACCTTATGAATGTAATGTGTGTAAGAAAACCTTCTCCCATAAGGCAAACCTCATTAAACACCAGCGAATTCATACTGGGGAGAAGCCCTTTGAATGTCTTGAATGTGGAAAAGCTTTTACCCACCAGTCGAACCTCATTGTCCACCAGAGAGCACACATGGAGAAGAAGCCCTATGGGTGCAGTGACTGTGGCAAGACATTTGCGCAGAAGTTTGAACTTACTACACACCAGAGAATTCACACGGGAGAGCGACCCTATGAGTGTAATGAATGTGCGAAAACCTTCTTCAAAAAATCAAACCTCATTATACATCAGAAAATTCACACAGGGGAGAAACGCTATGAGTGCAGTGAATGTGGAAAATCCTTTATCCAGAACTCACAACTCATCATACACATGAGAACTCATACCGGAGAGAAACCTTATGAATGCACTGAATGCGGTAAAACATTCAGCCAGAGGTCAACTCTCAGGTTACATTTGCGAATCCACACGGGAGAGAAGCCCTACGAGTGTTCTGAATGTGGGAAGGCCTTTAGCAGGAAGTCCCGTCTCAGTGTCCACCAAAGGGTTCATATGGTGGACAAGCCCTGAGCCTGCAACCAGGTTGTACTGTGGAAATCCTTCGAGTGGGGAGAAACCTCATGAAGGTACTGAAGTTGGGGGTTCATACTGAGATACGGTCTGTCAATTCAAAAGTAATGAAAGTCGAATCTTCTAGAGATATACAAAAGGTTAGATGGGACACCTGAGTAAAGAATATTTACCGGAATATATCTGATTGTAAGCAGACACACAGAGCTCTCACAATCAGCTTTTTAAAATCTCAAGTATTCAGGAATGAAATATTTTGGGCAGTAGCATAGAGTGTGGACAGGTGGTACCCTAGGAAATGAGTGGTTCTGTGATGAAATGCCACAAGACAGATTATATATTTTAGATTTGCACGTGTGAATGTAACACGGTCACTGGGAGTTTGAAATGCTTGTTCTTTTGTTCTCTGTGGTGATTAGGACACATTAAACAGGATTTTCATAAAACACGTTACCATGTTTTTCTGGCACCTTTGCAAATGAAATTTATAATTGTGTATTACAAATGAAATAGGTGACAGATTTTTAAAGTAGCATGGAGCATATATTTTTCCCCTAATGCTTGCTGGCGTATATGTAAGTAGGTATGGCCATTGTTAGTGAACTGCCTTTTCAATAAATAGAAGACAGTGGTGAAGTTTTAACTGGTTCCTGGGCTTACTGAAGATTTTTCTAGAGACATTCACGTAAATGTGCAAGTTTGAAGTAATTGTGAGGGGGTTTTGAGTGAAAGGAGGCAGGTGGGGTTGTATACCCGAGTCTGTACTGCAGGACAAAGCCAGGCTGCATGAAGAGCATTCGTCTGTCCTGTTCTCATTTGTCAGGGGCTGTTTGTATACCCACGCGTGTCCTTTCCCAAAGTACTGTGCATATTGTGTGTGTTTCTTTGAATATTTTATAAATTGTCTTGCAAAAAGTAGGATGCATATGTAGTTCCCAATTGTTACCTTTCAGAGACCTTAAAGGAATAATAATTTATTTTCAGAAACTGTTAGTAAATGTCTAATTGCTTTTTTAAAACATCCATGTTTGTAGCTTACTTTAGAAATGAATTTTTTGCAGTTTTTTTTTTAAAGGAGACACATTTGCTTTCTAGAGCTTCACTAGCACCAGTCAAAGCATTACTCTTTGAAACATCACTTGCGCTATAACTTTTCCTTTAAAAATTCACAAACATTTTGACACTTTTTAGTGATTCTCTCCATATAGTGTTTGTAGATTAACTTACGAAACAATTTTTTTACATAAAGATATGCAGTTTTAAGTGTTATCAAATCCTCAGTTTCCGCCTTTCCGTAATCATACATTAAAATTATGAATGGCAACCATAACTGGCTTATTTTCCTTTGTTAATCTTTAAGATCATTGATGTACTATGACTGTATAGGATGATGAGTCTCTCACAACTGGGAAACTATGACTAAGGTAAAAAAAAAAAAACCAAAAAACAAAAACCAAAAGAGCGTCAGTGAAAAAGACTTGTTTATCAATGCATATTGTGTTTTTTTTGGCAGGAACCAAAAAAAAAAAAAAAGTGAGACAGAGAATGACCATCAAAAGGGACTGATTGAAAACATACCTTGAAGGATAGTATCCATGGAATCTCTGTAGCAGCAAACTCCTCCAGGTCAGAGGGGAAACAGTATATGGAGGCGGGGAGGGAGAAAAAGACAGGAGTGAGGGAACAGGAAAGAGAAAGAAGAGAGCAAAGACATAGGCGTGAGAAGGAACAGACAGAGGAGACACGGCGTGGAGAGAGGAGAGGACAGTGAAAGCTACGAGGAGACAGGAGAGCAGAGAGAGGAGGAGAGAGAGGAAACAGTGAGTGATGCAGACAGGAGGTCTAAAGAGAAGGGAAAGCATGGACACAGGAGACTAAGGGACACAGAGACGTTAAAGTTACACAGAGAGAGGGGGAGACGGGAGCAGGAGAAATGAGGGAGATGAGAGGAAGAGAGGGAGAGGGAAATACAGTGAGACAAGAGAGGGACGGTGAGGGGAGAAAAAAAATAGGGAAAGAAATAAGAGGAAAGAAGAGGTAGGAGAGGACTAGCGATAGACAGGAGACAGGCTCGAAGGGGTGAGAGCAAGGCAGAGGATGGAGCTAGGGGAGGAGAGCTAGGAGATAAGGCAGAGAGAAATATAGGAGACCTAGGAGAGAGATGGGTGAGATAGGAGAGATCAGGAGAGAGATGGGAGGAGAGGTGGGAGGAGAGATGGGGGGGTGATACGGAGAATCGGGAGAGACACAGTAGGAGAGATAGGGAGATCAGGGGAGAGAGAGAGAGACACAGAGAGAGAGGAGAGATCAGAGATCGGGAGGGAGATAGGAAAAATAGGAGGAGAGCTAGGAAAGAGATAGTGGGTGAGATGGGAGAGAGGGGAGGAGTGGTAGGAGGAGAGAGAGGTGAGATAGGAGGAGTGAGAGAATGAGTGATGTGGAGCCAGATAGGGGGAGAGAGAGGGAGAGCGATAGGAGATCAGGAGAGAGATAAGGAGAGAGGACGAGTGATGGGAGCAAGATAGGGAGAGGGAAAGGGAGAGAGGTAGGAGGTTTTAAGGGGGGAGATAGGAGGAGAGAGATGGGGAGAGAAAGGGACAGATCAGGAGAGAGAGAGGGAGGAGAGAGGGGGAAAGATAGGTGAGATGGGGGAGGGAGAGAGTTATGGGGTGGGATAGGAGAAATGGCAGGAGAGAGACACGAGATAGGGAGAGAGAAATGGAGAGAAAGGTAGGGAGAGTGATAGGGCGAGAGAGGAGGAGAGAGAGGAGGAGAGATAGGGAAAGAGATCGCAGAGAGATAAGGGGAGGGCTCGGAGGAGAGAGAGGAGATAGGGAGAGATACAGCCGAGAGACAGCAGGGGAGAGATTGGTAGAGAGATGGGGGAGAGATGAGGGGAGAGCTAGGAGGAGAGAGAGATAGGGAGGGATGGGAGAGAGATTGGGAGAGAGAGAGAGGAGGTGAGATACGGAGATAGGGAGAAATGGGATAGAAATAAGGATGAGAAGGTGAGATAGGGAGAGAGACCTTAGAGATAGGAACAGAGGGGAGATGGGGAGAGAGATGAGGTGAGAGAGGGAGTGATCAAGGGAATGATCAGGAGAGATAGGGAGAGGGATAGGAGAGAGAGGGAGAGATACAAGAAAAGATCAGGAGAGAGAGAGAAGGTGAGATAGGGAGAGTGATAGAACAGAGAGGACGAGTGATAGGGAGGAGATAGGGAGAGGTCATGAGAGAGGTAAGGGGAGGGATGGGGGAGAGATAGATGGGGAGAGATCAGGAGAGATGGGGAGAGAGATACGGAGAGGGATAGGAGGAGAAATGGGAGAGAGAGATGAGAGATGGGGAGAGATAGGAAGGGAGATACGGAGAGAGTTGGAGAGAGCAGGAGAGATCGGGAGAGAGAGAGGAGGAGAGAGGGGATGAGTGAGAGGGAGAGAGATCGGGAGAGGGTGGGGGAGAGATAAGGGGAACAATAGGAGGAGAGGAGACACAGGGAGAGAGAGGGAGAGGGAGAGATCATGAGAGAGGAGAGAAGGGGGGAGAAAGGGAACGATCAGGAGAGAGATAGGGCAGAGATAGGGCGAGAGATGGGAAGGGAGAGGGAGGAGAGAGGGGGAAGATAGGTGAGATGGGGGAGGGAGAGAGACTGGAAGTGGAAGAGATATAGGAGGGGAGAGATGGAGAGAGAGAGAGCACGCGCGAAGGGGGAGAGATGGGGCAATCGGGAGAGAGTTAGGAGAGATAGGGAGACAGAGTTGGAGAGATAGCAGGAGAGAGGATGAGTGATAGGGAGAGATCATGGGGGGGAGAGAGAGGGAGAGAGATGGAGGAGAGATAAAGTGAGAGACAGGAGGGGAGGAGAGATAGTTGGAGAGATAGGAGGAGATGGGAGAGAGAGGGGGAGAGATACGGAGAGGGATAAGAGGAGAAATAGCAGGAGAGAGATTTGGAGAGATAGGGAGACA
The DNA here is from genome assembly GCF_014898055.3 of Talpa occidentalis. Classification (NCBI taxonomy): domain Eukaryota; kingdom Metazoa; phylum Chordata; class Mammalia; order Eulipotyphla; family Talpidae; genus Talpa; species Talpa occidentalis. Next base: position 12,332,334 of record NW_023601754.1, read on the forward strand.
GATACGCGGAGATTGGAGATCAGATCGGGAGAGATAGCAGAGAGATAAGGGGACCCATGGGGGAGAGATAGGAGGAGAGATTGGTAGGGAGAGATAGGGAGTGAGAGAGGAACAGAGATACAGAGAGATAGAAGGAGAGAGATGGGGGATAGATAAAGCTGAGAGATAAGGGGAGAGACAGGAGGAGAGGAGATGTAGGGAGACAGATGAGGGAGAGACAGTTGAGGAGATAGGAAGAGAGCTACGAGGAGACATAGGGAGAGGAGATAGCAGAGAGACGGGGAGCAATAAGGGGACCCATAGGAAGAGAGAGAGAGGGAGAGAAATAGGAGAGGAGGAGAGAGAGGACAGTGATAGGGAGGCAATAGGGAGAGATTATGAGAGAGATGGGGGAGAGATGGAGAGATCAGGAGAGAAATGAAGGAGATCGGAATAGAGTTAGGAGGAGAGATAGGGAGACAGATGGGGGAGAGAGAGGGAGAGATCAGGGGAGAAATAGGGAGACAGAGATAGCAGGAGAACCGGAGGAGAGATATCAGGCGAGAGATCATGAGAGGGGAGGAGAGAGAAGGGGGGAGAGAGAGAGATGGCGAGAGAGAGGAGTTGAGATATGTAGAGATCAGGGGAGAGACAGGAGTTGGGACATGGAGAGAGATTGGAGAGAGATAGTAGGAAAGATAGGAGAGATCGAGAGATAGGAGGTGAGAGATGTAAATAGAGATAGGGAAGGAGATAAGGAAGACAGGAGAGAGATAGGAGAGGTGGGGACAGAGATACGGAGAGATGGTAGGAGAGATAGGGAGAGATACAGGAGGTGAGATAGATAGTAGGAGTTGGGAAGAGAGGTAGGAGGAGAGAGGATAGTGAGATTGGGAGTGACAGGGAGGCGAGATCGGAAGAGAGAGAGGCAGAGAGATAGGGGTGAGAGAGGACAAGTGAGAGAGGGAGGATATAGAGAGATGGGGAGAAGGCTAGAGAGAGATTAGGAGAGAGAGGAGGTGAGATAGGGAGAGAGGGATAGAGAGAGATAGGGATAGGAGGAGACATTGCAGGAGAGATAGGGGAGAGATTTGCAGAGATAGTTAGACACATAGGGAGAGAGATATGGAGAGAGATGGGGGAGATTGGGAGAGAGACAATAGGAGAAGAGATAGGAGGAGATGGGGGAGAGAGAGATAGGGAGCAAGAGGAAGAGAGATACAGAGAGAGATAGGGAGAGATACGAGGAGACATAGGGAGCGATATAGCTGAGAGATAGGAGAAGAGGAGACATAGGGAGAGAGATAGTGAGATAGGGAGAGAGAGGATGAGGGATAGGGAGAGTGATAGGGAGAGATCATGAGAGAGGAAGAGGAGATGGAGGGTGTGAAATAGAGTGGTAGGAGGTTTTAAGGGGGAAGAGAGAGGGAGGAGAGATAGGGGACATGGAGGAGAGGGAGAGAGACAGGTGGAGAGATGGGGGGGCGATCAGGAGAGAGTTGAAGAGATAGGGAGAGAGAAGGAGAGAGAGGACGAGTGATAGGGAGAGTGATAAGGAGATGGGGAGAGATAAAGGGAGAGCTAGAGTAGAACAGAGAGAGAGCAGGGAGATAGGAAGAGAGGTGGGAGGTGATTTAGGGAGAGAGGGATAGGAGGAGAAATAGCAGGAGAGATCAGGAGAGAGAGGATGAATGGTAGGGGAGCAAGATAGGGAGAGATCAGGAGAGAGAGTGGAGGAGAGATAGGGGGAGAGACAGGGAGAGATAGGTCGGAGAGAGATAGGGAAAGATCAGGATGGGGGGATGTTTGGGGGAGAGAGGAGGAGAGATAGGGAGAGGGATGCGGGAGATGGGGAGAAATAGGAGCAGTTCAGGAGAGAGATACTAGGAGAGAGAGGGAGATATGGAGAGGGATAGGAGGAGAAGTAGCAGGAGAGAGATACAAGAGATAGGGGGAGAGAGAAGGGGAAGGAGGACGAGTGATAGGGACAGAGATCGGGAGGAGAAATGGGGAGAGATATAGCTGAGAGATAGGAGGAGTGATGTAGAGATCAGGGGAGAGACAGGAGAAGAGATAGGGAGAGACTGAAGAGAGATAGTAGGAAAGATGGAGATAGTGAGCGATAGGGAGAGATACAGGAGGAGAGGGAGAGCTGGGGAGAGAGGATAGTGAGAGATCAGGAGAGAGAGGGGAAGAGAGGCAAAGAGGGAGAATGATAGCGGGAGAGATAAGGGGAGAGATTAGAGAGAGAGGAGGAGAGAGAGGACAAGTGATAGGGATCGTGACAGGGAGAAGATATGGAGAGATCATGAGAGAGACGGGGAGAGATCGGGAGAGAGATTTGCAGAGATAGAGAGATATAGTTGGAGAGATGGATCCGAGAGATAGCAGGAGAGAGATTGGTAGAGAGGAGATGTAGGGAGAGAGATGGGGGAGAGAGGAAGAGATATACGAGGAGAGATAGGGAGCGATAAGGGGACCCACCCATAGGAGGAGAGATAGAGAGATAGGGAGTGATATAGCTGAGAGATAGCAGGAGAGAGATAGGAGGAGAGAGGGAGCAAGATGGGAGAGTGATAGAGAGATGGGTAGAGAGATAAGAGGAGAGCTAGCAGGAGAGAGATACAAGAGATAGGGAGATCAGGGGAGAGATGAGGACGAGTGATAGGGAGCAAGATGGGAGAGTGATAGCGAGAGAGATCAGGAGAGATCATGAGAGAGGGAGAGAGGAGGAGAGCTAGGGAGAGAGATACGGGGAGATAGGGAGGCAGATAGTAGGAGAGCTAGGGAGAGATAAAGGGGAGAGAGAGGAGGAGAGGAGATGTAGGGAGAGAGATTAGGGAGCGAGAGAGGAAGAGATATAGAGAGAGATAGAAGGAGATAGGAAGAGAGATACGGAGAGATAGGAGGAGAGATAGCAGAGAGACATAGGTAGTGAGATATGGAGAGAGATAGGGGGAGATTGGGAGAGAGAGAGGAGGAGATGGAGGGTGCAAAATAGGGAGAGCGGAAGGAGGTTTTAAGGGGGAAGAGAGGGAGAGATGCGGGTGAGAAAGGGAGAGATCAGGAGAGAGATCGGAGAGATAGGGAGAGGGACTGGGGAGATGGGGGAGTTCAGGAGAGAGATAGGGAGAGGGGTAGGAGGAGAAATAGCAGGAGAGATACAAGAGTCAGGGAGAGAGGGAGAGATAGGGAGATAGGGAGAGACAGCTGGGAGATGGGGGAGATAGTAGGGAGAGAAGGAGGGAGATCAGGAGGATCATGAGAGAGGAGGAGAGACAGGGAGTGAGATTGCAGAGAGATACAGGGCGAGATAAGGGGAGAGTTAGGACGAGAGATACAGCCGAGAGATAGCAGGAGAGAGATGGGTAGAGAGATGCGGGAGAGAGAAGGGGAGAGATAGGAGTTGAGATCACTGGAGAGACAGGAGAGAGACAGTAGGAAAGAAAGAGATGGAGAGATAGGAGGTGAGATATGGAGACAGAGATAGGGATAGAGATAAGGAAGACAGGAGAGATAGAGGAGGTGAGATAGACAGGAGTTGGGGAGAGAAGTGGCAGAGAGAGGATAGTGAAAGATCAGGAGAGATCGGGAGAGAGATAGCGGGAGAGATCAGGAGAGAGGAGGTGAGTAGGGAGAGGGATAGAGATAGGAGGAGAGATAGGGAGACAGATGGGGAGAGAGATGAAGAGGGATAAGAGGAGAAATTGCAGGAGAGAGAGAGGGAAGAGATTTTGCAGAGATAGTTGGGAGAGCTTGTGAGAGAGATAGGCAGAGAGGAAGAGAGATCGGGAGAGAGAAGAGGAGAGATAGGAGGAGAGGACACATAGGGGAGAGAGATAGCTGAGAGATAGCAGGAGAGATAGGTAGAGATGGGGGAGAGATAAGGGGAGACATAGGGAGAGAGACAGTGAGATATGGAGAGAGAGAGAGAAGGTGAGATTGGGAGAGAGCTAGAGGAGAGAGGATGAGTGATAGGGAGGAGATGGAGAGAGATATAGCAGGAGAGAGATAGGTAGAGAGATAGGGAGGGATAGGAGACATAGGGAGAGAGATAGGGGGAGAGTTGGAGAGATAGTAGGAGAGATCGGGAGAGAGGAGGAGAGAAGGATGAGTGATAGGGAGAGAGACTGGGAGAGATCATGAGAGGGTGGAGGAGAGATAGGAGAGGAGACGTAGGGAGAGACAGGAAGAGATACAGGAGGGGAGAGATGGAGAGAGATGGGGGCAATCAGGAAAGAGTTGGTAGGAAGAGATAGCAGGAGAGAGATACGAGAGATAGGGAGAGAGATTTGCAGAGCTAGTTAGGGAGACATAGTTGGAGAGATTGGGAGAGAGATAGGAGGAGAGAGAGGATGAGTGATAGGGAGAGATAGGGAGAAGAGATGTAGCCGAGAGATAGGTAGAGATGGGGGAGAGATAAGGTGAAAGATGGGGAGAGATAGGGAGACAGATACAGAGAGAGATCCGTGGAGCTCTGGAGAGAGATAGTAGGAGAGATGGAGGAGAGATTGGGAGAGATCATGAGAGGGAGGGGAGGAGAGATAGCAGGAGAGAGATAGGTAGAGTTGGGGGAAGATAAGGGGAGAGATAGGGGTTGAGATATGTAGAGATCAGGGGAGAGACAGGAGAAGAGATAAGAGGTGGACGAGAGATGGGGACAGAGATACGGAGAGATACTAGGAGAGATAGGGAGGGAGAGATATAGGAGGTGAGATAGATAGTAGGAGTTGGGGAGAGAAGTAGGGGGAGAGATAAGGAGAGAGGGAGAGAGGATAGTGAGAGAGCAGGAGAGAGAGAGAGAGAGGAGGTGAGATCGGGAGAGAGGTAGGGAGAATGATAGCTGGAGAGACAGGAGGGGAGAGAGGACGAGTGATACGGAGTGAGATAGGGAGATGTCGTGAGAGAGACGGGGAGAGATCAGGAGAGAGAGAAGGTGAGCTAGGGAGAGAGGGACAGAGATAGGGGGAGAGAGGACGAGATCATGAGAGAGAGAGGGGGAGAGACAGTAGGAGAGATAGGAGAGAGAGGGAGAGAGATAGGGAGCGAGAGGAAGAGAGATAGGGAGAGAGATACAAGGAGAGAGAGGGAAAGAGATACGGAGAGAGATAGGGAGAGAGATAGAGAGACACGGGAGAGATAAGGGGACCCATAGGAGGAGAGATAGGAGGGAGATAGGGAGTGATATAGCCAAGAGATAGGAGGAGAGCTAGGGAGAGAGATTTGCAGAGACAGGGAGATACAGAGGGAGAGAGATACAGAGATAGAGATAGTTGGAGAGATCATGAGAGAGATAGGCGGAGAGAGGACGAGTGATAGGGAGCAAGATGGGAGAGTGACAGGGAGAGCGAGCAGGAGATCATGAAAGAGGAGGAGAAAGATAGGGGGAGATTGGGAGAGCGTCAGTAGGAGAGGTAGGAGAGAGATAGCCGAGAGATGCAGGAGAGAGATCGGTAGAGAGCTAAGGGGAGAGACAGGAGGAGAGGAGATGTAGGAAAACAGATAGGGAGGGAGATAGAGGAGGAGATGGGGGAGAGATGGGGGAGAGATAAGGGGACCCATAGGAGGAGAGATAGGAGAGAGAGAGGGAGCGATATAGCCGA